>NW_027185712.1:14579158-14669521 GCF_028583685.1 Petaurus breviceps papuanus | reverse complement strand
TATATATATATATATATATATATATATATATATATATATATATATGGCTATATCAGAGGTTTTACGGGCGTATGAATACATATGTGAATGTGTGTACATATGTTTACAAGTATACATAGATAGAGGGCACAGGTCCAATTTAATAGGAAGGGATGATACTTAAAAGGTGAAATTAAGAGGTGAGAGAGGAATATAATGAGAGCAGATTGAGAGAGACTGAATGGGTTAAACTATCTCATTTAGAAGAGGCATGGGAAAGTGGTTACAATGGAGGGGAAGAATAGGAAGGCAAAAGGGAATGGGTCAGCCTTATTTTCATTGAATTTGGCTTGGGGAGGGAATGAAATACACACTAAATAGGGTATTTCACCCTACAGTAGAGTAGGGGGGAAGGGAATGAGAGGGGGGGATGATGGGAAGGGAGGACAAGCTGGGGGTGAGGAAAGTTGGAAGCACCCACTTTTAAAAAGCAATGGAATCAAAGTAGAGAATAGAACAAGTGGGAGGTGGGATAGGAGGGAGGGAAATATAGTCAGTCTTTTACAATATATCTACTATGTTAATTTTTTCATTAGCTACACATGTACAACCTATACTGAACTGCTTATCTTCCCAGTAATGGTGGGTGACAAGGGAGGAAGGGAATGATTCTGGAATTCAAAGTTTTAAAAATCAAATGTTTCAAATTATATAATACATATTATTTATAATATATATGTATATATTATATAAATAGATAATTTATATTATAATATATCACATAATATATTATAATATAAACTATATTAACATATAATACATATTAATACTATTTTACATGTAATTGGGAAATAAGATATACAGACACTAGGGCATAGAGATCCACCGTGCCCTACTAGAAAAGTCGAAGGGGGTATGGGAGAAGATATGGTAGAAAGCAGATTGGAGGAGGGGATATCCTGTGGGATTGCTATTTTGGGGTGGTTGATAGGAGAAAAATGGGGAGAAAATTTGCAACTCAAAATATGGTCGAAATGAATGATGTAAATCAGAAATTAATAAAGCATTTGAAAAATGAAAAAAAAAAGAATAAAAGAAAGAGATAAGAGGGGACTAAAGCCTGTATTTCTGCAAAAACTTTGCTTGCACAACAGTGGAGGGCAATTTTCTTTGCATTAAGATTTTATCTAGAAACTTTTAGATGCCTATCAATTGACCAAATATAGGTAGAGAAAGCCCCCCCCCCAAAAAAATGAACAATGAAGAAGGCCTTTTTTATTGTCTAGAGCAAAAGCAGTTTCTGAAAGGGTAAGTCCAATTGGACAAGCACTTATTTGTGACTGTATGTGACATGAATTAACCTAAAGTACAAGCACTTTGTACTTTCAGCACAGACAGCTAATAGCCTGACTGCAGGCAGACTGCCTAGCCCCTGGAGCTATCCAACAGACTAATAATGATCAAGAAATCTAATGAGAAATGATGGTAAGTGATTTGTTCTACCCCAAGACTGCACGAATAGCTACATAGAATCCAGTGGAAAGTAGGAAAAGAGACTACCAACAAAGCTAGTGCCAGCACAGGCGAACATTTAATGTTGGTGCTTATGATTGAATGCCATTTGGTATAGTAATTCTCACCACCCAAAGCAGATTGTGACCCATCTATGAATGAGGTAAGCCCTAGAGAGTTGCTAGGGCCACAGAGAGGCTAAATTACTTGTTCAGAATCACACAGTTTCATAAGTGAGATTTGAACCTAGATCTTTTTCCAGTGCCTTCTACAGCATCTCCCACTTTACAGGTGCTTAATAAATGCTGATTGACTGATTCATGATTTCAAGCCCAGCACTCTAAGCTGTGCTATTTTGCCAATTGTATTATAGTTCAGAGCAAGTATATTTGAGTTGTGATGGTTCCTAAATTCCTGCTGAGTAACTATCAAAAGAATAAATAGTAAGGAGGTAGTCTATCTTTTTGGAATCTGACAGAGAGCCTACTAAGATTTGGCAAACCTAATAGTCATTGTCTACTTTTGATAATTCCACTGGGAAGTATTGGTGATTAACAGAAATAATCTAGAAGCATTGATGGGCATAATAAAGTCCTAGTTAAGAAACTGAAGACTTTGGTGGCGTGGGTGGCATTTTTATTACTGCTGACAATTGAGAGTGGAAGCTTCAGAATAAAAAGGTGAATTTAAGAAGCAAACAAATGGTTAATAGCAATGGTATCTGAGAAAAGGATTTGGATTTCTGAATTGTAGATTAAGGCATACAAATGATAAGTTCTTTAGGAATGCAGTGCATATGATGAGGGATGGTTAAAATAAACTACCAATAGTCATTTGCCTAAAGATAGTTAAGTGTAATAAAGATTGCTCTAAACTGACAGTGGACTGGGGACAGGTGTGGAGGGGGGGTGTAGGGTAGAGGAGTGGAGTGGGCCATGTAAGGAGTAGGAGAGGGGGTATGGGGCATGGGAGCAGAGGAGCTGATAGTGGTAGTACAGACATCATAGTAAGAAAAATATTGGCAGGCAAGAGGACTTCTTATTCTCAGGAGACAATATAAAGAGAGAAACAGTTTAAAAAAAAACCCTTCCATTTTCTCTTCTCATATTCCCAAAATATGGGTAATAAGTTGAACTATATAATTTAGTGAATGGAAGTAAATTCAGCCTCATAGATGTAACTGAGACAGGCAATGTGACATCATGCCTATAGAGCTGATATTGGAATCAGGATAACTTCACATTTATCTATGATATATACTGGCTATGTCACTATCCTCTTGTGAGCTGGGTAACTCTTTAAGACGTTAATTTGTGATCAAGTTACTGTTCTATATGGGTAGAGGTTGTATTGTAATTAAATTTCCTGTATTTCTCCCCTTCCCCCCCTCCTACCAAATATTAATACTGAGATAACTTGATGGCATGTGAATCAAAATGGGAAGCTAGACATTGAAGAGTTACTCAAAAGGAACATATTAGTTAAAAGGGGTATGAAATAGGGGAGGAGAGGAAGAGTGGAAGACAATAAGCATTTATTTGGCACCTACTCTATGCCAGGCACTGTGCTAAGCACAAATATTATCTCATTTGATCCTTACAACCCTGTGATGTAGGTGCTGTTATAGTGCTGTTATTATCCCTTTTTTATAGTTGAGGTAATAGAGGCAAATAATGGTTATGTAACCTGTCTAGGGTCGCCCAGCCAGTAAGTGTCAGTGTTGGCATTTGAACCAAGGTATTCCTGACTTCAGGCCCAGTGCTCTATCCACTGAGTTTTCTTGCTGCCTTGATAGGAATAGGATTGTATTTTATGGACACATACTTTTATAAGGAAATTTATGATCCAAAAAATCCGTGATGAAAAGCTTTTGGATAGAGAGGTGGAATGAAGAGAGTAACAAGAAGTAGTGCAGAGAGCCCTCTTCCTCACCGCACAACTCCTCCAGACAGATCTATAAAATCTAACAGACTGAACCCTGTTTGGGAAATGCAAGAAAACAGTCATTTTTTTTGTCCTAGTTTGCCATAGGGAGGTCTAGATATTTCTAGAGGAAAGGATTAGGCTGTATATCATGGAAAGAGTCTCAGGACCATACCCTTCAGAGCATTTCAGATCAGGGAAAGTATGCATTAGGGCAAGAAAAGGTTCCAGATCTAATATGAAGGGACCTAAACTTATGTAGGGTGCAGGTCTACATGCCCAATTCTATGTCATAGATCATGGGCAGCCTGAGGAGGGAGACCTATGTCTGAGGTAGTATTCCTGGGTAAGGAGCAATGATGGACCCTAAGCTTTGTACTGAATGAGGAACAAGTTCAAAGGCAAAATATAGCTGTGTGGCTCAGAGCCAAGGAGTGCAGCAGGTTCTCCATTCCAACTTCTAGCCCAGTCTGAAATCCTCAGAAGATTAATCAGGACAGGAATCCCAGACCAAAGGGGAACTAGCATTTCTGTCACTCTGAAGCAGCCAAGCATTCTGGCTAGATGATAGGGGCTCACTTTCACAGCAGTCTACAGCACCTCCAAATGGGGTGAGCCCTGAGACCTATGGCTCATACCCAGGTCAGAGATGTGTAGAACTCAGATCAAGGGTACAGTGATCAGACTTTGCTTTGAATCAGATCACTTTGGGAATGCTGAAAGCTTGCAGGTGCCAGCCCTTAGCTGTCTGTGAGAAAGTGGAATAACATAATACTCAGTGCTTCAAGAAAACAGGATTAGCTTAGTCCTGTAGAGCCTGACTCCAACATCATAATTCTAAGTCAGGAAGTAAGCTGGAAGATTGAGCAAATGAAAAAAGAATGACCATAACAAACTATTATGGTCACTGGGATGCTCAAGAAAAAAAATCCATAATAAAAGAATGGTTCCAGGGGGTGGCTAGGCGGCACAGTAAATAGAGCACTGGCCCTGGAATCCGGAGGACCTGAGTTCGGGTGTGGTCTCAGACACTTGAAATACTTACTAGCCAGGTAACCTTGGGCAAGTCACTTAACCCCAATTGCCCTACCTTCCCCCTCCAAAAAAAAAAGAATGACTCCAACCTATGTGTAAGCAAATCTTTGAAGAAGAACTTAGCTTGGGTACAAATCAGCTAGAATTCCTGGAATAGATGAAACAAGAGTTTAGAAAGGAGATTAAAAATGTTTTTTTTTTAATCAATAAAATGAGAGCTCTAGAGGAAAAATTTTGAAAAGAAAATGCAACTAGAAAGGGAATTAGCAGTTGGCAAAAGAGGTACAAAATCCTTGCCTAAACAACAAATTCCTTGAAAATTCCAGTGGACCAAATAGAAGCCAGTAGACTCCACGAAACTTCAATAAATACTAAAATGAAGTCAAAAGACTAAAAACAAAATAGAAGAAAATTCAAGATTTCTCATAGCAAACACAACTGACCTGGAAAACAGATCAAAGTGCGATAATTTAACAGGCTATTGTTAGAGGATGTGATCTGGAAGAAGATCCAGCAAAGGAGACAGAAGGAGCAGTATTTGAGACCTCTTCTTAAGTCAAAGGTTTCTAAGTTTTTAATGCTCTTGGAAGCACAAATGTACTAGTATTCTTAGTAAAGCATCTATAATAGTTTTAAAACACTATTGCCGTGTTGTGGAACTAACTCTGTTTTCTCTTTAAACATTGGGTTTAGAGAATATACAGATTCTTGAACTCACAGATAATTTTTAAAAATCTTAATGTAACCTAGAGTTTTACAAACCCTTCTATTCCTCAAAGCTTTTACTAGGAAAAACTTAACACGTGCAGTATTGATTTTTTTTTTCACTATTTTTATCTGTCCACTGTTGTGGTAAGCAAAAGTAGAGAGTGGATCATCTCTTTCTTTTAAACTGAACTAGTTATAGTAATTTATATCAATAAAATTAATCACAGTGGAATAACTTCTTTCTCTTTCCCTGTACTTAGCCAATTTGATGTACTTTATGAGATTTAAAAGGGACAGTACTTAATTGTTCAGTCATCAAGTGCGCTAAGCACTGTGCCAAGCTTTGGGGATACAAAGGCAAAAGAGAAACAGTTCCTGTCATCAAGAGTCTTGCATTATATCCTGGAGACTACATGTGCGTGTCTGTATACACATATATGTGTGTGCATACACACACACACATAAATAAAAGGCAGTCAAACCTCTTCAGGCCATCATCTCTACATTTCTGTTTCCTTCAGCCTGAGAATGGACTCTCTGTAGAGCCACCCCAGGCTTTGATAGCTCATCTTTGACTTTTGTCTTGCTCAGTTCTGGTCTTCTGTACTTCTAGGACATCTCAAGCCTTGCCACTGTTTAATCTCTTTCCCTTCTCTCAACTCCTCTGCTCCCCTTTATGTCTTTCATTACAGTGCAAGCTCCTTGAGGGCAGGGCCTGTCTTCCTTGGTTTTATTTTTTGTCTTCAGTGCTTAGCACCATGCTGGCACTTAGTAAGCACTTAACAAATGTTTTATCTCTCTACCTAAAGTAGATGCAAGCTAGTTTTGGGGTCCTTTAATCTGGAGGTTCATTCAGTAAAGGCTTCATGTAGAAGGTAATGCTTGAAGGGCGTTTGGAAGGAAATGAAGGATTCTTAGAGGTACAGCTGAGTTGGAAGTGCATACCAGGCATGGGGAACATCAGTGTAAAATTGAAATGGGAGATAATGCGTATGAAGAATATTAAGAGAGCATAGAGTGTGCCAAGGGAGGCATTGTGTGATAAGGCTAGTAAGGTGGATTGGGACCAGCATGTGAAGAGATTTAAATGCCAGACAGGGGAATTGTAATGGATACTAGTAATAATGGGTAGACAGTCATGCCTGTATCCTGGTCTACATTTGGAGACTGAATTTTATTTGTTGGTAGGATATCAATGAGCTTAAAATCTAGGAGTTAATTGAATAATTCTAGAAAAAACAGACTGCAATTTCCAGTGATGTAGTTTTACAAATCTAATTTGGTTTCACAGAATCTGACTTGGAACTCAGAGGCCATTGTGTCCAACTTGTACCTGACTGAGAATCTATTCTGCAGCAGCTCCAGCAAGAAGTTTTCCAGCCTCTGCTCAAAGAGCTCCAGAGAGCCGGAGCTCCCTACTTCTCAAGGCAGCCCTTTCTACCTTTGTGCAGCTGTAATTTTGAAATTTTTCCTGTCAAGACTAAATCTTCCCCTTGGCGATTTCTACTTTTTGTTCCTATAAATAGATTGTTTAATTTGTCTGCCCATGACAGTCAGATATTTGATGACAACTATCATAAACACTAGGGGAAGTGGTGGGGCACAGCTTGGTGGTGTAGTGAATAGAGAGACTTGAGCATGGAGTTCACATCTGGTCTCAGACACTTACTAGCATTGTGACCCTGGGAAAGTCACTTAACCCTGTTTGCTTCAGTTTCTTCATTGGTAAAATGAGCTGGAGAAGGCAATGGCAAACTGCTTAATTATATTTTCCAAGAAAACCCCAAATGGATTTGTAAAAAGTCATACATGAATCAAATTATTCAACAACAAAAAATCATATACTCCTCTAAGTCTTTTCTCCTTCAGGATAAACAACACCAGTTCTTTCAACTGAACTTTGTATGACTTATTCTTTAATTCTTTCACCATTCTGATAGGACTCTTCTGGAAACTCTCCATATTATCTATGCCTGATAAAGTACAGTACTTAGACCTGAACACAGTATTCCAGATGTTGTCTGACTAGTACAATGCATAGCAAAAAATCTTTCCTCCTTTGTTCTAGACAGTATGTCTCTGAGTATAGTCTATAGAAAAACAAAAACAAAAAATGTGGTTCAGTGAAAACGTTACTAGATATGGAATCAAGAGTTGATTTTGCATCCTGACTTTCCCTTGTTGCCTGTGTGACCTTTTTCAAGTTATTTAACCTTTCTAGACCTCAGTTTCCTTTTCTGTAAAATGACTTTGATAACTTGTAAAGTCCATTTCAGATTTAAATGTGTGGTACTGTAGTTTCTGTTTTGGTTTTTAGTTTGGTTTTTTTCACCACCCCAAATATTTTCCATTGTAACAGCTGTCTCACTGTGCTGAAAAGGCAAAGTTGATTTTTTTTTAATCCAAATTTGGAATTATACCTTTGTCCCTATTAAATTTCATTTTATTTTATTCGCTTATAATTTTATTTAAAAAATGTTATTTTATATGGAGAGCTACCATTTCTCCTTCCCCCTTTCTCTCATCACCACTGAGAAAGCACAAAAAGCAAATCCTGTGTTTCAAATATGTATAGTCAAGCAAAACAGAATCCTGCATTGGCTTTATTTTATTTTAAAAAAATTAATTAATTTTCAGTTTTCAACATTCACTTCCACGAGATTTTGAGTTCCAAATTTTCTCCCCATCTTTCCTACTCCCCCACTCTAAGATAGCGTGCATTCTGATTACCCCTTCCCCCAATCTGCCCTCCCCCTTATCCCTTTCCCTTCTATTTTCCTAAAGGGGAAGATAGATTTCCATACCACATTGACTGTATATCTATTTTCCCAATTGCATGTAAAAACTATTTTTAATATTTATTTTTAAAACTATGAGTTCTATATTCTCCCTTCCTCCCTCCCCAGCCACCCTCACTGAGAAGGCAAGCAATTCATATCCGTTATATATGTGTAGTCATGCAAAACACTCCCATAAGAGTCATGTTGTGAAAGACTAACTATATTTCTCTCCATCCTATCCCACCTCCCATTTATTCTGTTCTATCTTTTGATGCTCTCTCTCCTCAAAAATTTTGCTTCTGATTGCCCCCTCCTCCCATTTGCCCTCCCTTCTATCGTCCTCCCCTCTGTTACCGCCTTCCCCTATACTTTCCTGTAGGGTAAGATAGATTTTCATACCCATTTGACTGTATATGTCATTCCCTCCTTTAGCCAAATTTGATGAGAGTAAGGTTCACTCATTCCCTCTTACCTCCTCCCTCTTTCCCTCCATTATAAAAAGCTTTTTCTTACCTCTTTTATGTGAGATAATTTACTCCATTCTACCTTTCCTCTTTTCCTTCTCCCAGTACATTCTTCTCTTTCCTCTTAATTTTAGATATCATCCCTTCATATTCAACTCACCCTGTACACACACACTCTCTGTTTCTTTCTCTCTATATATAGACACACACATACAGAGATGTGTGTTTGTATATATACACGCACACATATATATACATACACATATATTTATATATAATACTCATATTTTATATATATACACACATTGCATACATACATATACATATACATACATACATACACACATATATATATATATATATATTTAAAATTTTTTCCCCCTCCAACTACCCTAATACTGAGAAAGGTCTCATGAGTTACAAATATATTTTTTCCATGTAGGAGTGTAAACAGTTCAACTTTAATAAGTCACTTATGATTTCTCTTTCTTATTTACCTTTTCATGTTTCTCTTGATTCTAATATTTGAAAGTCGTATTTTCTATTAAACTCCAGTCTTTCCATCAAGAATGCTTGAAAGTCCTCTATTTCATTGAATATCCATTTTTTCCTCTGAAATTTTGGTGGGCAGGTGATTATTCATTTTCATCCTAGATCCTTTGACCTCTGGAATATGATATTCCAAGCCCTCCAGTCCCTAAGTATAGAAGCTGCTAAATCTCATGTTATCCTGTTTGTGTTTCCACAATACTGGAATTATTTCTTTCTGGCTGCTTATAATATTTTCTCCTTGACGTGGGAACTCTGGAATTTGGCTATAATATTCCTAGGAGTTTTCCTTTGGGGATCTCATTCAGTAGATGATCAGTGGATTCTTTCAATATCTATTTTCCCCTTTGGTTCTAGAATATCAGGACAGTTTTCTATGATAATTTCTAGAATGATGATGTCTAATGTCTTTTTCTGATCATGGCTTTCAGGTAGTCCAATAATTTTTAAATTATCTCTCCTAGATCTATTTTCGAGGTCCGTTATTTTTCCAACAAGATATTTCACATTGTCTTCTGTATTTTTGTTCTTTTGGTTTTGTTTTATAATTTCTTGATTTCTCATAGAATCATTAGCTTCCATTTGCTACATTCTAATTTTTAAGGAATTATTTTCTTCAGTGAGATTTTGGACCTCCTTTTCTATTTGACCAATTCTGCTTTTTAAGACATTCTTCTCCTCATTGGCTTTTTGGACCTCTTTTGTCATTTAGGTTAGTCTATTTTTCAAGGTGTTATTTTCTTCAGCATTTTTGGGGTCTCCTTTAGCAAACTGTTAACTTGTTTTTCATGATTTTCTTACATCACCCATTTCTCCTCCCAATTTTTTCTCTATTTCATTCACTTGATTTTCAAAATCCTTTTTGAGCTCTTCCTTGGCCTGTGACCAATTCATATTTTTCTTGGAGGCTTTGGATGTGGGAGCTTTGACTTTGTTGTCTTCTTCTGGTTGTATGCTTTGATCTTCCTTGTCACCAAAATAAGATTCTATAGTCTTGTTTTTTCCCTTCTATTTGCTCATTTTCCCAGCCATTTCCTTGACTTTTAGCTCTTTATTAAGATCTCTGCTTCTAGTGTGGAAAGTGAATTGTTCCAAACTTCAGGGGTTTTGTGCAGCTGTTTTCAGAGCTATTTCTGGGGACCTGTAAATTTTCAGTTCTCCCAAGGTTGTATGGTCAAAGGAGAGATGTTTACTCCTCTCCTGGTCAGTGCTCTGGTCTGTGAGTGACCACAAGCACTCTTTCCTGCTTTGGAATTGCTGCCACAGGCTCCACCATGTCAGCACTCTTCCTCTCTCCAGGACTGCCCCCCAGGACTGCGATCCACATTGAAGTATGGGCAAAGGAACAGAATTCTACCTCAGTGGCAGCAAAGAGATCCCTGGAATCCCTCTCAGATGAGTCCTGCCATCCCCCCATTGTCTGTGGGCTGAGAGCTCTGGAAGCTGCCACCCACCCTGGGACTGGGGCTGGACTAGGCTCTTCTCTCATACAGGTCCAACAGACTTTTCCCATTGACCTTCCAAGTTGTCCTTAGTGTTTTGGTGTTGAGAAGTCTGGAAACCACCACAGATACCAGTGATTCAGTCCCCTGAGGCCTCCTCTGACCCTGTCTGTGCTGTTGTGGCCCATGCTGGACTGTGTTCTTCTCTCATACTGGTGCAACAGACCTTTCCTGTTGACCTTCCAGGTTGTCTTGACCTGGAAATTTGTTTCACTCTGTCATTTTGTGGGTTGTATTGCTCTAGAATTTGTTTAGAGTAATTTTTTACAGGGGATTTTGGGGGAGAGCTCAAGGAAGTCGCTGCTTTTACTCTGCCATCTTGGCTCTGCCCCCGTTGGCCATATTTTAAAAAAATGTCTTGCTATGAACTCTGAGACCATTGCTTACTAGGAGGTGGATAGAATGTTTCATTATGAGTCTTCTGGAATTGTGGTTGGTGGTTTATTGATCAGAGTTCTTAACAAAGAATATGTGCAGTTTAATGGCTTTTTGAGAATAGTTTCAAGTTGCTTTCTGGAATGGCTAGACTACTTCAAAGCTCTGTATTAATGTACCTGTTTTCCTACAATCTCTCCAGCATTTGTCATTTTTATTTTCTGTCCACTTTGCCAGTCTGATGGGTGTGAGGTGGAACTTCAAAACTGTTTTAATTTGTATGCCTCCAAACATTAGTGAGTCAGAGTATTTTTTCCCCCTACTGCTAATAGTTTAGACTTCTTCCTCAGAAAAATACTTGTTCATATCCTTTGACCATTATAAGTTGGAGAATAAGTTTTATTATTATGTATTTGACCCAGTTCTTTATACATCTTAGACATGGGAACTTTGTCAGAAAAACTTGCTGCAAATATTTTTCCTGATGTCCAAGTTTTCTAATTTTAGTTGCATTGGTTTTGTTTGTGCAAAACCTTGAAATTTTTATATAATCAGAATTCTTTATTTTCCCTTCTGTGATCTCTCTGCCCTTCCCCTTACCACCCTGCTGTGCTTTGGTCATGAACTTTTCCCCATCCATAGATCTGACAAGTAATTTCTTCCCTTGCTCTTCTGATTTTCTTATGATGTCACCTTTTATGTCTAGCTCTTGTACTCATTTGGAGCTTATCATATTATATTTTGTGAGATATTGGTCTATACTGAGTTTCTACCAGACTGATTTCTAGTTTTCCCAACAATTTCTTATCAAATTTTGAGTTCTTGCTCTAATAGCAGGAATCTTTTAGTTTTTCAACATTATGCTACTGTGCATATATATACTTGCTTCTGTATATATTGTGTATCTCATCTGTTCTACTGGTGGACCTCTCTATCTGTTATTCAGTATCAAATTGTTTGATTATTGATTTGTAATATAGTTTAAAATTTGACATAGCTTCTTTCCTTTTTTCCCACTTTTCTTCATTGATTCCTTTTGATATTCTTGACTTTTGATTCCACCAGATGAATTGTATTATTTTTTTCTAGCTCTCGCTAAAGTAATCCTTTGAAGTTTGATTGGTGTAGCACTGAATAATTAAATTAAATTAGTATTATCATTGGCTTAACCTACCCATGAGCAATTAATATTTCTCCACTTATTTAGATCTGTCTTTGTTAAAACATGTTTTGTAATTGTGTTTACATAGTTCCTGTGTATGTATCTTGGCAAGTAGACTTTCTGCCCATCATTTTACTCTGTTGAGAGGTATCTGAATCCTGACAATGTTAGGTAACAGATTGTGGACCTGGGGAGAGAGTATTAACCATGTCATAGTCCAGGCAAGAAATTTGTTTGAAAGGGTGAGAGATTCAAGATTCCTAGGAAGTATTAGAGTGTAACTTGTAACAAACTTAAACCAAGGTCCACCTTTGGATTCTGTTCATAGAGCATCAGAGGTGTGATGTGGTAATCAGTAAGATAATAACTTTTATATAGTACCTACTGTGTGCCAAGTAATAGTTTGCTAAGCACTTTATAAATATTATTTTATTTAGTCCTTACAAAAACCCTAGGAGGTAGGTAGTATTACCATCTCCATTTTACCATTTTACTGAGAGAACCATTGACCATCAATTTATTGATTGCTGGCTAGGCCAGTTAAATAAGTTGATTATTAATTACCTAGAAACAGTTTCTCAGGGTTTTCCTTTGTCTTAATAGACATTTAAGAAATATTTATTGACTGACAGCCATTATGTGTCAGAAGTGGGAGTTGAACTGAGGTATTGTCAGATAACACCAACTATGCCAGTTGTAGAGTAGGAGATACAGGAGACCTTCTAACATTTGCAGGTTCATGTGATCCAGGCAGATGGGAAGACAGGATCATAGTCATAATAAGGGGTTAAATTGGCTTACTTTATTCTATTCTTCTTAAAGGGGTTTGCTGATAATGGGAGCACTAACTCCTATTGCATCCCCTAATTACTCTTCTCTCTGGGACAGGCGAGAATATAGTAGGAGCTACAATTCCTATAAATCCCCTAAGTCTTGATGGGGGCCAGTCAAGACTAACAAGCATTAACAAATACCCCCAAGCCTTGATGGGGGTCGATCAAGGCACACACAGCATTTCAGCTTGTGCATTCCCCCCTAAGCCTCAGTGGGGGCCAGTTGAGGCAAACACATATGCCCACTCCTCTTGTGCATTCCTATTCCCCCCTGACCATGCCTACTTGATTTATAGGCTAACAAGGCAGTTTGCCAGCAATAGCCTCACAAGTTTACACTAACTTTAGCAATATCATGGTGACTTAACACAGTAGAAGTGCAGTAGATGTTTGCCAGCTGAACTCAAATGTTTACATCATTTTAAGATTATAATATTATGTGCAAGTATAGTGGAGATGTTTACAAACCATGGACCTGGGAACTAGAGATTGTTATGGCCATGGAACTATTATCTATGATCCTGGGAACTGTTATCTAAAAAAGAATAACAAAATCTACCTTACACACACTAAAATCCTTACATACAGGTATTTTGGGCAATGAGGCTGCTACTCTATTCAATATACTATATCTCTTCCATGGCATCATTAAATATGAACCAACAATTTAATAATGTGAAAAAAGAACAATATGTTTCTCAGGTGCATTGAAGGAAGTGTGATGTTCAAGGTCTGAGACCTTTTTTTTTAGAATATTTTGTCAGTTTTAGTTTTCATGTATTAAAAAAAGATATGAAGAAATGAGAGTTCATAGATAAGTGATTAAAATGACTAAAGCAGTGTTTCTCAGGGGGGTCTGTGAACTTGAATGGGGAAAAGTTACATGTTTATTTTCACCAACCTTTAATTGAAATGAACATTTAATTCTGTTATGAATTAAAATTAAAAAAAAAAAACATTCCACAAAGGGGTCCGTGGGTTTCACTAGATTGCCAAAAGGGTCTATGACACTAATGAAGTTTAAGAACCCCTGGAATAAAGGGTAAAATGAGCTTTTATGAGGAGAGGTTAAGGGAATTATTATTTAGTCTAGAGATAGAAAGGCTAAGGGTGACTTGATTCATCTTTTGGATATATGAAGGGGCTTTTTGCAAGGCATGTGCATAGTGCATATGTTTAGGAAACTTAGCAATAAGAAATTGGCTTAATTAAATTAAGGAAGATTTTTAGGGTTGTTATAAGGTAGAGTGTTATGTAGAGCAAAAAGCCCTGGATTCAACATAAGGAGATCAGGGTTCAAATCCTGGTCTTGCCATTTATAAATGGATAATTTTTAAGCAAATCACTTGTGGACCTCATTCAGTAAAATGAGAGGCTTGGGCCAGATCATCTTCAGGGTCCTCTGCAGTGCAAATATCCTTGGCTCTTATGAGGATTAAATGGGATAATGGATATAAAGCTTTTTGCAAATTATTGTGTCATATGTGAGCTGCATTATTATAGTTAACATCTTGGCTTTTGGGGGAATTTAATAGTGAAATAAAAGTAATTGAGAGAGGGCGTGCCATGTATCTCCAGAGATCTTTAATTGGGAGTAAATCTTGGATGGTTTAGAGCAGAGGTGTCTCAACACATGTGGCCCCACTAACAAGTGTGACCCAAACCAGATTTAAATGTAATTGGGAAATATTTAACAAAATCAATAAAAGTATAGTAGAACAATATTTGGGTTTTTTTTTTTGCCTTTTTTCTGAGTCATCATGTGGCCTTAGTGACCCTTTTTCTATTTGAGTTTGTCATTACCAGTTTAGACAGCATCATTGTAATAATTGACATTTACATAGCTACCATATGAGGTAGAAGCCATAAGTATTACTATCCCCTTTTTACAGATAAGTCAGAGAAGTTAAATGATTTGCCTATGGTCACTCAGCTAGTAAACATTGGAAGTGAAATAAAAGCCATCATTTCTTCTGACTCCAAAGCCATCACTCTTTCACCTATTTTGCACTGCCTCACATTCACATGCCTCAGTGATGGGAGCTAGCTACCTCTTAAGGTTTTATAGATAAATACAAAAAACTGTAAATGTTGTCATAATATCATGTATTTCTGTTTCTGTTTAATAAAAAATTTATTTGAACTGTTTGATTGTTATAACTATATTTTAATCTTTTCTTGGGCACAGAGGATAACACTGTATATACATTGGTAGTAAGTAGAGTTTTTGTGAATTTTGCCTAGCAATGTTGAAAATGGAGAATATTCTTTTCATCTGGAATGGTTATATTCAATTCTCTGGGAAAGTTTTTCCCCAGATTTAAAGATTTGGTGAATTGGTTGTATGGCAAGAAAAGTCAGGGTCAGTTATATTTGTTTGGAAAATGAATGATGCGGTAAAATATAAAAATTTGTTCTCATAAATATGAGTTTCTCTTTAAACATAATTTCTTATATTGTTTCATTTTACTATTCATCCTGAAGGTTCAGAAAAAAAGCATTATATTTTGATAAGGTATAGGTTTCACTGAAGCTCTGTGTTCAAAAAGAAAATAAAATGCAAAATTGTAAGCTAATCCTGGACACTAGTGCCTTTCTTGATGTTTATTGCCCTGTTCTAAGAAATCTAAAAAGCCTCCAGTATGTCATATCTTATACCTATTCTGTCAAATAATGCATAGCTTCCTAATGAATACTAATGTACTTACTCATTTGAGGGCAGGGTTCTTTTTAAGGCTTAGATGCTCTGATTTTTCCCAGAGGACAGCTTGATATTTCTGTCTGACATTGCTGAGAAGAAAAATAGAAAGTACAGCACCATTAGTTTCCCATGGTAGAATTAGTAGAACATTATTATTTTATATTTATTCTTTTCCTTTTTGTTTTAACCTAATCATATTTTTATTTGATATAATGTACTTTTCATTGTAATAGGAAAGTTAAACTTTAATTCTTCATAGAGGGTTGAGATTTTTTTCCTCAGTGGAAGCCTGTATGGCTTTAATTGAAACATAACTGTTTTTACTGGTTTCAAATTTTAAAACCAGAATGAATAAAAGAGTATTTGAAACTATATAAAAATATGAAACTCGTTCTTAATCCAGAAAGTAGATTCTCTGATTTCTAAAGTTCAGAGTAATGTGGACCACTTAGGATTACAGAATAAAGCATTTGAAAAACACATGTTGAGATTCTGGAAGAAAGTCTAGTTTCCATAGTTCACAAATTATTTCAGGAAGATATGAATGTATATGTTATGGTCTGAATTTAGTTTTTCCAGTGTGTCCGGTCATCTAAAAGTTTTATGTTTGTAAGAAACAAAAGAAGGAATTCTGTTTCTACAGTATTAACAATACTCCCAGCTTTGTAGGAGTGATAACAGGATATATGTCAGGGGTGACTGGTTCTAAAGGGAGCTGTGACCTAGTAGAACCTGGCTTCTGATCAAGTAAAAGGTCAGAAGCTTGTATGCATGCTTAACCAACTGTTTAATATTATCCAACATACCCTCAGAGTAGAGCTAGCTGATTTAAATGCACATGCAGTGCGTGACAAAGGGGACGAAACACATCTAGAAGAACATGGAATAGGCGGTTCAGGAAGTTACATCTAGTCAATGGGGAATGTGGGGGGAATTTTGAATCGGGATCAGGAAATAGCCTTGTATTAGTCCTAGCAAGTGTGCTCCTTTAGGGAGTTACCCATTCACAAGAATGTAAAATAAAATAAGAGCTTTCCTAGCTTCAACAATGAGTATTGTTCTTTGTATAGCAAGCACACTTCTCACATTTTCTTCTTGGATCTCTTAGTTTCCAAAGCACATGTAAGAAGGATACAGTGACACTTAACATCTCTGCAGGGTTGGGGAACCTGTGGCCTTGAGGCCACATGTGACCTTCTAGGTTCTTGGGTGCAGCCTTTTGGCTGAGTCCTAGTTTTACAGAACAAATTCTTTTATTAAGGGGATTTATTCTGTGAATAGCTGTTTAATTGATCTCACAGCCAACTCAGGTAGAATAAGAGGTCTAGTTTTTGGTATCAATCTTTACCTTCTCTGACACACAAGCTCATTCCTTGATGATTTTTGAATCAAGATTTTCTTTTCCTTTCTCCATTATAGGGCATCTGGATACATATATTGCGCCATATGGATGGAAGTAATTTCTTTTGGACTTGATAGGCTTCATTCAGATTTATCCTAGGGCTATATCCTTCTGTATGCAAAGTCTGGAGAGCCAAGAGTATATTTGCATGTAATTTGCATGTATGTGCTATACAATCCATTCTCAGGCAGTTTTGAAATTAAAATTGCTTTAACCCTTAGGATTTGATATGCTGATATTTTTTCTTGCATTCTCCAACTTACCCAAATTAATGGTCCCAAATCCTGAGACCTAAACTCAAGAGTGTACTTTACTAAACAGAGTTGAATCTGGGAGGAGTTAAGACAAGGATTACTTTTGTTGGTCTATCAATTATTGCTCTACAAAACTCTGTAGAAAACACTAGCTTTGACAGTTGATTTGTTTTTACTTGGTTTAGCACTTGCTATACAAAATATTTTATCTCTAACATTTTCAAGTTTTGAGCATTTGATTTCTGACATTTTGTAAGGAGAAACCAATGCTGCTCTTTGTTGTAAGTAGAGTAGCCATGTTTGAAGTGGTTTTGTATGGGTGATCTGTTTTTAATGATACTCTTTGTTATTGTGAATACCCTCAAGCATTTCTGTTTCTGGCTAATTATATCAAGGTGTTATCATCTGAATATTACAGTTTTACTGTAATTTGCTGTAAATTACTGAATATTTAAAAGTTCCAACATTTGAAAAATTCAGGTCATTTTTAACTGCTCTTAGAAGCTTTTCAGTTTTGGTGATCTTAAATATGACAGTTCTGTTGGTTTCAGAAATCAAAATATTTGACTCCTGTTTTTCTATCTGTTTAAAAACATGCCAAATGACAAAGTAACATTTCCGTTACAGTGTTCTTAAAGGGAATATTATGTACAGTATTATGTACATTAGTTATGAATTGAATAGAAAATAATCACTTGTGGACAATGAAATATAATTTTTTTACTAATCTGAATATTAAGATAAAATTTGAAGATTTGTTTTTCCTAAATATTATTTTCATTCAGCATCATGAGCAATGTACTTTAATTATGTTTTTACCTCTTAATTTTATAACAATCCCAATAATGGAGAGGTCATATATTGGGGATGATCTTATATCATCTTTTCTCTTTCTTTTGTACTCAGAATAATCTCATGTCCTCATAGCTTTGATAAAAATCTGTATATTATTGCATAGTAATAGAGTATTAGATCTGGAAAAGACCCTGCAAAAGACTGTACATTCCATGTTTCTCATTTTACAGATGAGGAAACTGAGGGTTTGAGATTGATTTTCCCAGGGTCACAACCAAGTTAGGAGAAGGGCCTGAACAAGAATCCAGGTCTTTTGAGTTCAGTCTTTCTACTCTTTCTACTACAAATGATGCCTTTCAAATCTTTCACTTTTGGGATAGGCCTAGTACTAGTGCCCTGTTAGTTCAGATTTAATTTTGGGGTCAAATAAGTCACTAATAAGTCATTGAAGAGTTAATAATGACACTTTACTTTATCCTAACACATTAAGCACATGTAAGAAAGGATACATTGAAACAATGTCAATGCAGAGGTGGGGAATCCCTGGGCTCATCACACCCACTTAATTACAGTGTTTGGAGTGATAGTGGGAAGAATACTGGATTTGGAATTGAACCTGAGTTTGAATCTTTAGCAATTTGCTTAATTTCTTTGGGCCTCAGTTTCCTCATTTGTAAAAATGAGGGGTTCTATATAAACTCTAAGGTCCTTCTAGCTCAATTTTGTGCTATTATGATTTCTTCTTGTCTAAATATACATAGCTTACTATCTTTAAAATTTTTAATTGATCTCACAGTCATCCTGGGCTTTTGCCTGAGGTCTAGTGTTTGGTATCAATGTGTAGCTCTGTCACACAGGCTCAGAATATCAAAATTACTTGTGGTTTTTTCTCACATACCTGTTGTGAAATTGTTCTTTCTCTTGGTATTTATTGTTTTTTCTCTTTCTATTTTGCCCCTACAAAAGGTATGCCTGGTTCAAATCTTGGGCATTCTATTTTCCATCCATCAGAGTACCTAACACCCTTCAACTTGAACATTCTCATTTTTTCTCAAGTAGAAAATGTTACTACACTTAACAATGCCCTCTCCATGTTCCCCCATCTTTCTCCCCCCCTCTCCTTTTCTCCCTCCCTCCCTCTCATATACTTTATTAATTTGTTTCTGTGATGTTGGCAAATCATTTATAGATACAACTTCGGTGCAAGTTCAATACCAAAGGCCTGTTTTAATTCAAAAGTGAATTGCAATTAGAAATGCTATCTCCAGGTGGCAGGGCTGGGTCTTGGTCTTGTAATTCACAGTTTTTGCTGAGAGATGTATTTGCCTAAGATAAAGATAAATTACCCCATTATTTTTCCAAATAAAAATAGGACTACTTGTTAAAAAAGAGTAAGTATAAGAATAAACAAAATAGTAAATTTTAGGTATAATTTGGTACTTTTCTCATTAATTATTCCTGTCTAGTCTTAATCTTTTTCACAAACTAGTATTAGATTGTTGTAGTTTCCATAGTTTCCTGGGGAATGTGTATTACTTCAGGGTTCCAAACAAACTTTACTGTTTCACTAGGGTTTGTTTGAAATCATTTCAATGTAACAAATACTGATTAAGCATAAAGACACTTTGGTGCTTTCTGCTAATCATTTGGAAGGTTTTTGCTTGGTTTTCAGATGACCCTAGTCAGCACTCAGGTTCTAATAGTTATGTCTTCTTTCTAAAAGACTTTTAAAAAAATGTAAAAAAAAAAAAAGCTTATAGTCACTAGTTTTTTCTTCTGCTTTACTGATAATAACTTTATCCCTCTGTATCCTTCTAATCAGAAGAAAATAATTTTCTTTTCTCTCTTAAAAAAGACAGTAGTCTTCTCTTCCCATTGGCAATCTGCTGTTCACAGTTACCCTAAGTGTTACAATATTTCTATAAAATTGTAAAGTTTATACATTAAATGCTTCTCTGCAGATTCTGTTAGCAGGTTCTTTTCACTTTTACAATTGGCTTTGGATACAAAATGTTTTACCAAGAGAATCCTTTAGAATTTCTTTCTTTTTTCTCTTTTTTCCTTTTCCTTACTATCCTCCTATCCTTTCTTTTCTGCTTATCTTCTCTCTGCTGGCAGTATAGCTGCTACTTGTGGACCAAATTCTGCTGCTGATCACATTGAAGCTTTGGTATGCTCTTTTTTCTGATCTTTTCTGTTTGCCCCTCCTTTGGTGTCCTCCTGGTCTCATTCCCAGACCAGATGCTCACTATCTTGGTACCAAGTTTTTTTGTGGATGCCCAATTAGAATTGGCTCTGTTGAAGCTCAGAGCACCTGAGCCAAAGTGATCTATCAGGCTCAACCTCGAAGCAACAGGATTATAGGTGTTCACCTTTATACTTGGTCAGAATCAATTTTGAAAAGAACTTGATTCTTTTTACTACAGATTGTGTGTTTCTCTGAACAACATTCAAACACAAAACTTAACAAGGTTTTAAAACAATTTAAATGGTTGTTTTTTCCAGTTATTTCTTATTCTTGCTGCCCTGTCATTTCCTACCAAGAAATAAATTCTGCTCCCCATCTAAACTGAAAAACATGCACACAAAAAAATTTAAATAGCTAGCATTTATATAGCACTTTAAGGTTTGCAGAACACTTTACATTTACTACTTCATTTGATCTTTACATATGAAATATGTGAAATAGATGCTATTATTATCCCCATTTTACTTATGAGGAAACTGAGGCTGAGAGACTTGTTCGGAGTTACACAGCTGGTGCTTGAGGCAGTTTTCAGATTCATGCCTTCCTGACTCCAAGTCCAACACTTTATCTGCTGCACCATTTTCCCATTAATGAATATTCTTATTAAGTAGAAATGTGTACATGCTAAATTCAACTGTCATCTATCTGTGAAACCTGAAGAAACAACATACCTAACAACAGCTAAAAAAGAGAATGATTTACAAAATGAAAAAAAGAAAACTAGAATGATTTATATTTGCTCATAAAATTTTCTTTAGAAAGTGTTATTTAGGTTAGATTTATAATTTTTGTTCTGTGTTATGTACCTACCTTTAGTTAGTTGGGTTGTGATTTGCACACTACTCTCATTAGTGAAATAGATTATAGATCTGTTGAAATATTGAAGTAGTCTGCCATAAATCTTTTGAAATTTAATAAATACTAGCCCTATCCACCAAATCCATGACTTAATGAAACCAATATGCTTCTTTTAAGAAAGTAATTTATATTCATACAAAATATCAAGTCCAGAGAATGCCCCAGCATCCATAGCATCAAGTTAAGTTTCTTCCATTATATGAGGATTTTCCTTTTTTAGTTTTTAAGGAACCAATAGAGAGGATGAAATTGAAAGTTAGAGAGCGAAAGGGATGATTTGGGTAGGCAAGATATAGGAGAGTTTGGGATAAAGGGAAAATGTGGAAGGGGTTGGCCTTAGTGAGGAAGAGGGTTGCCCTTTTTATAAGAACTTGGAGCAAAGAAGGAGAGATTTCACTATGAACTCAAAGGAGATTGATATGTCTAATAGGGAATGGAGAGGAATTCATGACAAATGACTTCTATTTTCTTAAAAAAATATGACAAAGTTCTTTGCAATGAGGGAGTGGGGAAGGGATGGTATGGGTGATTGGAGGGGAGAAAATGTATAGGACAACAGATTTAGGGAATTAGATAGGAACTACTTAGGAAGAGCAAAAAAAAAGTAAATAAAAAGGTTAAAAAAAGTAAAAAAAACACAAATCAAAGGTCAGGAAGAATAAGACCAATTAAAAAAAAAGAAATAAACAACTGAGGGCTTCTTTGAGGTTAGATTAAATTAGATTTAAAGTTCTCTAGTGCAGTTCTCTTATTTTTGCAATTAAGGAAACTGAGACAACATAAATATGTAGAGGATTTATTTAGCAATTTTGTTTGACTTCCCGTGCATCAGCACAATGAGTGAGAACAGAAAATGTGTATGGTACAGGTTAATTCTGGGTTGAGCTTTGAAAAGGGACAGAGATTGGGGCAACTAGGTGGTTCAGTGAATAGAGCACCGGCCCTGGAGTCAGGAGGACCTGAGTTGAAATGCGACCTCAGACACTTAACACAAAACTAGCCATGTGACCTTGAGCAAGTCACTTAATCCCAATTGCCCTACCTTCCCCCCTCCAATAAGAAAAAAAAAGAGAAAAAAAGAAAAGGGATAGAGATTTGAATGCAAATAAGACTAGGGAGCAAAGGACTGGAGTATGGAGGACATTATATAGAGAACATAGATTTTCTGCAGATTTAATGTTTTTATTATCTATTTTAATTATATAATAAGATCTATTTAATTATATAACGAAATTGTAATTCATGTGTGGTAGTAGTTACTGATAAACAGAACTCAAGACTGAGTTCTTTTGGCACAGTATCATATTATTATTGTTATTCATGTAATGAAAAGTAGATCAATATTAAGCTCAACACAATACCTCTTAGGACAGTCTCAAAATTTCCTTTTTTTGTACTTACAGAGATTAGTCTTTTTTTTTTTTAGTTATTATGTCCATGTGTTTCCTATATCTTAGTGCCTAAGCTGTTCCTTTTTGTTGGGATTGAGTGCAAAGAAGTTTTAGGGTTATACACTAACAATGAAAAATTACTTCGTAACCTTTGTAATCCTTCTTGGATTGAAAATAAATTCATTGCCAATCTTTCCTTATATGAATGTTATCTTTTAATTGCAGCTCAATTCTTCATATGCTGCAGAGAAATGTAGATGTCAGTGCCAAGAAAAAAAGTAACATTATACATACATATTGGGTTAAAACATTTCAGAGATGAATATGTTGTTTATTACATAGCCAGAATTTAAATAAAAGTGTGGGAAAATCTAAATCAGAAATAAATTGATTACACTTTCCTCTTATAATCCAGCAAAGTAGAATATATGCTTTTTAAATGAGAATTTATTTTTTTCCTGGTTGGTAATTGGAGACCTGTGTCATACCATGTAAGACTTTGTAATTTTGAGGCACTTCTGATGATGGAAATCATTCTTCACATAAAATCACACACACACACACACACACACACACACACACACAGTTAAAAAGTAGGAGAAACTGCCATATGAAAGTCAAATTAGAAAAAAAGAATATGATTATATTGAATGTAAATGTTTCCCCAAAGAATTTAACATATGGAAACCTTTGGAATAAGTCTAGTTTCTGTAAGTCACAGCTGTGTGAATGTAATTTATTTCATTCTAACAGATTTTTTTTGGGGGGGCCATTTCTTTCAGGGTAAGTGAGGAAAAGGAAGTGACAGAAGAACGACTAAAAGCTGAACAGGAGTCGTTTGAGAAGAAGATCAGACAGCTAGAAGAACAGAATGAGCTTATCATCAGAGAAAGGGAAGATATCCTTTTGAAAAGTCCTTTTTTTCTGCCTGAAAATGTAGACAGGTTCATTCTTTCTTTGACAAACTGTGAACTACAGAGAAATGATTGTTATAATTTAAGTAGGGAATAAATCTGCATGTGTTGCCATTCCCAGGCAATCAGAGAGACAACTTGTCAGCATGGGCGGCTGCTTCCTTTGAGCTTGAAATGGCCATCCAGCTGTTCCACCAAAGGCATTGTGCTAGGAAATAGATTTTTGTCAATGGAAATTGACAGTAAGAAATTTGGGTGTTAAATTGTAGTTTGGGACCTTATTATTTAATCCTCTCATGTTGTAATTGAGATGGAAGGCTTTTCTAACTTAGTATTCCATATCTCTGAGAGTCCTGAAAAGGTACAGAAGGAAGTTGTGAGTTGTAAGAATAAAATCTGGATCATGACTTGTTGATGTATAAGTGACAAATGTTTCGAAAGCAACATTAATACAATCAGAATGCTTCTATAAGTTGGGGTAACGGTTAGAGAGGGCCTGAGTAAGTGGGAAGGTAGCCTTTTATAATGGGAGTGTCACCTGTAGTGTGTTTATTATAGCAATCATTTGACATGATGGTTGAAATAGGTCTGGAGTGAAATTAGGTACTTGAATGTTTAACCTTTTTCTCCAGGTAGCACAAGGATGTAAAGTGGGTCCTATGGCTCATATACTTTTTAAAACCCTTAATACCTGATAATTTAATTTACAGGCTTATTTATCTTTAGGTGTTCTATATAGTACCATTAATGTACAAGGAAAGCAGTAATTTTTGAAGGTAGAGCAACTCCTGTTTTGACAAAGGAAAGGACAAAATTTTTACATGTACCTAGCAAAGGCTACACTATCATTTTCAATTCAATGTCTATTTGTTAATTATTTCAGAAAATCTGGTTCTGTCAAATTTCACAGACAGTAGTAATACTTATATGAGGCTATAGGAAATTGGAAACATGAGATTATGTTAATTAGCTTAGCATGAAAGCCCCAGTAGTTATTTAGCCCAAGAAAATTATATAGAAGCTTCTATTCTAGCTTCATTGTATCAGGCTTCTTGGTATCCATCAAGCTAACCTGAGAGAGTCAATTGGAACTTCCTACTTATCCCATTTCTCACTGAGATGGTTCCACTCCACCTCCCCACTTTCAGGCTCTCTAACATATTGTGACCACAGGATACGGAGTCCTTATAATTAGCTATCTAGGTAACCAGTGCTCCCATTCTTTTGTACCACAGTTCCTTTTTCTACTTCAGTAATGCATTTAACCACAAAGTCTTGGCAATGAATTTCTGACAATAAAAGGTCAAATCTTCTGGGCCAGGCATAGCTCAGGCCAGTACAGGGATTCAGGCTTGAGATTGGAATGCAATGAAGAATTTGTGGACCATAAATATAATAACAACTTGTGAGGAGATTAAAAAGGATATAAGTCCTAAGTAAATTAAACTAAAACCATTACCTAGGGAGTAGGCTGTGTTCCCCCAATGCATTCATAACAGCAACAGGCAGCACTTGCTCAGGTATTTGCTTAGTAGGGCAAATAGAATTCAGCTAAAAACTTCAGAGCACCCACTTCTAGTAGACTAGACCTTTCATGCCTCAGGGGACAAGAAGCCCAAACCACTAATTCAAGTTCTTTTTTCTCTGACCAACCAATTGCCTCCATATTTTCTTAAAGAGAAATCATCCCAAACCAATAATTCAAATTTTCTTCTCCAGGGATAACCAAATCTCAAGAATAGTCTACCAGTTTCCTTAATTCAAGCATAAAGCATAACATAAACATAACTACATAAACATATAATATAACATAACATAAAGCATAACAACACATTGTTGTTAATTAATAACATTATTAATAGCCAACATTTATATAATTTGCAAAATGCCTTCCTTACAACAGTGCTAAAATCATCATTCTCTTTATTTCATTTAGCTCAAAATGCTTGTTTTGAATAAGTCATTTTACAGATTCATTTCAAGTTAACAGGTTTAAATATGCTTATATACAAGATTATTTACCCCATGCTTCATAAAAGCAATAGCTACCCTGTTTTTTACTTTGGCATTTGAGTCGTTATGGTCCTTCACTACTTTTTTATTCCTAGAGATTATTTTTCATTTGTCATATTGGTGCCTATTTATCTAATGTAGTAACCAAACTTCATTGTTTTCTTCTGTCCATCTTTAGTACTTTTGTAATACCACTTTAGCTTGGTCATGAGTTATTGTCTTTATATCAATATGATATTCTCTTCTCTTTATTCCTAGAGATTTTCTTTTTGGTTAAATCTTATTAGGGCTTATTTGTGCAATGTAGTGACCAAAGGTCGTTTTCTTCTATATGCAAAGCATGAAAACTCTCAGTGTTTTTTTCTTGGGGTGAAGAGTTGTGGGACAGCTGCGAATGGTTAGTGGTAATATCAATTAGGCATTTATTAATTGTTTACTATGTGGCAAATGTTGTGCCTGGGGATACAAATATGTTGACAGAAAAAAATCCTACACAACAGGAGCTATTATTATGGTGAGCAATTATATTTCAAAATGTGAGAGAGGGAAGACCTTTAGTAGGATTGACTGGCCTCTGTGTCACTGAAAAAATCAGCCTGCACATACTCTTTGATGTAAAGTGCCACTAGCTGCCAATCTTTGTGCTACTTCCTTATTCTTTCAGTAACCTTTCTATAGAAAACTGTGGTGACCTGAGAGTCCTAAGACATTGCTTTTCTTTCACTTCTCAAAAGGAGTAGAGACCTAGGTCCCAACTGCTTGTAGGGATGACTAGGAAGAATGTTTTAAGTATTAACTTTTTAACCCAAGGGGAATTCCGACTCTCAAAAGATTCCTGAGACCAAAGGTCCCTCTGTTTGTGTATAAGAAGGGAAAGTAGAGAATAGGGACAAAGGAGGTGGTGAAAAGTTACCTGGGATTTTCCTCACAACTCATTTGCTTGTTTAGACAGTTAAGTACAGAAGCATTTATGAAGCTATGAAAGTGTGTTGTTGAATTGTTTCAGTTGTGTTCAACTTTCTGTGACTGCATTGGTGGTTTTCTTGGGAGAGATAATGGAGCAGTGTAATGGGAATGTAAATTTAAAGATCTACCCTGCCCCTAGGCTAAAGTGCACCTGGAGCTTGGGGTGGGAGGCTTGTTTTTCAGTAGATACCGTGTTTCCCCGATAATAAGACACTGTCTTATTATTTTTTTGGACAGAAAAACACTAGAGGGCTTATTTTCAGGGGAAGGCTTATTTTAATGAACATTGACAGCAATTTTAATAAACAGGTAAATGTGAACAAAAAAATGTACCTTTATTCAATAATGATCATGTCATCTTCAACAACATCATCATAAGTGTCCATACCCTGAATTCCGTCCTGGATGTTTTGCGCCTCCATTTCCTTCAGAAGAAGTGGACCCAATCTGTCATGTCCAGCAATATAGCTCTCTTTAAATGAATATGTCTTGTCCAGGTAACCTGCTCATAGTGCCTTGGCGACACAGCTGTCAGTAATTTTATCCCATGACTTCTTCACCCAAGTCACGACTTCTTGCAGACAGGGCTTCACAAAGTTTCCACGCTGATTTCTTTCCATTCTATTTTCAATGTAGTCATTGACTTCCATGCGCAAATGGTCCTTGAATGGCTTGTTTATTGCAATATCAAGGGCCTGGAGATAGGCAGTCATTCCTGCAGGAATCATTACTTGATCTATTCTTCTCTCTGCAAGGAAGTTCTTCATTTCTTTAGCGCAGTGAGTGCTGGCTGAATCCCAGACTATCAGACCTCTTTGGTTACCTCGCATAACAAGTGGCAGCATTAAATCAACCCACTTTCTTATAACGGCTTGTGTACACCAGGCTTTTTCAGTTTCAAGAACGTAAATGCCAGATACACGTTCAATCTTATCTTTCTTGCCCTTACTGATGATTAGAGGTGTGGCTTTCTTTCCATCCAAACGAATTGCCAAAACACAGGTGACCCTTGCACTTTCATAGCCAGTGGTGGGAATGTAGATTGACGTTGCACCCCTGTGATGAATTGTTGTTTGAGATCCTTGTCCCATAAACACTGCAGTTTCATCCATAGCAATCATATTGCAGGTTTGGTACTTGGAAATGTCGATCCTATCAATAAAGGACTTGAATGCAAGTGCACGTTTAATAACTTCAGCATCTTCCAGCTTAAACAGTGTTGTTGATCTTCTTAGGGACAGTTCATACCGTTGAAGGAAACCGTCCAACCAGTGTTGTGATGCTTTGAATCCTTCTGAGACCATTTCAAACTCTGGTGCCATTGAAAGGGCAAATGCTTGAATATCAGCCCTGCGCACAACCAAGGCCTTTGCTCTCCTGTCAGCAATCCATTCACCATGAGGATCTCCAAGTCAGGATATAAGTCAGCCTGCCGACCTGATCCAGACCTGCGCTTTTTCCCTTTTCCCTCATCCACCTGTTGATTGAGGTTATTATAATCTGCTCTCCATTTTCTGACCATTCGAAGATCCAAAAGTTTTTCTTTACAGAAAACTGCAAGATTCTTGCCATGTGACTCCTCTGCAATTGCTTTCTTATACTCAACAGTATAGCTCTTCCTTTTTGTACTCATGTCTGGGGGTCAAAACAGACAGAATAATAAAATTATGACCATCAGTCCTTCTTTTCACTCCATCATGCCCCCTGAGTTCTTTTTTTCTCCATCATGCCCTTTTTATCCTCCATCATGCCCCCTCACTCCCGCTTACATACCGGGTTTTTATGTTGTCCTGCCTCAGCTCTCCTCCGCGGCACTGCTCTCAATGGCGCCAGCAAGCAAATCACTGGGGAAGAACAGGATGACGCGCTCACTGCTGCAGCTCTGATTGGATGCAGCTCGGAGCACGGCATGCGTTTCACCCGGGGGGAGGGGGGGACTGTGCATACAGAGGGTACCGTAATGTAGCGTGTAGCGCAGGGGATCACCTTCACTACAGTAGCAATCTCAATAGGGTTTATTTTCGGGGGAGGGCTTATTTTAGAGGAATCTTACACAGTAAGGGGAGGGCTTATTTTCGGGATAGGTCTTATTATCGGGGAAACACGGTACTTCTTGATTGGCCAGTGAGTCAATAAGTTGTTACATTCTCTGAGCCAGGAGAAGGCTATATAAGCCCTGATCAGATGAAACTCTGGGAAGCCATTGTCCAGGCCCCCACCCCCCCCCCCCCCGGCCCCGCAACCCACATGTTGATTTGGTATGGATGTAATGGTTAGACAGTTTGGAAAACTGTCTACTTGATTTGTCTTTCTGTCTTGATAATTCTGTCTGTATACTCTGAAGTTCGGGGTGCTGACCTTTTTCCCCTGAACTAGGTGAATGATACATATTTGACTGATTAAAATAAGCTTGTTAACCCATTTTGAGTTGCTTTCCTTTATCAAAGCATATCCAAGAACTTGTGGTGGCAGCGACCCTAGGGACACTGGGGTGCTTGCTGCTACAAGCAGTTTGCCATTTCCTTCTGCAGCTTGTTTTACAGATGAGGAAACTCAGGCAGACAGGGTTAAGTGACTTTCCCAGGGTGACACAGATAATAAGCATCTCAGGCTGGATTTGAACTCAGGATTATGAGCCTTCCTGACTCCAGTCCCTGCACTCCGTCCACTGTGCCACCTAGCTACCCAGTGACAGGTAGTAGATAGTTACAGTATGTAGGTAAAATATTCTTATTCTTATGGACTATACAGTCTAATGGGATATATGACCACATATAAAAAATGATAAGTTTTAAGAGTGTACAAAAGAGATGCAAGCAAGTATTAGATGAGATCCTAGGGAGGGTCATCATCATTGAGTAAGAAGAGCTGTTACAAGGTTAATGAGAGCCTGGCTTGAAGTGCTACCAGTGGAAACAGAAAAGAAGATAGATAAGAGAACCATTGTGGAGATAGAATCGATATAAAACATCAATAGCAGGAGGTGAGAAAGAAGGGAAGGAAAGAATAAAAAGTTTTCAAAAGAAATAAGGTCAGAGAAAGAAGAATGAGCTTGAGTAGAAAGTTCAGTTCTGGACATCCTGACTTTCAGATGCTGGCAAGGGACATCATATAGAAATGCTTTTAGACAGATGGTGATATGAGTTGGAAGCTCAGGAAAAAGTGCAGGGTTGTAGATGTAGTTTTGGGAATCAACTGTTTAGAACTGATAGTTGAAACCATGAGAGTGAATGAGATTATTTAGCAATA
The DNA here is from genome assembly GCF_028583685.1 of Petaurus breviceps papuanus. NCBI lineage: Eukaryota > Metazoa > Chordata > Mammalia > Diprotodontia > Petauridae > Petaurus > Petaurus breviceps. Next base: position 14,639,908 of record NW_027185712.1, on the reverse strand, counting down.
GAGTATGGGGAGAGAAGAGGCCTGAGGATGAAATCTTGGGTATTAGGATTGAAGTGACATGAAAAACCATAGAAGAAATGAATAATGACGATAAAGGGTGTTGTAGGAAAAGCCTGAGTCAAACTAGTCTTATGTTTGGTGGCTTTTTTAGTAGCTTATGCTTAGTATTGGAATGAAATGAACACTTATAGAGGATAAGACAGTTAACAAAAAAGAGATTTACATGGTCATAGCTGGGGAAGGATATTCACTGAGGATATTGAAACCATTCATTGTGCATAGTTCCTCTCCTTCTTTGGTAGTTCACTAGTCAATCTGGAGGATCTGAAGCTTGTACTCAGTCAACTAGGAAGCATTTACAAAGGTGTACCATGTTTCCCCGATAATAAGACACTGTCTTATTATTTTTTGGACAGAAAAACACCAGAGGGCTTATTTTCAGGGGAGGGCTTATTTTAATGAACATTGACAGCAATTTTAATAAACAGGTAAATGTGAACAAAAAAATGTACCTTTATTCAATAATGAATTCAATACAGAACAGGATGACGCGCTCACTGCTGCAGCTCTGATAGGATGTAGCTCGGAGCGCGGCGTGCGTTTCACCCGGGGGGGGGACGGTGCATACAGAGGGTACCGTAATGTAGCGTGTAGCGCAGGGGATCACCTTCACTACAGTAGCAATCTCAATAGGGCTTATTTTCGGGGGAGGGCTTATTTTAGAGGAATCTTACACAGTAAGGGGAGGGCTTATTTTCGGGATAGGTCTTATTATCGGGGAAACACGGTATGTAAAGAATGGATAATTAAATTGAGCCAACAGTTATAGAGCACTTAAAAAAAGTTTGGAGAAAGGGATGAAATTGCAGTTGGATGAGGTAGAAGGGCCAAGGGTAAAGTCTTAGGATTGAGGTGACTTTATCTTATTTATAGGTAAGGTAGAGAAATCCAGTGAAGTAGGATCTATATGACATGTAATAAAGAAGAGGGATGATATAGCTCAAACAAGATCCTGGAACAAAAACAAGGATGAATTGGATCATGGTCACAGGAAGAAAAATTGTGAGTCATGGCTAAATTTTCACACTTCCAGAAACTTAAATTTCTCTGATATACACACTATAAATGTATACTATACAGATACAATAGAGTGTATACTTCATGATTCAGGCTCACAGAATATCAGAATTGTAAGGGTCCCCAGAGATCATCTAGTTGAACTGGCAATTGGAGATTTATCAAATATCCCTGTCAGCATAGTTGATAAGGAAACATTCATTCAGGCTCTACCTGAATACTTCTTATGATGGGAATCTCACTGCCTCATGAGGCAGCCAGTTCTAATTTTGGATCTCTCTAATCATTAGGGAGTTTTTCTTACCTTGAGCTAAAATTTGGTTCTATGAAACTTTCATCAGTTGTTCTTAGGCCTCAAGGTTTTTCTTCTCCAAAGTAAACCTTCCCAGTTAATTCTTTTGACCCTTAAGCCATAGTTTTCAGGTCTTTCATTATATTTGATCAGCTTCATTTAGATCTAGTATGTTACTCTTCCTAAAACATGACTCCTATAACTTAATAGCATATTTCAGTTGTAGTCTGACTGGAGTAGGGAATACCTTAGACCTGTCATCCTTTATTCTGGATGATTTAATTCTGTTACTGCTGTTGAAGATCACATTACATTTTTTGGAAAATCATAGCACATCATTGACACATTTTCCACGTTCAGGCCTCTAAAACCTCAAGATCTTTTTAGCTAAATTGTCATCTAGCTATGTTTCTGCCATTTTATGCTTCTGTAATTTCTTTTTTTGCACCAAAACGTAGGACTTTGCATTTATCCCTATTAAATTACAATTGGCCAGTTTTTCTAGACTGAAAATCATTTTAGATCCTAATTCTGTTATCCAAACATATTAGTCATCTTTATCATTATCTGGTCATTTAAAAAATGTTAAATGGAAGAAAGCCAAGAACTAAGTCACCTGGAACTCCATTAAAACCTTCACTCTAGATTGATGTTGATCTTTTAATGATGTCATCTTTCAATGCAGTTATTAAGCCAGTATCTAATCTACCAAAATATCCATCCTCTGAACTACATCTTTCCATCCTATCTTGGCCACAAAGATATCATGAAACTATGTGAAATATTTTACACAAATTTAGCTATACTGTATTTGTGACATTATCCAAGCTAATAATTTATAATTTATGTCAGAAAAGAAAGCAAATTTAATCTGGCCAAGTTTGTTTATTAATACATTTATGTTATCTTGTAATGGTCTTCAATTTCTAAGTGCTCCCAAGTTGTAAGGAATTGAAGAAAATGTGAATTTATGCTCTTAATGATCACTGTTTCCCTTTCTAGATGCTCACAGAACCATCCTTTTAATTTTGTCAGGAACTAATCTAAAGTAGAGGAATCACTAGCCTGTAACTTGAAGGCTTCTACCCTATAATTTTAAGAGTCTAATAATCTTTGCATTTAACATCTACTAAAATTTCTTTGTGGCCTTCTGTATTAAGTAATATTTATATACCTCTCTAAGGTTTACAAAATGTTTTCCTTAGGACACCTTTAATGTAAATTGAGCAAATATTTCCCTTTATAGATAAAAACAAAGCGGATTAGAAAAATTACATAGTTAGAGGCGGCCAGGTGGTTCAGTGAGTAAGAGCACTGGCTCCAGTGTCGGGATGACCTGGGGATCAAATCTGGGCTCAGATACTCAGCACCACACCCAGAAATAACTGGCCGTGTAACCTTGAGCGAGTTACTTAACCCCGATTGCTTAAAAAAAAAAAAGAAAAAAGAAAAATTACGTAGCTTACCCATGGTTAGAAAGCTGGTAAGTTTCAAAATCATCATTCAAGCATTGTGTCAGGATTTTGAAATTCAGTGCTCTTTGCACTATGCTATACTAATTTTGAGGTCTGACCTTAGTTCAAACTGATGAGATCTTCTTCTGCAGCACAGCTTATAATGGCAGGCTCTTTTCTAAAGGTCAGTGATAGTAGCTGGTTAAAAATGAGAGCTGTGGCCACTTAGCTAGCAAGTTTATTTTTCATGCCTTCACTCTGCTTCAGGACTTCTGACTTCATTCTCTTGTTGTTCAGTTATTTTCAGTCGTGTCTGACTCTGTGACCCTATTCAGAGTTTTCTTGGCAAAGATACTGAAATGATTTGCCATTTCCTTCTTCAGCTCATTTTATAGTTAAGGAAACTGAGGCAAACAGGGATTAAGTGACTTGCCCCAGTTCACAGGGAGAGTAAGTATATGAGGCCAGATTTAAACTCAAAATGATGAGTTTTCCTGACTTGAGGCTCTGTACTCTTATCTACAGCACCACCTAGCTGCCCAGATTTCAGTCTTAGTGGAGAGGGGAACAAAACATTGACATCTCTGATCTGAAAGCAAAGACAGACCTCTATGCTGCTAAGAAATACTCTACAAACCTACCTACTCTGGACACTGAAAGCTGCCTACTAGTAAACTTCCCACCATCACTAAGCACCTTATGGGGGACTGGATCTGGTTATCTGTAAGGCATCTACAGTTTGAATAAGCCTCACAGACATCAGAAGATAGGGTTGTCTGTTCCTTTTTGATCATGTGTATGATTAGTTTGATAGCTTTTTGATTGAAAGTCCTTGAACCAATAAATTGTGATGTAATATTAAGTAGTTGGGTTTTTTGAAAAGTCTGTGAGAGTCTGGAGCTGTACTCAATCAAACTTTTTTATGATCACCTAACTCCCTGTCCTTAAAGTGTTGGTAGGGGTATTGAAAGAATTTATATTCTAGGGGATACAATGGGATTGTGGGACTTTTGACTTGCTGGTAATTTAGGAAGAATATGTGTTATAAGACCAAACTTAGGAGCTGATGTAATGAGCTAACATTCCTTCTATAGAAGCATTTTGGCTCAGGCTGTGGGGATGGGATGAGATGAGGATGATGGTGAGGTCCTTCCAGTGTGGTATACGTGGAAGTGTAGAAGCCAGTGTAGTAGCCCCAGAAATCATGGGGAGATGGAGGTAAAGGTTGATGTAAAGCCTCACAGCCTTAAGTGAAAATCTTTTAATGAGACTGCAGACACAGGCTTGTTCTTCACTTTGATTTGTGTTAAATTTCTTATATATGAAAGCTTGGCTATCTTTGTTAACTCCAAGCTAGCATACCTACTGCCTTCCTTATTGATAGCCTGAGGTGTGATTCTGGGTATCTCTTCCCTTTTTATTTCTTTGTGTAAACTATTTACACTTTATTAGTGGCAGAAGAGCCTTTGGATCCTCAGAACTTTCTACCTTTGGACTTTTAGTCCTTACCTGATAAAGGCTTTTGTTCTAGAGTGTTTGCTGACTCCCAAGAGAGAATCTTCACAATCAAATTCAGGATTAAAGACTCTTGTTCTTTAAAAAAAAATGACAACAAAGATTAGAGCAGAACTCTATGACTTTATGCCCATGCACCTCCTTTCCAAAAATCAGTTTGACTTAGGTTTTTATGATTTCCCCTCTGTCTTAGTTGTAGTTAATAATTGAACTAGGAAGTTTAGGAAAGTTTTATCTCACCATCTGAGACCCATGCAATGGAAATGCTCTTAAAAATCTATCATCTGTGAGGACAGAATGAAATATTTTATGATTTTGTCCTGATCTATGAAAGAAATAATCATTTCAAGGATCTATGATTTTGTACTTTACGTTGCAATCTTTGTACAACTTAGTGATTGGTCTTACTGTGTTTCTGTGGCCTTAAAAGTTCATCACTCTGAAGCCATCCTGGCAGTGATTCTGAACTTAAGGCAGGTCTTACCACACCTGTTGGACCCTCTCCAGCTTTATAGGACATGTTGGGTCCTGCAGACTGCTGGAATAATCTTTAAAATGACATAGTTATCTCCACGCTATCATAAGGCATCAGACTATGACAGAAATAGTCCTTTTTTTTCTGTAAGAAGATTTGTTGTACATATATAAAAATCCTAATAGACTTCTTATAAGGTGCAGCAACAGAATTCATTTTGACTATTCTTTGATTATTAATAACAGTTGAATTGTAAACAGAAATAAATTTACCAATGGGAGTTCCCTCACTGTCATGGAGAATGAGCAGAGAGTCAAAATGGAATAATTTCTCCCGTATAGATAGGTCCTTCTGATTTTCCTCTTTGCAAGTGACATTGTGTTGATTTCATCAAGCCTGGTTGGGAACATACACACACACACCCATCAAGCATTTTTAAAGTATCTGCTATGTGCCAGACCCTGTGCTTAGTGCTTTATAATTATTGTCTTATTTCATCCTCACAGAAATATTGGGAAGTAGTATTTTACAGTTGAGGAAACTGAAGCAAACAGAATTTAAGTGACTTGCCCAGGGTCACACTGCTAATAAGTGTCTAAGGCTGGATTTGAACTCCTTTATCTGCCTGATTGCTGGCCTAGCAATCTTATCAACTGTGCCACCTTGATGCCTTGAAACATTGCAGACCCTCTAAAATTAGATTCCTAATCACTCAGAGAGTTTGTCTGAACTATCCATACCAAAAAACATATGGATTAAGAATTCCCTTTGCCCAAACATTTACATGGACAACTTATAGAGCTCTGGTCTATCAGTACATATGTCTTGCATGAACATTGCAAATAGATAATAATTTGAGCCCAGAGTTGAGTATGAAGAGACAGATAAGCTAGATTGACTTTGGAAATTACATGGAGTATTTAAGTACTCCAAACTTCTCCTTGAATCAAAGGACCATCTTTTTTAATAAGAATATTCTTCTGGTGATGCTGTAATCCTTGAAGAATGACACTTGAGGATCACCTATGTGTCAATGGACAGATGTAAACATTGTACAGGAGAAGTACTATGCAGGTTTTCTTCAGGATTATTAATATAATATGGGTAAAGGATAACTGATGAATAGTCAGAGAACTCCAGTGGTATCTACAAAATGTAAGGACACTTGGAGGTAGGCTCTAGCATTGGATGGACCTTTTCTGGAAATTTTTTTGGGAGGATATGGACAAGAATTGTTTAGAACAAGTAGGTTTTGATGGGCTAGACTGCAATCTTTACCACTAGAGTACCTACATTGGAAGATCCATGGATTAAGTATAAATTTGAGTGTTTCACAGTGAACTTTAAGTCATAGAAATTTAAAAATGTCTTACCTAAGAGGAAGTAATAAGTAAGTTAAATCATTTAGAGGGTACTATAAAAATAGGATTCTTAAATTTAAAAAAGTTTATATTGCACTCCTTTTTTAAAGATAAAAAATTATTAATATTTTTATATTGACCTTCATTGAAAAATATTTCCCTTACCCTTCCCCATCATAAAAAAATTTTTATTATTGTCAAAGGAAAAAGGAAAATAAGATTGTCTGTAAAACCAACCAAAACCATGAAATGAGTCTGATAAAATGATAACAACAACAACAACAATAATAATAAATATTTACATGGTGCTTATTATGTGCTAGGCACTATACTAAGGGCTTTATAATTATTATCTCATTACATCCTCATAACAACCTTGGGAGGTAGGTTCTATTATTAACCCTATCTTACAGATGAGGAAAGTACGGCAGACAGTGATTGTCCACATTCACACAGCTAGCAAGTGGCTGAGCACAGATTAAAACTCAGGTCTTCCTGACTTCAGGTGCCACCAAGTTGCCCAATATATGCATAATAACACACTTGTGTAGTTCTCTCACCTCTCCAGTGAATGGGAGGGAAGTGTATATTCAATTTCTTCTTTGGGGTTGTCTGTTCAGTATAATTTATAACAATTGTTTTCCTTTCTTCTTATTCTTCACTATATGTTGCTACCATTTCTTATCCTGTTTTCCAGGATCTGTTTAGTTAGCTTTAGTTTATATGAATCTGTCTTTGCTTCTCTATATTTCATGTTTTCCATTTCTATCTCTGTATTTCATGTTTATCATTTCTAAAGACACAGAGATATTCCATTACATGGATCTACCATAATTAATTAGTTGCTCCCAAGTTGATGGGTATTTGCTTTGTTTCCAGTTGTTTGAGACCACAAAAAGTGTTAATTTAGATATATGAAGATCCCCCCCCCCCTTGCTTTTAAACCAGTGACTGCTGTTGGGTATATTCTTACCAGTGTAGTCTCTATGTTAAAGGATATGGGACATTATTTATTTATTTTTAGAGCACAATTTCATATCATTTTCCAGAAAGATGGTCATGTCCAAAAAAGAAATATGTCTCATTATGCACTCTTGAGATCCTCATGATTTTTTTTCAGGAGGTAAATAGCATATTTAATCATTAGACCTCCTGAATTGTGTTTGGTTATTATTGTTGATCATAGTTCCTAATTCCATTACAGTTGCTTGTTTTTATAATATTATTATTGTATAACTTTTATTCCTGGTTCTAGCCACTTTAGTTTGCTTTAGTTCATGTGAATCTTCCCAGTTTTCTCTGAAACAGCTTCCTTCATCATTTTTTACAGCACCATAATATTACATCATACTTGTATAAAATAACTTGTTCAGCCATTCCTCAATTGATTGGCACCCTCCCCAAATTCCAGTTCTTTGTAACCCTGAGGTTACAAAAGCTATAAATAATTTTGTTCATCTGTAGTTTTGAAAAATTTAATATTTTATTTTCCCCCAACTACATGTAAAAACAACATGTTTTCAATATTCATTTTGAAACTGAGTTCCAAATTCTTTCCCTCCTTATCTGCCCCTCTCATTGAGAAGGCAGGCAATTTGATATAGCTTATACAGTTTATACATGTGTAGTCACATAAAACACATTTGTATATTAGTCATGTTGTAAAAGAAAGCATAGACAAAAAATGAAAACCCAAGAAAAATAAAGTAAAAAAAAAATTATGCTTCAAACTTTATTCAGACTTTATCAGTTCTTCCTTAGGGGATAGATGACATTTTTTATGATAAGTCCTTCAGAGTTTTCTTGGGTCATTGTATTGCTGAGAATTGCTAAATCATTCACAGTAAATCATCTTACAGTATTACTGTTACTATGTACAATGTTGTCCCAGTTCTCATTTCACTTTGCATCAGTTCATGTAAGTCTTTCCAGGTTTTTCTGAGAGCATCTAGCTCATTATTTCTTAGAGCATTTCTTAGTATGCTCTCTCAATTATATACCACAGCTTTTTCAGCCATTTATCAATTGATGAGCATCCCCTCAATTTCAAGTTCTTTGCCACCAGAAAAGAGCTGTATAAATAATTTTGTGCAGCTAGATCCTTTTCTTGGTTTTGTCTCTTTAAGGATAGAGACATAGTAGTGATATTGCTAGGTCCAAGGGTATGCATGGTTTTATAGGCCTTGTCCCAAATTGGACATTTTTATAAAGGTCTTTTGGGTCCAAATTGCTTTTCATAATGGTTGGATCAGTTCACAACTCTACCAACAATGCATTAGTGTCTTCATTTTCCACATCCTCTCCAACATTTTTTATTTTCCTTTTCTGTCCTATTATCCAATCTAATAGGTGTGAGGTAATACCTCAGAATTGATTTAATTTGCATTTCTCCAGTCAGTAGTGATTTGGAGCATTTTTTTCATATGGCTATAGATAGTTTTGATCACTTCACCTGAAAACTGACTTCATAGATTTTGCATTTATCAATTGGGGAATGACTCTTATTTCTATAAATTTGACTTGGTTCTCTACATATTTGAGAGATGAGACCTTTATAAGAAAAACTTGCTTCAAGAATTTTTTCAGTTATTATTGCTAACTGTATTTCTCTCTATCCTATTCTTCCACCTCATTTTTTCACCTTATCCTTCCTCAAAAGTGTTTTGCTTCTGACTACCACCTCCACCCTCCCTCTTATGAGCAAACCTTCTGTAAAGCCAATCATGAGCAGCTATCCTGAGGACTGCTGCTGTGAATAACTTTAAGGATCTAATTGCATGGTATAGTGAGCTCTCTATTCAGCAATAAACTGAAGCAAAACATTCACAACATTATATAACAACTTATTACTAAAGTAGCCACATAGTCTTATTCAAAACATATCATTTAGTAAGTCACAATCTCCTCAGTCAGTATAGAGTTCCCAAGTCAAGTCTTCTTTCATCTTGACTCCAGGCTGGCTTCCAATCATCCTTAAGCCAATAATCCTTAAGGGGTAATCATCCTTATGGGGTAGTGGAAAGTACAAAGGCCATCACACCCCTAGGTCACAGTAAATTACAATCTCATTAATCGATACAGAATATCCAAGTGAAGTTCTCTTTCATCTTGACTCAAGAAAGGCTTCCAAACCCCATCGCTCCTCTTCCATGCTCCCAGCTCTTGCCTGTATTAACCCAATTGTTGCCTGGATTCACAGGTAGGCAGCTCTCCCAGCTCTTGCCTGGATTCACACACAGGCTGTTCTCTGCTCTGGTTCTATATCTCAGCCCATGGGAACTATTCCACTTCAAGCCCTTTGCAGTTTCTCTTTCTAGGAAAACAGCTTAACATTTTATACACGTTACTGGCACTATCATCTCAATTCTCTTTCTGAGAAATCAACACAAATGAACAAAAGTCCTTCTGTCTGACAAAGTACACCAAGCAACAGACAGAATGCTTCTGTTTGATAAAGTGACACAAATCAACAGAGTGCTTCTGTCTGACAAAGTAGCACAAATCAACAGACAGAGTGCTTCTGTCTGAGGAAGTAACATCAACACAGACAACTCCCTTAGGCCTATTAAGGGCAGCACAGATGTATACTGTTTCCAACAAAGACTTGACACAATCAAAAGCAAAGCTCAGAGCCACTTGAATAGCAGAAACAAGCAGCAGTGTACCACTCTGCTTTCCATTACACCCTCCCATCTCCATCTCCTTCCCCTTCTCCCTTTCTGTAGGGTAAAATAGATTTCACTACCCAACTGAGTGGGTATATTATTTGAGCCAATTCAGTGAGAGTAAGGTTCAAATATTCCCCAATATCTATCTCCCCATCTTCCCTTTTGCTGTAAAATCTCCTTGCCTCTTTTATGTGAACTAATTTATCCCATTCTGCTTTTACCTTTCCCCTTCTCCCAATTATTCTTCTTTTTCAACTCTTAATTGTATTTTTTAGATATCATTCTATCATATTCATCTCACTCCTGTGCCCTCTGTTCATATACATTCCTTCTTATGACTGCTCTAATAATGAGAAAGATGAGTTACAAGTATCATCTTCCCATGTATGATTGTAAACTGTTCAACCTAATTAAGTTCCTTTTGATTTAACTTTCCTGTTTACTTTTTTATGCTTCTCTTGAGTCTTCTATTTGAAAGTCAGATTTTCTTTTCAGGTCTGGTCTTTTCATCAGGAATGCTTGAAAGTTGTCTATTTCATTGAAAATCATTTTTTCTCCCTTGGAGGATTATACTCAGTTTTGCTAAGTAGGTGATTCTTGGTTGTAATCCTAGCTCCTTTGCCTTCTGCAATATCATATTCCAAGCCTAATGTAGAAGCTGTTAAGTCTGGTGCTATTCTGACTGTGGTGCCATGATATTTGAATTGTTTCTTTCTGACTGCTTGTAGTATTTTCTCCTTGACCTGGGGAACTCTGGAATTTGACTATAATATTCCTGGGAGTTTTCATTTTGGGATCTCTTCAATGAGGTGATTTGATGGATTCTTTCAATTTCTGTTTTATCTTCTGGTTCTAGAATATCAGGGGAGTTTTCCTCGATAATTTCTTGAAAGATGATGTCTAGGCTCTTTTTTTGATCATAGCATTCAGGAGTCCAATAATTTTAAAATTATCTTAAGAGAGGATTCTGGGAAGACAGTGGAGTAGGCCAGAAAATTCCAAGCTCTCAAGGTTTTTCCCCCATAAAAGAGTTAAAATAGCACCGTAGGGCAAACAAAGTTTTAGTGAAGATAAATAAGAACAGGGGCATAAATGAGGCCCTCCTGGGACAATATAAGATTAGAAGAAAAATCCCAGGAGAGATTTGGTCCCTGTAAAGAGTAAACACTTCCAGGCTAAGTTCCATTTTAACAACAAGAGGCAAGCCCTGAGGTTAGTTGGTTTGAGAGGCTGCTTGGCTCCAGCCACAGGAACTTTTCAGTAGTGAGGAGAGTTGGGTGTTTGAGCCTGGGAAAATTGAGGGAACCTCTGCTGATAAGGAACAACAGACCCAGCTGTGCTGTGAAGAGTGGTATGGTTGAGAAGGAACTAGCACACACTTGGTGAGTGCAAAAACAGTGGAGTTGGAGGTTTGGCTTTGGTTTCAGGCTAGAGGGGAGAACTAAAGATCTGGGGCAAGAGGCCCCAGGGCTAGAGGTAATTACAAAAATTAAGCTACCACCACAAAAAAAATGCACAGAAGAGAAAGAATCCAACCATAGAGAGTTATTATGGGCATAGAGATGACCAGGGTTTATTTTTAGAGGAAGATATTGAAGTAAAGAAACCCCTAAAGAATAATGTCAAATGATTACCTGCCCAAAAAGAAGTCATAAAAGATCTTTAAAAAGACTTTAAAAATCAAATGACAGAGATGGAGGAAAAACTAAAAAAAAAAAAAAAAAGAAAGAAAAAAAAAGGAGAAGAGGAATCCAAGAAAAACAAGGTTATGTAAAGAAAGTCAACTAATTAGAAAAAGAGATCCAGAACCTTAAAGGAAGAAAATGACACCTTAAAAATCAGAATTGGGCAAAGTGAAGCCAGTGAAATTATAAGAGATCAGTAATTAACCAAAATGTGAATAATAAAAAATAGAAGAGAAAGTGAAACATCTTATAAAAAAGCAACATATTTGCAGAATAAATTAAGAGAAAATATAAAAACAATTGAACTAACTGAAAGTTATGATCAAAGAAATAATCTTGATACAATAATATAAGAAATAATTAAAGAAAATTCACCTGAAGCATTAGAAGACGGGAGGAAAGTAGAAATGGGAAAAAAATCCACTGAACACCACTTAAAAGAGATCCCATGAGGAAAACTCATAGGAATATCAAAGTCAAATATGCAACCCTCAGGTCAAGGATAAAATATTAAAAGCATCAAGATTAAAACAATTTAAATATGGTGGTACAGGGAGGCAGAGCCAAGATGGCAGAGTAAAAACAGGAACTTGCTTAAACTAATGCACCAGTGACCTCCAATACCTGTAAAAAAAATAAACAAATTTTAGAGCTACAGAACCCACAAAGTGACAGAAAGAAACAAATCCCCTACTGAGGACAGGCCAGGAAGCCAATAGGAAGGATCTATCACAATGGGTTGGGAGCCCAGTCCTGCATGAGCCGTGCCGGCCTAGACTCTCAGCCCAGACAAGCTGTAGCAGATTTCAGGTGACTGAATCACCAGCAGCTGTGGCAGTTTCCAGACCTCTCAACCCATAAACACCAAAGGAAAGCAAAAGGTCAGTAGGGAACTCTGTTGAAACCGGGCGAGAGAAGAGCATGGTCCAGCCCCTGCCCCTGGGGTGAGAGGTGGTAGCGGTGAAGTGGCTGCAGCTGCTGCCACATGGCTACCTCTGGAGCTCCTGGCCTGCAGATCATAGAGAGACCAAGCAACCATTTAGAGGGTAATTGCTCTTGCTTTGACCTCCTTGGATGTGGGTTGCAGTCTTGGGTGGGGGTCCTGAGGTGAGGAACGCCAGTGTGCCAGAGCTTGTGGTGGCTGTAGAGAGGGTGCCCTCCTCATAGCTCTGACAACTGTGAAAACCTCAGCAATTTGGGACACAGCTCTCTCCACTCTGGAAGCAGAGTTCTACCATGGCCAGGAGCTCAAAAATCAAGTATTTGGCTGGGAAGATGGGCAAACAGAGGAAGCGAAATCTGACCATAGAATCTTTTTTGGGGGACAAAAAGGATCAAAACATGGAACCAGAAGAAGACAACAAAGTCAAAACTCCTGCCTCAAAGGCTTCCATGGAAAAGTGATCAAACAACAGAAAAAGAATTTTGTCTATTAAAAGATACTATGATGATAAGGAAGATCTAAACATACAGTCAGAAGAAGACAGTGAAGTAAAAATTCCTACATCCAGAGCCACCAAGAAAAATATGAATTAGTTTCAGGCCATGGAAGAGCTCAAGAAGGATTTTGAAAAGAGAAGTGCAGGAAAAATTGGGAAGAGAAATAAGAATGATGCAAGAAAATCATGAAAGCATGTCAATAGCCTGACTGAAGAAAGAAACACCTTAGAAAAATAGACTAACTCAAATGGCAAAAGAAGCCCAAAAGGCCAGTGAGGAGAAGAATGCCTTAAAAAGACGAATTGTCTGGGTGGAATAGGAGTTTCAGAAACTCACTGAAGAGAATAATTCCTTCAAAATTAGATTGGAGCAAATGGAAGCTAATGACTTCATGAGAAATCAAGATACTACTAAACAGTTCCAAACAAATGAAAAAATAGAAGGCAATGTGAAATATCTCATTGGAAAAACCACTGACCTGGAAAATAGATCCAGAAGAGATAATTTTAAAAAATTATTGGACTAGCTGAAAGCCACAATTAAAAAAAGAGCCTAGAAATCATCCTTCAGGAAATCCTCAAGGAAAATTGCCCTGATATTCTAGAACCAGAGGGCAAAATAGAGGTTGAAAGAATTGACCGATTACTTCTTGAAAAAGATGCCGAAAAGAAAACTTCTAGGAATATCGTAGCCAAATTCCAGACTTCCCAGATGAAGGAGAAAATTGTACAAGCAGTCAGGAAGAAATAATTTGAATATTGTGGAAACACAATCATGATAACACAACATCTAGCAGCTTCTACATTAAGGGATGGAAGGGCTTGGAATATGATATTCCATAGGTCAAAGGAGCTAGGATTAAAACCAAGAATCACCTAACCATCAAAACTGAGTATAATGCTTTAGGGGAATATATGGTCATTCCATGAAATGGAGGACTTTCAAATATTCTTGATGAAAAACCCAGAGCTGAACAGAAAATCTGGCATTCTAATACAAGAAGCAAGAGAAGCATGAGAAGGTAAACAGGAAAAAGAAATCATAGGGAACTTATTAAAGTTGTACTATTTACATTCCTGTGAGGAAAAATGATAATTGTAACTCATGAGACTTTTCTCAGTATGAGGATAGTTGAAGGGAATACATACATACATACACACAGATACACACACACATGCATAGGAGGGTGTATGTGTATATAAATATATATGTGAGTGTGGGCATATGTATGGTCATGTATACATAAACAGAGGGCCCAGGATCAGTTGAATATGAAGGGATGATATCTAAAAAATGAAATTAAGAGGTACGAGAGAATATATTGGGAGTAGGAGAAAGAGAGGGACAGAAAAGGGCAAATTATCTCATATAAAAGAGTCAAGGGAAAACTGTTACAATGGAGGGGAAGAGCAGGAAGGTAAAAAGGAATGGATCAATCTTATGCTCATTGAATTTAGCTTAAGGAGGGAATAACATACATACTCAATTGGGTATCTTACCCTACAGGAAAGTAAGGGGGAAGGGGAAAAGAGGGGGGATGATAGAAGGGAAGGCAGATTGTGAGAGAGGATAGTTAGAAGTAAACACTTTTGAATCGGGACAGGGTCAAAGTAGAAAACATAATAAGTGGGGGGGGTGGCATAGGATGGAGGGTAATATAGTTAGTCTTTCACAATATAACTACTATGGAAACATTTTGCATAGCTACACATGTGCAACCTATATTGAATTGGATGTCCTTCCAGTGGGGGTGAATGAGGAGGGAAGAAGAGAAAGATTCTGCAAATCAGTATTAAAAACAAATGTTAAAAAAATTGTTTTTTACATGTAACTAGGAAATAAGATATACAGGCACTGGGGTATAGAAATCTGTCTTGCCCTACTAGAAAGTTGCGGGGGAGGGATGGGGCAGATTTAAGGTAGAACAGATTGGGGGAAGGGGTATTCAGTAGGCTCGCTATTTTGGGGTAGGGGTAGGGAGAAAATTTGTAACTCAAAATCTTGTGAAAATTAATGTTGAAAACTAAAAATAAATTGGAAAAAAAAATATATGGTGGTGCCATAATTAGACTCACACAAGACCTAGCAACAGATACTTTAAAGGAACACAGCTCTTGTAATACAATATATCAAAGAGCAAAAGAACTAAAATACCCTGCAAAGTTAAGTATCATCCTGAAAAAAAAAAGAATGGACATTTGATAAACTCTCAGACTTTCAATACTTTGTTTAAAAAATCCTGAGCTTAATAAAAGATTTGATATACAGGAACCTAGAGAAATGTAAGATGAGGTACATACCAAAGATTGATTATAAGGGATTCCTAAAGACAGACTATTTGATATATATACATATATATTTATATATATATATATATACACACACACACACATATATGTAAAATATGTCTAGCATTCTTATTAATAATAGGGTAGCTCATAAGAAAGATTGGGATAAACCTGATTTGATATGAATTTAAAAAGTAAAACCATTTAGGAACAGCAAAAAAGAGTAATCATTTCATAAAAATGAGATGTAAGAGGATGATTTGGTACAGAGGAATTAGATGGGGGAGGAGGGCTGGTAGTTTTGGTAAACTACTTTCAACGGGAATGGGTTTAAAAGGAAACAGTACATATATATTTAGAAGAGTATGAAAGCCTTCTAAATTCAGAAGAAATAAAATGATAGGGAAGGGGAGAGGATAAGGGATGGATCTTTAGAGAGGAGAATGAGGAAATCGGTAAAAGAGGGTTATAGAAGGGTGTTTAGATCTATGGGAATGAGAGAATAAGGGAGGGATTCTTGGAGGGGAGTAGGCAAGTAAGAGGAAGGCAAGGTAGTGGATAGAAGTAAAGTAGAAAAGGCAGGAGTGATAGGAAATGAGATGCAAAAACAAAAACAAAAATCAGGAGTCAAATATATTTGGGAAAGTATTTATCTGTATATGTATGTATATATGTATATGTGTATATTTATAGCTATAGAGAAACATATCTAAAATTTATTGTAGCCTTCTGGGGGATGGGAGAAGGAAAAAAAGAACAAATGAAAACAATGCACAGCAGAGAACAAAAGAAAACTCACAGGGAAGCAAAGAAAAGATGGGACAGTTCTCAACACAGTGACTTCTTGGATTTACCTATCAGGATTCAGTCTGATGTGTTTTCTAGACCTCAGTGGAACTTTTTTTTTTAAGTGGGGATAAGGGAGACAAAGAGGCAGGCCTGAAACGGGCCTGATCAACTTGGAGGCCAAGTTGTCCCACCAACCATAAGGGCCACTACCAGGCCTATCACCAAAGGGCTGGGACTGGAAAGAGCAATGTAAGAAGCAAATACAGGGGCCCCTGTCCTGGACAGCAAATACTCCTGGAGCTACCACTTCATAGCCCAGAAATTACAAAAAAAAAAAAGCCCTCATCAGTACTTCCAAAGACCAGGATGACAGAGTGAACTTCACCTCCTCCCACCGCACCCCCCCCCCCCCCCCCCCGAAAACATAGTAACTCTTGGCCCAGGGTAAAACCCTCTATAGTAAAGGCTTGGGATCCCTAGAGGAAGGGTGTGGCTAGGGCCCTGCCTCAAAATGGGTAGAAAGCAGACTACAAAGACAAAGACTCTGGAGTCCCACCATCCCCTGAGGGAGGAACCAAACTCAGAGGGAGACAGTGTGGACTCCACACCCACAGCTGAAACATCAACAGAGAATGGGTCCCAAGCACAGAAAGCTCTCCTAGATGAAATCAAAAGGAACTTTGAAAACCAAATGAGAGAGATAGAAGACAAAATGAATAATTCTCTCAAAACCAAAATAGCAGAATTAGAAAAACATTACAATGAAGAAAATATCTCTCTAAAAAGAAAAGTGTATGATATGGAAAAGGAGCTCCAAAAATTAACCAAGGAAAATGATTTGCTAAAAACTAGAATCAACCCAATTGAAACAAATAACTCTATGAGGAACCAAGAATTAGTCAAACAAAACAGCAAGAATGAAAAATTAGAAAAAGAGGTAAAATACCTCAAAGAAAAAATAACTGACCTGGAAAACAGATCCAGGAGAGATAATCTGAGAATCATAGGCCTACCAGAAAATCACGATGAAAAAATGAGCCTGGACAACATTGTCCAAGAGCTCGTTAAGGAAAACTTCCCTGAGATACTAGAACCTGAGGTAAAATAGAAATCGAGAGAATCCACCGGACACCTGCTGAAAGAGATCCCAAACTGAAGAGTCCTCGAAATGTTGTGGTCAAATTCCAGAACTACCAGATAAAAGAGAAAATACTTCAAGCGGCCGGAAAGAAACAATTCAAATATCGAGGGTCCACAGTGAGGATCGCACAGGATTTGGCAGCCTCTACACTGAAAGATCAGAGGCAGTGGAATACAATTTTCCAGAAGGCAAAAGAGCTTGGGTTACAACCAAGGATCATATACCCAGTGAGACTGAGCATATTCTTCCAGGCAAAGAGATGGTTATTCAACGATATAACAGAGTTCCAGACCTGTTTGATAAAGAAGCCAGAACTCAATGGAAAATTCAACCTCCAATTACGAGATGCCAACAGTGACTTAGAAAGGTAAACAAGGAAAACACACACACACACCCTGCTATTTGATAAGAGCAAACTGGTTGTAGACAAGTAGAGGGTATGAATATAAAATACACAAAATGATGATTAAAAAAATCTTATTAAGGGCTACAAAGGGACTGCAATGGAAGAAAGGGAATGAATGAAGTGGAAAAGGGTAAATTATGCCACACGAAGAGGCATAAAAACTGTGTAGCAGAGGAAAAGAAGGGAGGGAGATGGGAATCATATGAGCTTTTCCCTCATTGGTTCTGGTGCAAGGAGGGAATAACAATCAGTTCAGCATAGGACTCTATGGAGAAGAAATGCAAAAAGTATCATTTTAGAGGGAAAGAGGGGAGAGAGAGGAGCTTCACATGAGATTTGTTCCTGTCACTTTTGGTGCGAAGAAGAAATAACATACTTCATTAAGTATAAAAATATCCTACAGGCATAGGAGGTGGAAAGAGCTACAAAAGGGGGGGGTGGTTAGTAGAGAGGGAAGAAGTAAGAGGAAAGGGGAGGAAAAGGGAGGGGGGCTGATAAGGGAATACTGAGGGAGGTGGTGGTCAAAAGGAAAACTATTAAGGGGGTGAAGGGAGAAGGGGGAAAATATGAGCATTAACAGGGGTGGGAATAGGATGGAAGGAAAGAAACAGATAATCATAATTGTAAATGTGAATGGAATGAACTCTCCCATAAAATGGAGATGGATAGAATGGATTAGAAATCATAATCCTACAATGTGCTGTTTACAAGAAACACATCTGAGGCAGAGGGATACACACAAGGTAAATGTAAAAGGCTGGAGTAAAATATATCATGCCTCAGCTAAAGAATGAACTCTCCCATAAAACGGAGATGGATAGCAGAATGGATTAGAAATCATAATCCTACAATATGCTGTTTACAAGAAACACACCTGAGACAGAGGGATACAGACAGGGTAAAGGTAAAAGGCTGGAGTAAAATATATCATGCCTCACCTAAAGTAAAAAAAGCAGGAGTAGCAATCCTTATCTCAGATAAAGCAAAAGCAAAAATTGACCTCATTAAAAGAGATAAGGAAGGAAACTATATCCTGTTAAAAGGCACCATCGAGAATGAAGCAATGTCATTATTTAACATATATGCACCAAGTGGTATAGCATCCAAATTCCTAGAGGAGAAGGTAAAGGAATTAGAGGAAGAAATAGATGGCAAAACTATACTAGTGGGAGACCTTAATCTCCCCCCTCTGAACTTGATAAATCTAACCTCAAAATAAACAAGAAAGAAGTTAAGGAGGTGAACAGGATTTTAGAGAGAATAGGTATGATAGATCTCTGGAGAAAAATGAATGGGTATAAAAAGGAATATACTTTCTTCTCAGTGGTTCATGGCACATACTCAAAAATTGACCACGTTCTAGGGCATAAAAACATCACAATTCTATGCAATAAGGCAGAAACATTAAATGCATCCTTTTCAGATCATTATGCAATAAAAATTATATGCAATAAAGGGCCATGGAAAGACAGACTAAAAAGTAATTGGAAATTAAACAATTTAATCCTAAAGAATGAGTGGGTCAAACAAGAAATTATAGAAACAATCAGTAATTTCATTCAAGAGAATGATAATAATGAGACAACACACCAAAATTTGTGGGATGCATTAAAGGCAGTTCTTAGGGGAAGTTTTATATCCCTGAGTGCATACATGATTAAATTAGAGAAAAGGGAGGTCAAGGAATTGGGCATGCAATTGAAAACCCTAGAAAAAGAACAAATTCAAAATCTCCAATTAAATACTAAATTAGAAATATTGAAAACAAAGGAGAGATTAATAAAATTGAAATTAAGAAAACTATTGAATTAAAAATAAAACTAAGAGCTGGTTTTGTGAAAAAACCAACAAAATTGATGGACTCTTAGTCAATATGATAAAAAAAAGAAAGAAGAAAACCAAATTATGAGTATCAAAAATGAAAAGGGTGAATCTACCTCCAATGAAGAGGAAATCAAAACAACAATTAGGAATTATTTTTCCCAATTGTATGCACATAAATTTGACAATCTTAGGGAAATGGATGAATATTTACAAAAATACAAGTTGCCCAGATTAACTGAAGAGGAAGTAAATTACTTAACCCCATCTCAGAAAAAGAAATTGAAGAAGCCATCAGTCAACTCACTAGCAAAAAATCTCCAGGGCCAGACAGATTTACTAGTCAGTTCTATCAAACATTTAAAGAACAATTGATTCTAATACTCTACAAACTATTTGGGTAAATTAGTGAAGAAGCAGTCCTACCAAATTCTTTTTATGACACAAATATGATACTGATACCTAAATCAGGAAGAGACAAAACAAAGAAAATTATAGACCAATTTCCCTCATGAATAAAGATGCAAAAATTCTATATAAAATACTAGCAAAAAGACTACAGCTGCTTATCTTAAGAATAATACACTTTGATCAGGTAGGATTTATTCCAGGAATGAAAGGATGGTTTAATATTAGGAAAACCATCAGTATAATTTATCATATCAAAAATAAAACTAGCAGAAACCACATGATCATCTCAATAGATGCAGAAAAGGCTTTTGACAAAATACAACATCCATTCCTATTAAAAACATTAAAAAGTATAGGAGTAATGGAGGCTTCCTTAAAATAATAGGTAGTATCTACTTAAAGCCATCAGCAAGTATTATATGTAATGGGGAGTAGCTAGAAGCATTTCCCATAAGATCAGGGGTGAAACAAGGGTGTCCACAATCACCCCTCTTATTCAGTCTGGTACTAGAAATGTTACCAGTAGCAATTAGAAAAGAAAAAGTAATCAAAGGAATCAAATTATTCAAAGAAGAGACCAAGCTATCACTCTTTGCAGATGATATCATGATATACTTAGAGAATCCTAGAGAATCAAGTAAAAAACTACTTGAGACAATAAATAAATTTGGCAAAGTTGCAGGATATAAAATAAACCCACATAAATCCTCGACATTCCTATATATTTCCAATGAAATTCAACAGCAAGAGATAGAAAGAGAAATCCCATTTAAAGTTACTATAGACATTATAAAATATTTGGGAATCTACCTGCCAAAACAAACCCAGAACCTATATGACCACAACTACAAAACAATTTTCACACAAATAAAGTCAGATCTAACTAACTGGAAAAATATCAATTGCTCGTGGCTTGGTCAAGCTAATATAATAAAAATGACAATTTTACCTAAATTAAATTATATATTTAGTGCCATACCAATTAATTTACCAAAAAACTTCTTTATTAGATCTAGAAAAAATAGTAACAAAATTCATTTGGAAGAAAAAACGGTCCAGAATATCCAGGAAATTAATGAAAAGAAATGCTAGGGAAGGTGGACTAGCTATAACAGATTTCAATCTGTATTATAAAGCAGCAATCATCAAAACTACTTGATACTGGCTAAGGAATAGAGGAGTGGATCAGTGGAATAGAATAGTGCACGAGTTTCAGAAGTCAACGACTATAGTAATCTATTGTTTGATAAACCCCAAGACCCTCGTTTTTGGGATAATAACTCACTATTTGACAAAAACTGCTGGGAAAACTGGCAGAAACTGGGCAGTGACCATTATCTAACACCATATACCAAAATCCAGTCTAAATGGGTGCACAATCTAGGTAGAAAGGTTGATACTGTAAGCAGTCTTGTAAAACAAGGAATAGTTTACCTGTCAGACTTGTGGAGAGGGGAAGACTTTATGACTAAACAAGAATTATAGAACATTATAAAATGTAAAATGGATAATTTAAACTACATGAAATTGAGAAGTTTCTGTACAAACAAAACCAATGTAACCAAGATTAAGAGGGAGGTGGGAAATTGGGAAAGAATCTTTACAACCTATGTCTCTGACAAAGGACTCAATACTAAAATATACCGAGAATTGAGTCAAATTTATAAGAATACAAGTCATTCCCCTATTGATAAATGGTCAAAGGATATGAACAGGCAATATTCAGAGAAAGAAATTAAAGATATCTATAAGCACATGAAGAATGCTCTAAGTCATATTGATTAGAGAAATGCAAATCAAAATAATTCTGAGGTACCACATCTCACCTGTCAGATTGGCTAAGATGACAAAACAGGAAAATAAGAAATGCTGGAGAGGATGTGGGCAAATTGGAACACTAATGTATTGCTGGTGGAGTTGTGAACTGATCCAGCCTTTCTGGAGAGCAATCTGGAATTATGCCCAAAGGGCTATAAATACTTTCATATCCTTTGACCCAGCAATACCACTCCTAGGGTTATATCCCAAAGAGATCATAGAAGTGGGAGGAAGACCCATATGTACAAAAATGTTTATAGCAGCTCTTTTTGTGGTGGCAAAGAATTGGAAATTAAGGGGGTGCCCATCAACTGGGGAATGGCCAAACAAGTTGTGGTATATGCATGTTATGGAATACTATTGTGCTATAAGAAACAAGGAGCAGACGGTCTTCATATTTACCTGGAGAGGCTTATACAAACTGATGCTGAGTACGAACAGTATAACCAGGAGAAATTTGTACACTATTACAGATACAATGTATGTGTGATGACCAACTTTGATAGATGACTGTACTTTTCTCAGCAATGCAGTGATATAATTCAATCCCAAAAAACTCATGATGGAGAGAAATATGTGCATCCAGAGAAAGAACTAGAAAGAAGTGAGTCTATATCCAGGTGGAAGCAAAATACCTGATCTTTTTCCTTTTCTTCTTTGGTTTTATGTCCTCTTTACCATTTTTCATTCCATCTGATACAATCTGTCTTTATAACCTGACTAATGTATAATGTGAAAGTATTTACAGATCCTATACTTGACTATATGCTGCCATGGGGGGAAGCGAAAGGAAGGGGACAATATCTGAAACTCAAGGAATTGTGGAATTGAATCCTGTAAACTAAAAGGAAACAAACAAATTAATTTTTAAAAAATGAAGTAAAGTGGGGATGAGGGGGACTTGTACTGTGTCTTGCTACTCAGTCATCCTAGCTCTGCCTCCATGTTGATTTTATTTCTATTTTTTTTAGCCAATAACATATAGTTTGATGATTACTACTTTATAGTTTAGTGTGATGTCCAGAAATTTCCAGAAAGAAATTTTCTTTCATTTCTCTTTTATTCATTATTTTGCTTGAGATTATAGGCCTTTTGTTTACTTAGATAAATTTTGCTATCATTCTGTTCAGCATTATGAAGTATTCACTTAGTGGTTTGATGGTATAGCATGAAATTTGCAAATTACTTTGGACTATATGTGTCCCCTCAAAGTGTTAACATTATAATGGAGGAAGAGCAATATGTAAACAATTATGTTTTAATTGTAGCATATATGGAACAGAGTAATTTATAAGAATGCTGGGAAGGTAGCAAAGTACAGTGTTATAAATGCCAGACAGAGGATTTTATATTTAATCCTAGAGGTAATAGGGAGCCAGTGAATTTTACTGAGTAGTTTAGTGACATGGTCAGACCTGTGATTTAGAAAAATTACTTTGGTGGCTGTATGTAGAATGCATTGGAGGTTTTATTAAGACTTGAGGCAGGGAGATCAATTATCCTTTAAAGGTTGGGAACCTCTTTCTAAAGAAGCAGTATTTACCAGCCTGCCCTTCTGGATTTATAAACAAATCATTGCTTGAATAAAGTGGTTTTATTCCATGATACAAAGAAGGCAGTGTTTATGGTGTCTAGCAGCATAATATATTAATATAGCAAAATGTACTTCTAAAAGCCTTATCAAGCCTGATGAATGCTGATCTTTATGTTATGGACTTACATTGATTTTTTGATGTCTTACAAATTGAATTATCCAGAGATAAAGCAAATTCTTTGTACTTGGAGGAAAAAAAATATTTAAGATATCCCACACAATAGTTGTTTTACTTATCTAATGATTATCACTTATACTTTGTAAATTATGATTTCTTGAGGCCATTTTACTTTATGTGTAGTTGTATATAATTTTGTAAAATTCTATGTTGCTATTATTGTGTAATGTGGGTTTTGCTGCTCCTAATGTAGTAGAAATGTCATGCTAAGTAGGAATAATAGGATATATGAAATATATAAATCATAAGCATTTCTATATAATGGTAATAAAACTCAGCAGGAAGAGACAGAGGAAATACCATTTAAAGTTAATATAGAATGTACAAAATATTTGGGATTCTACTTGTCAAGATACACACAAGAAGGATGTAAATGCAACTATAAACAACTATTTAGAGAAACAAAATTAGATCTAAATAATTGGAAAAATATTCAGTGCTTAGGGCTATGCCAAGCCAATATAATAAAAAATGACAATACTACCACATCTGGTTTACTTATTTATTGGCATAGCAATCAAATTGCCAAAGTATTAATTTATAAACTAGAAAAAATAATAAAATTTATATGAAGGATAAAAAAGACAAGAAAAACATTTTTAAAATGGTAATGTGCTCAGTTATTTTAGAAAAACATGGAAAGACTTGCATGAAATAATGAAGAGTGAAATGAGCAGAACCAAGAGAACATTGTATACAGTAACAGCAATATTGTTTTAAGAACATCTTTGAGTGAATAAATTATTTGGACTATTATAAATACCCAAATTAAGTGTAAAGGCCATATGAAGAAAGATGCTATCTGCATGCAGAGAAAGATATCTACATATATATATATATATATATATATATATTTGTTTCAAATATAACCATCTCTAGGGCACATAAAGGGGGAAAAAAGGAAAAATAGAAAAAAGGAATTTACATATTTTTTTCTTATAGAAGGTAGTATTTTATTTCATTTTTTAGCAAATAGTATTTTTTCCAATTATATATAAATGTAGTTTTCAACATTTTTAAAAAAAATCAATTGGGGTTAAGTAACTTGCTCAAAGTTACATGGCCAATTATTTATGGGTGTGGTGCTGAGTATCTGAGCCCGGATTTGATCCTAGGTCATCCCGACTCTGGGGATGGTGCTCTTACTCACTGTGCTACCTGGTTGCCTCCAACATTCATTTTTTATAAGATTTTGAGTTCTAAACTTTTCTCCCTCCTTCCTTTACCCCCTCCAAAGATGGCAAGCAATCTTATATAGGTTGTACATATACAATCATGTTAAACATATTTCCACGTTAGTCATATAGGAAAGAAGAAACAGAACAAAAGGAAAAAGCCACAAAACAATAACAACAAAAAGCGAAAATAGAATGCTTCACTCTGTATTTAAACTCCATAATTCTTTCTCTGGATATGGATAGCATTTTCTGTCATGATTCTTTTGTAATTGTCTTGGATCATTGTATTGCTGAGAAAGACTAAGTCAATCATAGTTCATCCTCACACAGTTTTGCTGTTACTTTGTACAATGTTCTCCTGGTTCTACTCCTGGTTACTTAGCATCAGTTCATGTATGTACAGGTTTTTCTGAAATCTGCTTGCTCATCATTTCTTACAGCACAATGGTATTCCATTTCATTCATATACCTCAACTTATTCAGCCATTCCCCAGTTGATAGGCATCCCCTCAATTTCCAATTCTTTTATACCATAGAAAGAGATACTATAAATACTTTTTTACATGTGGGTCCTTTCCCCTTTCTTTTGTCATCTCTTTGGTATCCAGAACTAATAGTGGTATTACTGGATCAAAGGGTATGCAGTTTTATAGACCTTTGGGCATAGTTCCAAATTGCTTCCCAGAATGGTTGGTTCAGTCCATACCTCCACCAGCAATGTATTAGTGTTCCAATTTTCCCACTCTTCTCTAACATTTATCATTTTCCTTTTCTTTCATATTAGACAATTGGATAGTTGTGAGATGGTACCTCAGAGTTGTTTTAATTTGCATTTCTCTAATTAATAGTGATTTAGAGCATTTATTCATATGACTATATATATATGTATAAATGTACTAGTCTCCTTCATTAGAATGTAAGCTACTTATGAATGGGGATTATTTTATTCATCATCTTTGTATTTGCCTTGCTTTTTTCATTAAGCAAGTACTTAATAAATGTTTGTTTATTGATTAGTTTTTGTTTAGTTTTTATGGATCAGTGGTATGGCTGGGTAACAGTTTGGTATTTGACAATGGTCTAGTACCAAGAGTGTATTAGTTGAATTCTTTAGATTATTTTCGGGTCTCTGTTTATAGTATGGAGATTTGTCGTCAGTGATGTGATAGATGTTTAACTAGGTTCTCCTGTATAATTCTAGCTCATGTCTTGCTAGGTATTTGGTAGGTGCTAATTTTTTACATGCTGCAATGATATGTTACTTAGCTTTATTGGCTCCTTGGATTATTGATTGCCAAATCTGGACGCCTTAATTTTAATCATTCTATAATTTCTGGGGGTAGTTATCTGGTGCTCAATCCGTATTATTAACCTTTTGTTCAAACCTTCCTCTTTGACGTGTTGGCCAAGTTCATGTGGATGTTATTCATGAAAGGCCTTTTGATTCCATTCTTGGCTCTTAGCCATTTTGTAGGCCCTGTGTGGAAGGATTCCACTTTTGGTTACACTTGATAAATCCAAAAGCACGTAATATTTGTCAGCTTTAACAGTTTCCTGATGAAATAATGCTGGATTGTTCCAAAGGTATTTTTGTAGGCTTTTTATATGTTTGTCATGTTCTTTGATAATTACTACCAATCTTCCTTTTCTTTTTTGGTAAGGAAATATATGAATCTTTCTGTGGTACCTTAGGAGGACACTATGCCCTTTGTTAATATTATACAGGTTTTTGTTAGTATGCTTTGCAGATTTGATATTTTCTAGTCCTGAAAATATACAATAAGACTGATCCTGTATAGCCATGAACATCATCCTGCACACCCTTTAGTCAGTCCACTTTAGTCCTGACACCTGCCCACCCGCCCACCATACTCATTGTCAGTTACAGCACCATTGCCATCTTTTTAGAGCCACCTCCTAGGGCAAAGCCATTGGCCTCTCCCAGGATGGCTGGGATGGTCTTAGTCATGATGTTTTTTGAATCATTTCAAAGTGAGAGTATTCATCAGAAACAATCAAGAGGGTAGTTAATATTGTTTTTGACTTGGGTACAACTAAATCCTGTGTGGCAGTAGTGAAAGGGAAACAAACAAGGGTTCTGGAGAATGATGAAGGTGCCAGATATTCCCCCAGCTGTAACCTTTACTAGCAGGCAACTAGCACCTTATTGGCGTGTTGACCAAATGGCAGGTAGTCACCAACTCAAACAAAATGTTCTGTGCCAACACATACCTAATTGGCCCTTGATTTGATGATCCTGAAGTGAAGAAAGATATTATAAGTGTTCCTTTCAAAATTGTCTATTTCTCCAGTGGTAATGCCTGGGTTAGAAAGCCATGAGAAACTCCATTCTCCAAGTCAGATAAATGTGTCTGTGTTGATGACAATGAAGGAAATTTGTAGAAAACTGTCTCTAAGACACTTTGCAAAAAAAAAATGCTATTAATCACTGTGCCTCCTTATTTCAGTAATTCCCAATGATAGCCCAACAAAGAGCAAATATTTGGTCTAAATATACTTCGAGTGATTAACAAATCTATAGCAGTTAGCTTATGACTGCACAAATCTAAAGACGAAATTATAACTATGTATGACTTAGGTGGTAGAACTTTTAATGTTTCTATCCTGGAAATTCAGAAAGGTTTATTTAGGGTGAAATCTACTGATGGGGATACTTTCCAAGGTGGGGAAGACTTTGATCAGACCTTGTACCAACACTGTGAAGGAGTTAAAGAGATGGATAAGACTTGACCTGACCAAAGACAATATAGTTCTTCAGTAATTACTCTAGACCTCTAGAGACTGAGTCTGAGAAGCATTAAGTGTGAGCCTACTTCTTTTGTGCCGACTGACATCAATTTACCATATTTGACTATGGGCCTAAGCACTTAAAAATGAAACTGACTTGAGTTCCATTTGCAGGGGTCATCACTGATCTCATCAGGAGACCTAATGAGATCACTCCATGGCACTCCATGCCAGAAGGCCATGTAAGATGCAGAAGTCAGCAGAGTGACTTTGGAGGAGTCATCTTAGTTGGTGGCCTGAGAAGAACTCCCAAGGTTCAGCAGACCAAACTATTTGGCTAGGCCTCTAGTAAAGTTCTCCTGATGAGGCTATGGTTATGTGGAGCTGCCATGCAAGGGAGACATGTTGGCTGATGATGTCATAGATGTGCTGCTTCTGGTTGTCACTCTCTTTTCTCTGGGCATTGAGACATTAGGAGCCATCTTCATCAGACTAATTAATGGAAAGACAACTATTCTGAATAAGAAGAGCCAGGTTCTATAGCTGTTGATGATCAGAAACAAAAAGAAATTAAAGTGTGCCATGTAGAGGGAAAGATGGCAGACAAAAATCTTGAACATTTAACTTTGATTGGAATTCCACCAGTCCCATGTGGAGTTTCATAGATTGTAGTCACAGTTGTCATTAATGCTAATGTAAGTGTATATTTTTCTGCAAAGGATAAAGGCCATGAAGACATGAACATGAAAGGATAAAGGACATGAACAACAGCTGGTGATCTAGTCTTCTGGTGGGTTAAAGAAAGATGACATTAAGAATATGGTTAAATGACTAATATGGAAATTTGTTTTACATGCTTGCACATATGTAACCTATATCAAATTGCTTACTATTTTAGGAAAGGGTTAAGGGAGGGAAAGAGGAAGAAAATTTGAAACTTAAAATTTCATAAAAAGAAAAAGAATGTTAAAAATTATTTTTACATATAATTAGAAAAATTAAAAAATGATTTCAACAAAAGGAATATGGTTAAGAGTGTGGAAAACATGCTGAGGAAGACAGGAGAAAGAACATGTAGAAGCTGTCAATATGACAGAAGAATTAAAAGACAACTTTTAGCAGATGAATGCAATAAACTAAGAGGAGAAATCCTTAAAATGAGAGCTTTTAGCTTGCAAAGAGAGTGAAACAGGAGAAAACATCAGGCAGACAGCCTCTGCCCTCCAACAAGCATCATTAAAGCTCTCAGAAATGGTATGTTAAAAAAATGGCATTTGAGTAAGAAGGCTGTAGAAGTTCTGCTTCTGGAGAACAGAAGAAGGGGAAACAATAATGTCACCAGTTGACCTTTACTGGAACAGAAATTGGGAAAACATTTATGAAACTTGGGGACAGAGAGGCACAAGGATCTTCCTGAGTAGAAATGGAAAACTTCAGTTTTACTGTGGTTTTGCAATATTCTATGTATAATTTCCTTAATGTTTGTGAGTGTATTAGCTAATTATCATTTGACAGGTAATTTAGACAATACAAAGTTCTAAATATTTTTCCTTAACCTATCATGATTTTCTAGTTGCATGTAAAGTAGGGCAGGGGAAGACATAGAACTAACTGATCGTTATAAAGGCTTAACACAATTGGCTGTATTTCCAACAAGTGAAACTTAAGCTTGGCACAAAATTGAGGTTAAGAGACCATAATCCTTAAAAGATTCAATAGGGAGAGGTCTTCTTTGTTAGCCAAATACTGATGTACTGTGACTTATCCTTATCCATAACCCATGCAGGGCCATCTGCCTTACAAGAGGAGAAGCTAGATTTAAAGGAATAAGTCTATTTTGTTTTATCTACATTTACTCCCTTTGAATAAGGTGATTAATGTGACTCTTCCTTCAACTTACCCACAACCTTCTAGACTTCAGTTTGGGTGCCTATTTCCTTGATAACTGTTCTTTTGATCCATTTTAGATAATTTTAGAAAACTAAATGTGAAAAGTTTTTTTTAAAAAGCAACAAAAAAGACTGATTCTGTATAGGTGTTTATTTAAATGTTTTCCCCATTCAGCTTTGATTTCATAATTTCATAATAAGTCTTTTAGCCTACTTAGTCAATTTCCTTCTTAATAACTTTATTAAAATACTGTAAACCATATTATTTTAACAGATATAATAAAAGCCTTTGACAAAATACAGTACTAATTTATGCTAAAAATCCTACAATGTTTAGGCATAGAGGGATCATTATTTAACATCATTAAAAGTATCTATCCAAAACCAAAAACAGGTATCATATGCAATAGAGATACACAAGATTTCCTAATAAATGCTGTAGTAAAGTAAGGATGCTTGATAAAATAATAAAATTCTTTGGAGAAACAAAATATATGGAATATCAAGAGAAATAATGAGAAAAAACAGAAAAATTAAGGGGTAGTCATGCACAGTGAGGTGATTACAAAAGACCAAATACTGGCTGAACTTGAAAAACTTTTGCAGAAATAAAATTTTGACTTTTTACTGAAAATTCTGGGTTATGTGTATGGGAGAGGACAGAAAGTTGATAATGGTATTTATGTTGTGAATGTAGAGAAGGGAAAATTAGGAGATATAGTATGGACATGGAATTGACAAGATATTGCAAATGATTTGGATATGTGCAATGAGGGGAATGAAGAGTTGAGAGCATCATTGAGGATATCAACCTTGGCAACTGTAAGAGCTATGTTGCCTTCCACATCAGTGGAGAGGTTTGGAAGAAGTAAATCTGGAGAAAAATTTAATGAGTTCTGTTCAGTATAAATTAAGTTTGAGATGACTATAAAACATGCGGCTAGAGAAATTCTGTCTGAGGAAGAAAGTTTCTGTTTGAAGTGTCACTTCAAACAGGAATTCAAGGAATTATGAGAAGAATCACAGAAACCAGTCCCTCGTCATGCCCTTTCCAGGAGCAATGGTAGTATTGATTCAATTAGTGTTCCTGGAGCAAGAAGTGGAAAATGGTAGTAAGAGGGACCTGTGCTGCCAGGGTAGATTGGAAGAGCATAGCTTGTGGGTCATCCAGCACAGTGTTCAGAATGGACGAATAGGAAGCCTGGTCTCCAGTTATCAATAAGTAATTCTTTAGGCAGGTTTGCAGCCACTGACCAATCAACCATCCTCAGGCTCATTTGGGCCAGTCACTTTAAGTTTTTGAATTTCAGTTTCTCCATCTCTCAAACAAGTGAGTTGTTTCCAGAGCTGGTGGGTTTATCCTCTTCTAAGGTTTTCCAGATTTAGGCCAAGATATCATAGAAAGTATTGCTTTTTACGAATGGGCATTTCATAGGGAAATCTGGTGAACTGGGTTCGGGGATCATCCTAGGTGTTATTTTTGGTTGAAAGAAAGTAAGTGTGACTATGAAACAATGGTCATGGCAACAATCATTTGTCAGTAAATCGGTCATCTGGCATTTCTTATGCACTTATTATATGTCGGGCACTGCACTAAATGCTGAGGATGCAAAGAAAGACAAAAGACAGCCTCGCTCTGAAGGACCTTAATGTCTAATGGATGGGAAATCATGCGAACAGCCATGCACAAGCAAGATATACAGAGGATAACTGGAGGCAATCAAGAGAGAGCAGGCCCTAGCTAGCATTACGAGGGATCAGGAAAGACTTCTTGCAGGAGCTGGGACTTGAACTGAGATTCGAAGGAAGCCCAGGAAGCTGGGAGAGGAAAAAAAGAGGGGGGAGACTCCAGGAATGGTGGATAGCATGTGAAAAGTCCTGCAGTCAGCAGATAGTGTTTTGTTCAAGGAATGATGTAGAAGCCAGTGTTATTCCATTCTGGAGTATTTTGTTTGTAAGGGAATGTGTAAGGGGAGGGTATAAGGTGAAAGAAGACTGGAAAGGTAGGATAGAGGAAGGTTAAAAAGCCAAATGGAGGATTTTGTATTTGATCCTTGAGGTAATTGGGAGCCAGAGAAGTACGTTCAATAGTGGGGTGATGTAGTCAGACCCGTACTTTTGTTGGACAGTTGAAGGAGTAAAAGACTGGAGTGGAAAGAGACTTGAGACAGGGATACCAACCATCAGGCTTTTATAACAGTTCAGGTTTGAGATGATGAAGGCTTGCACAAGAGTGGTTAGTGTCAAAAGAGAAGTATGTATGAGTGCTCTTATAACAGTAGGAATGAAATTTTATTGTTAAGGTACCATTTGAATCTGTCTTTTGTTTGTGTTCTCTGAACCAATAACTTTTTATTGCATTATGGTTTGTAAAGGATATGGTAAATATTTCTGCCTTTTTACATTAACTTCTAATATCTCTGTGCCCTAATATGTGGTCATTTTTTTGTAGAAGTTCCATGGGATGCTGAGAAATGTGTATATTCTTTTGCAGTCACATTTAGAAGACACAATAAGTTTTTAGGTCTAGTTTTCCAGCAATTTTTTCATTTCTCTATTTTCCAATTTTTAAAAAAATCTTTCTGTTAGACTTATTCAAATCTGAGTGACACTGAATTCTCCTGTCACTGTTGTGTTGCTGTCTTCTTGTAGCTCAGTTAATTATGAATTTGCATACTATGACATTTGAAATATGTATTACTGGTATTAGCTTATTGTCTATGTTTTTTTCAGCATAGCATAGTTTCCTTGTGTATACAACTCTTAATTTTTACATGTTTGTTTTTTCTTTGACAGGTAGCATGATTCTACTTTTTTTAAATTCATTTTTTGAAAAATAATTTTTTTCCATCTATTTATTTTTTATTTTGTCCTTGTTTCTTGTTAGCAATGGATTGTAAGATTTTTTGTTCTTATCCAATCTGTTTCTCTTTTTTTATTTTATTTGATCATCTAGTCCATTCACAGTTATGTTTATGTTAAGTTTATATTTTCTTAATTTCATTATTGGGTTTTCTTTTTGAGCTGTGATTTCCTTCCTTTTCTTTACATTTTTCCCCTTCTATAAACATAGTAGTATTTCTTTTTAGTTATTTTAGCTTAATCTTTTTGAAGGTGGACCTATTCCCACTGACTCCTTTTTCATTCTGAGTCCCTTTCTCCACTTTACCTCCCCTACAAATTGTTACTCCTTTCCCTTTGGAGTTTTGCTTACTAATTCTTTTTCTTTTCCTGCTTTTAACCTCATTATTTGTCTTTAACTTTTATCTTTATTATTATCTTTCCATCTTGCTTTCTCTCTGAGTCAAGTGCATTTCTCTCTTCTTCTCCTTCCCTTTAACTAGTCTTGTTCATTATTTTTTAAAATAACTTTTACTCTCCTTTCCAGAGAGGGTTTCTCATATTCTCTTCATCATCTGTCCTTTCTTCTTGTTTCCTATGGACACTCATTCTCTGGTTCTTTACTGTGGTAATTATCAAGTCCATCTTTATTCTCTATATCCTTCATTGAATCAAAATTTCTGATATATCTATTCTGGACTTTTCTCTCTAGGCTGTTAACGATTTCTGCTATTGCCTTGTAGAGCTTGCCACAAGGATTCCTCTTTTCCATTGTCCTAGAATAGTATCAGTTCTTGCAAGTGATATAGAGAACCCTGACACATGCTAACAACCATCTCCTGCCTTCCATGTCCCTGATTATACAACCCACCAGTCTTCAGTACCCTTCCTTGGTTACCTTCTTTCTCTACTTGCCTCAAAATCTCCTCCCTGAGTCCATGCCCTCACACTCCCCCATCTGCCAATTTTCCCTATGAATTTCAGCTCCTCCTGTTCCAAGGTAGGAGTTCCAAGGTGTTCAAGTACCAAATTTCCCAGAAATTACCTAGTACCAGTTCCCCATGTTCCTTCAAGGAACATTTTTCTTCACTTGTAGGAACATCCATCCTTGTAACCGCTCCCACCACCCCTCCTTTACCTCCTCTTTTTAGTTTTTAACCCTTTCTCTCACTGCCTTCTCTTCAGATTCTTTTCTTCTAGAGAATCCATAAGGGTTATCTTTCCCCATTTCTGTTTCTTGATTTGACCCAGGCACTTCACAAACTCCCTTGTATGTCCCTGCTTCAACACTACCACCTCTACCTCTCCCCCAGCCATTTAATGTAACCTTTTTATTTTATAATGTAGCCCAACCAAAACATAATTGGTTTACCTATTGGTAGGGTTTCACTAGGTTCTTTAGTGTCCCAATCCTCCTTTGTCCCTGTTCCCTTCACCTGACTTTTGTGTTCACCCCAGTCTCCTTGTGTACATTTAGAAAGAAATAACTTACTGGTCTCTCTGTTGTCACTCTGTTGCTCATGTGATCATTGGCTGCTACATCTATTTGCTCCTCCTGCATTTCTGTTATTTGAGAAGCAAATCTCTTCAGTTCTGATTTTCTTTCTAAGAAGATTTCAAATGCCTCTTTATTATTGAATGTCTACATTTTTTCATTTATATTTAAGCTCAGATTTGCAGGGTAGATCATCTTCATCTTAGGACCCATTACACTTTGGAACACATTATGCCATTCCCTTTTGCTTTTTCTGATGGGTACTGGATAGTCTTTTGTTAATTTAATTTCTTTTCCTTTTTATCTGAAGGTCTTTTTCCTGACCCCTTACAGAATTTGCCCCCACGTCTTAATTAAATTATTAAAACACTATGTGACTATATAATATTATAGAGTTTGTAACCTTGTGTTTTTTTTCCCTGAAGGCAGTCTGTGAATTCTTTAAATTGATATTTCCTTTTCTGTGTTTAGAAGTTTTGTACAGGTTCCTTATATTATTTCTTGCATGTTGGTATTCAAATTTTTTGACCACTTGTATTATTGAAAAGATTGCTTGTATTCTTCTGGAAGATTTATGATCCTTAGGATTTCTCTACACATCCTGTCTTTGAGATCAGTATGATTTAATATTTCATTTTAATACTTATGTTTTTTTGCTTCTTTTCTAGATTTTCCTTCACTTCTGCATATTTATACTCATGATCTTTTGTTCTTTTTTTTGTTTCTTCGGTGAGACTTGCCCTTGCAGATTCAAGTTTTTCTTTTCTGTCATATTCTACTCTCATAAGTCTTATTTCTCATTTAAATCATCCAGAAGCAAGATTTTATGGTTCTTTGTTCTCAGATTCCTTTGAGTCCTTTGTGTCATCAAATGTTAGATCGTTTTCCTTTGTTTTATATTCATAGACTGAACTTATTTACTATATCTGGAGGTCATATTTCTTTCTGCCATTAACATTTTCCTTGTTGATTTATCTTCTTATGTTCAAGGTCTTCCATTTTTTTCCCACCTCCTGAATCTCTGTTGATTTCAGTGTATTTCCCCTCTTATTTTCCTCTGTTATTTGCTTCTGACTCCCTCCCCTCTGATGATGGTTTTCCTGGTGCCTGGATCTCAAAGTGTCTCAGTCTCCTTCTAAAGTGGGCAATTCATTTCATGGCAAGTAACTGTCCCTAGCTGAATGCTGGGCTCTTTCTCTAAGGTCTAGAAGAGTGCATATACAATGTCTTATACTGGGGTCCTGCCCTGGTCCCTCTGTTCCTCTGTTTTCTGACCTGCTACCATCATTTCAGAGTAATGCTGTCCTGGTGCTTAGGGGTCAGTTTTTGTAATTTGCATCTCATTGTTCCTGAAGGGGAGGGAAAGGGAAGCTGTCAGGTTGGGTTTTGTTGCCAGCCTCTAGGTCCTCTTGTTGTCTAGTGCAGCCTTACTACCAGTAGTTTAGTGGGTATTGGAAGAGGGAATACTGAGTGAACTCAGGGTAGAAATCAGTTGCTTTTTAAACATGTTCTTTTGGGTTTCAGATGCTGTAGACCATGGGTGGTGCCTTAAAGCCTCATGTGGCCTTCTATGTCCTTGGGTGCTGCCTTTTGTCTGAGTCTAAGTTTTACCAAACAAATCCTTTTATTAAGAGGATCTGTTCTGTGAAGTTTAGATTCAAAGGGCCACATGCAAGGATCTAGAGGATCATATGTGTACTGGAGGCCACAGGCCCTGTCGTAGACCATGGATGATGAAGAATAGATGTGTGGGTCTCAGTGTCCTGAAAGACTTTGTTCAGTCTCCAAGTTAAAGAAAGGCATTTATTGGAATAAAGTACCCAGTGGGCCTGCTCCATGTGGGAGGCAGAGCAATTAGCCAGGTTAGGTGTCCTGTCTAAATACAGTTTGACAGGATAAGGGGAAGGGGAGCAGGAGAGTGGCAGTGAGGAGGTACTGGCTCTGGGAACCCCTTAGAACTCTGATTGAATCTTCCCATTTGCATGAGCCTTTCATTGTGGCTCTGCCCAAACCTTTGTTACTAGCTTGGGGCTCCATTATCCAACTAGCTCCCACCCTTGAGCCTATCAAAATATCTGTATCCAAATCAACTGTTACACCCTTGAACTGGCCTAGCCCCCCTTTGTCTGTAGTCTCCAGATAGCCTGCAGCAACTTCACTCATTTACTGGAGTCTGACCTCATTGACTCCTCCTGAAGACCCTCCCCAAACTCCTCCTTTAGACCACCCCTAGATTCCCCCCACAACCTTTCTGTATATAAGACCCCATTTTGCCTCCATATGGTGTGAGAGCACCATAGAATTTTCTAGCATAGACTTGCTCTGTGTCCAGTACAAACCTGCTTGTCCAATACAAGTCTTACAGATATCGAGGCTCCTTAACAGTCTACCCAATATGGCAAACTTTTAATAAACTTTACTTTTTGTTGGCTGAGAGACTTGAGTCGAATTCATTTGGCAGGACCTGGCATGTTGGTATTTTGGGGTCTCCAGCACTTCTAATCCTATCCCTCATCATTTTATGGTGACCCTCTTCAGGAGGACAGGCATGCCTGAAATATCTGGTGGTCTGGAGGTGTCTTGGTCATATAGATAAGCAAGGAGAACAGGAAAGGAGGAATATCACATAGTTGAGGGGTGCTTTCTAAAGCATACAGATAAGTTTGTGGTGGGGGCATCAGTACATAATCTATGGTTGGTCACATACTACATTTTATTTCATATCTCCCATCCTGTATTCTTGCCTCCCCCATCTGCCTAGAACACTGTCTATCTCATCAGTGGGGACAACTGAAGTTGCTTTATCTCTTGGGCATAAGTTTTTGTTTTGAAGAGTGTTGAGAGTTTGTAGAGATTAAAGAAAATGTCTAATCCTACATTTTATTGGATGTGTCCACTGTAAGTCACTAGGATGAGTTTAGATGTTTGTTTTAAGTATTATAATAACTTACACCTCATATAGACTTGCTTGAGTAGGATTAAGGAAGGGGATAACTGTGAAAGGAAAATCACCAATAAAATATTCTCCTTTCCTTGATTTTCATTTTTTCTTTCTGAAGTCACAGAACTATTAATTCCTTCCTAGTAAAATTTCCTTAGATGCTGTTATGGTCATTTGAATTAAGTATTTAGCTTAAAAAAACCCCTCAATATCCATTAATATTTTGGACCACAAAAACATTATATCAAATAAATACTATGTATATAAATAAATTCTTTAAAATATACAGAGAGCAATTGCATGAATATAAATGTTCAAGAATTTGATCTTCTCTAACACAATCAAAAACACCTTGTAAACGTAATAAAATGTTATTGTTGGGAGTGAAAGCCAGTGACTAGCCTGAATAATATAATATTATTTTAAAATGCAATTTTATTAACTTTCAAATAACTGGAACTAAACTAACCAAGCTCTTACTTTAATGAATATATCAGATTGATCTGTAATTAGCATATCAAAGCTCTAGCTAGCTGACCTCTACACATTCTAATTTACATTATTAAAATTTAAATTATACTTGTAAAGGGCTTTGAAAGCTTATTTGTTCTCTTAAGGATTCAACAATCCTCCCTTCTAATCTTGTTTGTGCTATTTGTTTTGTCAACCCTTTTTTTTTTTTTTAAATACTGGTAGTCTGAGATATTTTAATAACTGAAACTTTTCATTGTGTCTGGTTTAGAGTACCAGTTACCTGAACAATGCAAAGACAGAAATTTTATCCATTAGATGTTAATAATTTTAAAATGCAATGTTGTCCTAAATATAGAAATTAGGAATTTCAAAATATGTAGACTTGGGGCAGCTAGGTGGTGCAGTGAAGAGAACACCAGCCCCAGAGTCAAGAGGACCTGGGTTCAAATTCTGCCTCAGGCACTTAACACTTCCTAGCCAAGGGACATTGAGCAAGTCACTTAACCCCAATTGCCCTGCCTTCCCCCCTCCAAAAAGAAAAAAAAAAAACCAACTGAAAAACCAAACTACGCAGACTTTTTTTTTTAGCAATGGAAACTTTTCTACATTATTAACTTTTGTAATAAATGTTATTTATTTAGGGATTATACTTGTTTATTATTGCATAGCAGACTACCACATCTGCCCATCAGGGATCTATAATTTCCTAAGAGGTCTGAAGTGTCTTTGTGCTCTTTTCTTTTTGGCTCAAGCACCAGCTGGCTATCTTCATTTTTAGATGCGAATCACTAGCACATTATTTTCATTTAACTGGTTAAAATTGGTTAGCTTTTAAAAAAGGATAATTACTTCAAATATATACCAAGACCAAACATAACCACCTAGTCCTTGGAGGTGTGCTCTTCCCTGTTCTATCTTGTTCTCTGGAAAGAGTAGGTTCAATTTAGAGCATTTTGTATATAGTGTCAGTCCCACAAAGTTCTAGCCTAAAGGGGGCATTGTTTTTATGTTGTTTCTGTCCTGTCCAATTCTTTGTGATCCTATTTAGTGTTTTCTTGGCAAATATACTTCTCCAGCTCATTTTACAGATGAGGAAGCTGAGACAAACAAGGTTAAGTGAGTTGCTCCGAATCAACCCTGCTAGTCTGACGCTGGATTTCAACTTAGAAAGATGAGTTTTCCTGACTGCAAGTCCAGCACTCTAACCACTGTGACTCCTAGCCTAGCTTAGTTGTTGGTATTTAGTCATTTCTCAGTTGTTGAATTAAGTACTCAGCTTAAAAATGTGACCTTTTTGGAGTTTTCTTGGCAAAGAGACTGGAATGGTTTGCCATTTCCTTCTCCAGCTCATTTTACAGATGAGGAAACTGAGGCAAACAAAGCTCTGTGATTTGCCCAGGGGGTCACACAGCTAGTAAGTTTCTAAGGTCAGATTTGGACTCAGGAAAACTGTCTTCCTGACTCCAAGCCCAGCATTCTTTCCACTGTGCCACCTAGCAGCCCAATGGGGTATTTCAATGTCATAATTTCTTTTGTCCCTTATAGCAGGGCTTGTGGCTTGAAAATTTTTCCAATACTTTACTCTTCAGGGCTTTAATGATAAGCTCTTTAATGATGAACTGGCTGCAAACCAGAATTTTGGAAAGCTGGGGTGGCCTTTCCAGATCACAAAGTTGTTGGTTCCATTTCCTTTTCTGCTCTTGGTAATAAAGAGGTCTGAGCTGCAACTAACTGGTCATTTGAATACATCTGCAGCTTATCAAAGAGCCTATTCTTACCATGATTAGCTGACCTGACCTAGTTACAAGATGTCTAAGCCATGTCTCATAGTCTTACTAATGCACTTCCATTCCACATCATCACTGCTCTCCCAGAATCAGTAAGTTCCCCAATGTCTCCATATAGGGAATCTCCAATAGAAGCCTTTGTCAATGCATCAACTCTCTATTATATTTAGAATATTTAGGTCTTATTGAAATGGATTTGAGTTCCTACTTCAATTTAAAGCTATTTCAGTCCATCAGTCACCATTTTATTAATCACTTCTTCTGTGCCAGGCATTGTGCCATGCACTAGGATACAAAGACATAAATGATACAGACATTGCCCTCAAGAAGCTATATTTTATACGTAGAGACAGAAGTACACCTCTAAGTATGAGCAAGTGGTATACATCAGTATATAATGTTGTACTTGAAAGGAGCGAGACAAGAGACGCCCAAGAGTAAAATTTGGAAGTGGATTTTATTTTCTGTGGGACTGTTCGGGGTCAGACCCAAATCGAACAGTAAGTCTGTACGGACAATGTGTCAGCTTTTAAAGGGATACCATGCAGCCAATGGTTAGGTATTACACAAGCAGAAACTTGCAGAGGCCAAGAACAATGATGGGCAGTACATACCTCGAAATTCCCACTGGTGCCAAGTCTCCCTGACCCAGAAGCTCATCCACCTCTGTAAAAGTTAGCTGACTGGGGAAAGGAGGACATCCATTGGGGGAGGGTAGAACTGACCTGGCAGTCTGCTCACTTCCCTGAGGGAGGACTGAGATTGGGGGATGGGAAAGCCAGGTACACCATGTACAACAATACAAAATAAATATAAGGTATTGGGGTTGTGAGAGTCACTAGCACTTAGGGAATCAGGAAAAGCACAATGAAGGAGATAACATTTGAGTTTATTTTAGAAGGAGACTTGGAGATTCTAAGAGGCAGAGGTGAGAAAAAAGTACTTTCCAGATTTGGGAAAAGGCAGAGTCAAGAAATGGAATATATGACATGTGAAGAACATGGGCAGTTTGCCTAGAACTATAAGTCCATGAAAGAGAGCAGTGTAAAAATAAAGCTAGAAAGTTAAACTGGAGCCAGGATGTGAAGCCTCTAAATGATGAAGGAGGAGTTTGTGTTTGATTCTGCAGATAATAGATAGCAACTGAAATGACAAGATTTGGAGTTTTGTAGTCAGACTTGTGCTTTAGGAAGGTAACTTTGACAGATAGATATGTGGAAAATGGATTGGAGAGGGGGAAGACTAGGCAGAGAGCAGTTGGAACGCTATTGCAGCAGTACAGAAAAAATAAAATGAGGGTTCCTTGAGGGTAGGAAGTTTTATTTTTGTCTATGTAGCTCCTAGCACCTATCATATTGATTGTTGCTAAAAGTACTTAATAAATGTTTGTTGATTGATTGATTGAACTACAATATTGACCAGTGAAAGTGACCCAGAGAAAGGGCAGATGTGAGACTTGGAAAGATTTGTCAACTACTTGAGTATGTTAGATGAGAGAGAGTGAGGAATCACAATAACAACAGTAATAACTAGAAATTATAGAATGCTTTAGGATTTGCAAGGTCTTGTAATACAAATATTACCTCACTTTATCCTCATGACAACCCTGAGAAGTAGATGTTCTGTTTTATAGATGAAGAGAGCGAGACAGAGAACTAAAGCTACTTTCCCAGGAGTCATAAAGCTAGTAAGTGTCTAAGGCTAGATTTGAACTCTGATCTTGCTGTCTTCAAGTTGAGGACTAAATGTACTGTGCCAAGTAGTTGAAGTGCATAGCATCAAGGTTATGAACTTGGAAGAATAGATAGAAACAGGAAATTTGGAAGAGGGTTAAGTAGGGGAAGGATAATGAATTTAGTTTTGAATGTGTTGAATTTGAGATATCTAGGAGACATCCAATCCAAAATGTTCCATAGGCAGTTGGAGATACTTACTGACCTATGAGTCGTTTGCATTTGAGCTGATAATTGAAAACATGGGAGCTAATGATGTTACTAAAAGTGAGTGTAGAGAGAGAAGATAAAAAGACTCAGGACAAAGTCTTAAAGTAGACTCATAGTTGGGGGGTGTGGGGGTGGGATACAAGTAATATTTGTAAAGGAGACAGAGAAGGGGCTAGATAAGTAGAAGAACCAAGAGAGAAGAGTTTCAAGAAAACCTAGAGAAGAAGATAATATTCTGGAGGAGATTGTGGTCCACAAAATCAAATGCTGTGGAGAGATAAAGGAGGTTTCTGTCTAACCAACTTTTCCTTCTCAGTTTCCTTTGTTGCTTCATTATCTAGATCACTCACTGTAACTATGGGTGTTGCCCAATACTTCTTTGTAGCCTCCCCCTGCTCTTCTTTATGCTCTGTGACCTTATTAGCCCCCGGTGGGTTTAAATATCATTTCCATATCAGTGACTTCCATTCTATATATTCAGCCTCATTCTCTCATCAGTTGCCTATTCACAATCAGTTTTCCAGGTTCATAGCCTTGGTGTTTTTCTTGAATCCTCATTCTCCTTCAGTCCACATATCTAAAATTATCAAATCTTGACATTTCTATCTCTATGATATCTTTGATACCAGATCCCACCTTTTTTTTTTTTAATACAACTACCACCTTAGTTCAAACCCTTATCATCTCTTGCCTAGATTATTATAACAATCCCCTGTTTTGTCTCTTTGTTTCAAATCGTTCCATTCTCTCCCACTTCTTCACTGCTGCCAAAGTGATTTTATTTAAGTATCTCTCTGTTACTCCGGTAATATCCAGTAACTTCCTATTGGTTCCAGAATCATATAAGTTTCTCTGTTTAGTTTTTAGAGCACTTCAAAACTTTGGCCCAACTTGTCTTTCTAGCCTTGTTGTACATTACTTCCCTTCACCTAACATATCCTGGATTCTGTGATTCCAAACTACCTCATTCTACCTCCCCCCTTTCTTTTCCTTTTCTCTTTCTGGCAGCAACTGTATTCCTTTCCTGGAATATATTCTGAGTTTAGAATCTAGCTTGTAAAGAGTTGGAGAGGAAATTGAGGCAGTGAGTATGGACAACTTTCTTCTAGGTGTTTGTGAAAGTTTGCCTAGCTACTGAGAGAGAATTTTTTATTTTTTAGAGCATGCTGATAGGTAGTATTGAATAAGTGAATAACTAGAGGGAGACTGGAGATTAGAGTTAAGGGGGAATTTTTTTTCATAACTTCATTGTTTCCTTACCTTATCATCTGGTTAACAAAAAACAAACTCATATCTGTAGAAGGAGCATGGGATTCCCATTAAACAAGAAGGGCTAATCCTTAGTGTTACTGTGGATTCTGGTTTTCATTCTTCTGAGTGAATGAAAGTTAAAAAAAAAAACAAATTAAAACCTGCTTCCCTTCCATTTACTGTGTGCTTTTGAATACTCTGATTCAACATAGGGGAATGAGTAATTCAATATATTTAATAAGAAACTAGCCTTTTTCCCATTGTTGTTGGATACCTAGTCTTGTCAAGCCTTTACCTTGTTAGCTACCCAGTCAATTGTATATATTGACTCTTTGTATCCTTTAGTAGTATCACATAATATAAGGTTCTAAAAGACCTTCAATTTGAGGGTTAGGACAGATTTTCTAAACCCTTTTTATTCTTGGATACCATTTCCCTATATTTGTATTCATAGTTAGGTGTTAATGCATTTTCTGAACAATGCTGTTTTTCAAATTATTTTCATTGATTTGTACTGACCACTTTTTGGCTTATTATATCAACATCCTTTTATTAATGGCCAAGATATGTACGTAGTTTTCAGTAAAACAACTCTACTTTCCTAGTGTGATTATCCTTAGAATTTTTTGTTTTAATTTCTTAAATTTGTTGTAGGTCCCTTATTTGAAACCCTAGAAAAATCTTTCTAGCTTCTATCTTCAGGGACATTCAGATTCATATTTAAGAAATCCAAAATAGGAGACCCTGATGGTTAATGGACTCAATTTGTTTTTGAAGGCTGCATGTAAATAAGTTGAATAGATATTCATATTCAAAGAATTTAACTTTTTATAACTAAAAATCTTTTTGCTTTTCAAATGTACTGTGTAAAATGGACTAATTCTGTTGTATGTGTTGCTATCTTCTAGAACTATTTTGCAAAGTTTAAATGTTTCTTGCATGATTAAATAGGCTTTCAATAAATCAATCTTATAATAATTGTTGTTCAGGAGAGTTCATTATTCAGTTTCGTCTTTTAAATTACTCTTCTTCTTTAAAGGGCTCTTCTGACGTAATCTCTTCAGCTAAATCCATTTGCTATACTCTAGCTTGTAATTGCTTTAGATTTGAAGAATAAAATGAATGGCTTTATTATTAATCAGTAGCAAATTTGTCTTAGTGTTTTTAACCTTAGAATGGCCTTCGCTTATGAAATTGTTGAATGGCTGAGATTATAAAATACTGAGTTCTTCAAATGGAGAATAACATCAGTTCTATTCTTTTAAAGAGTTATACAAAGGATTCTGTGTTTATAAAACATATAATTTTTAACTATTAGCAAATTAAGTTATAGTAATGTGAATTCAGTGTCTGCAATATGTGCCTCTATACTAAGGCTCCTTTCTCTTTGATTTTCCTTTAAAAACAA
This sequence comes from Petaurus breviceps papuanus, assembly GCF_028583685.1. Taxonomy (NCBI): domain Eukaryota; kingdom Metazoa; phylum Chordata; class Mammalia; order Diprotodontia; family Petauridae; genus Petaurus; species Petaurus breviceps. Next base: position 14,596,540 of record NW_027185712.1, on the reverse strand, counting down.
TACCTCACTTAAAAGATTTTTAGACTGCTAGAGCTATCCAAAAGTAGATTGGGTTGTCTTGGAAATAGTCAGTTTCCTGTCACTAGTAGTGTTCTAGGAAAGGCTGAATGGCCACTTGTTTGGTGTGTTGTATTAGGCATTTCTTTTAGAACATGAACTAGACTAGATGGTAACAGTCAGAGTAAACTTTTATTTCAGGAGATAGATATTATAATGTAATCATTTACCAGATTTCCTTTTAGAGCATGAATTTAACTGGATGGCCATAATTAGAGCAAATTTTTATCTCTGGAGGTAAATATTATAAGCTAATTATGTACCGGAATCACATGTATTGAGTTCTGCTGGGTTTTCTTCCTTACTGTGTAACACTTGGGCAAATCACTTTATCTTTGTCAAGCTCATTTTCCTCATTTGTAAGATAGGACAAGTACTATGTTATCAGCCTTATACTCCCTTCACAATGTTGTTTTCAGTGTCAAATAAAATACGCACATTAAAGTGATTTGAAAACTGTAACCAAGACCAAATCGTAGACAGGTTTCAGTCTTAAGCTTTACTTTCAATTCCTAGCTTTACCACACTGGACAAGTCACTTAACCACCCTCTGTACCTCAGTATTGTCAAACAACAAAAAAAACAAGTTTGTATTAGATAACCTCTAAGTTCCTTTGCCACTCCAGTTCTCTGATACTATTAATGTTTTGCTTCCCGTTCCTACCCAGGATTCCTCCTGGAGGCATTATGATTTTACTTTTGTCTAGGTCTCCACAAAATAAGGAAAAGAGCCCTCAGTTTTTGTGCAAGTCAAGGAATTCACTACCTAGTGGCTCATTTACTGTTGGTGAGTTTAGATACGGAGTTCTTTACCTTTTTGTGTGTGTCTTGTATTCCTTTGACAGTCTAGTGAAGCCTGTGGACCCTTTCTGAAAATAAAGGTATATTGCCTATATTTATAATCGAAGGAAATGCTAAATTTCAGTTAGACCCAGAGTTCTTAACTTTTTTGTGTATTGCTGATTCCTCTAGCAGTCTGAAGCATTTGGACCCCCTCTCAGAATAATGCTCATTGTCTACACTTATAATTGAATGAAAAGGCTGTATTTCATTTAGAGGTTAGTGAAAATTAAAATGTATTTTTTCCCATCCAGGTTCACAAAACCACTGAAATGTATTTGTGGACTCCTTTGTGAATCCATGAATCCAAAGTTAAGGGAGCTTTGTGTAGATAGGTAGATAGAGAAGCATCTATTAAGAGCTTTCTGTGTTCCTTGTTCCTCAGTTATGTGCTGAATATATAACTGTAAGGCAATTTTTGCCTTCATGGAGTTTACATTCTAATAGGGAAGATAATATATAGGGGGAAGCTTAAAAGGAGGGTGGGAAGGTGGCTGGGGAAGTCAGTTTCTTGGGGAGATTAGCTTCCTTATCAGAGCTAGGTTACCAGGGGTGTAGTTCAAGTTTGTACTGGCATTATGGAGTTTTTTTCCATATAGTTTAGCATTGAATGAAGCATAATTTGTCAAAAGGTGTAGAACCTGCTCAAACTTGTGCTTTACTGGCATGGCCTCTGTGAACCCAGGTTTATATTTATCCCAACCTGAGATATCAGAGTTAGAGATGTTGTAGAAGTGTCAGATGAATTGATATGCATCATTAGATGAAAAATAGATTAAATCACAATTGCACTGAGATATTTAAGGCTTCAGTAATTTATTTCCTATTTACTTCTTATCTAGAGGCAGGTCATGTTGTGAGTGGCTTCAGCACTGGGTATAGAATCAGGAAAATCTGCATTAAAATCTGACCTCAGAAACTTACTAGCTGTGTGACTTGGACAAGTCATTTAACCTCTTTTTGCCATAGTTATCTCACCTGTAAAATGGGGATCATAATAACACCTACCTTCCAGAGTTGTAGTGAGATCAGATACTATTTGTTTGTTTTTAATAAATATTTTTATTTATTTTTTGCACTGTTTAAAAATTTTTTGATTTCCAAATTCTCTCCTTCCTTACCATGCTTGCTTCACTTGTTGAGAAGTCAAGCTATGTGATATCAGTTATACATGTGAAGTCATGAAAAATATATTTCCATGTTATCCATGTTGCAAAAAAAAAAGCAAGAAAACTAAAGATAGTGAAAGAAGTATGCTTCAATGTGTTCAGAGTTCATCTGTTTTCTCTCTGGAAGTGTAGAGCATTTTTCATCACAGGTCCTTTGAAACTGTCTTGGATCATTGTCTTGGTCAGAGTGGCTAAGTCTTTCACAGTTGATCTCATTATAATATCGCTATTAATATGTACATGGTTCTCCTGGTTCCAGTTACTTCTGCATTAGTTCATGCAAATCTTCTCAGGTTTTTTCTGGAACCATCTTACTCATCATTTCTTATAGCACAATAGTAGTCCATCACAATCATATACCACAACTTGTTCAGCCATTCCCCACTTGATGGACAATGAAATACAATTTCTAAGGCACTTAGCACAGTTCATAGTAGTATGTAGCACAATTCTGTGCCAATACTCCTTTCCCTTCTCTTTCCTCTCTCAATGCCCCCTCCCAATTCAACAGACATTTATTTATGCAGTTACAGTAGATAAGCCTCACTGGTAGGTACAGGAAATACAAAAGCAAAAATGAAAAACAACCTTTTTCTTCAAGGCGCCTAAATTCCAACCTTGGAGGTCAGTAGCATGACTAATTTATGGGATCATAGATTTAGATCTGGAACAGACCTGAGAGATGATGGAATTTAACACAGGTCCAGAGATAGGTTAAGGACTTGATTAAGATCATATAGGTAGTAAATTGAAGGCCTAAGATTAAGAATTCTGTGACTGAAAATTCAACCCTCTGTATACGGTACTACCTTGTGTTTCTTATTCTCTTTTAAAAACTTTTATTTTTCTAATTACATGTAAAAACAATTCTTAAAAATTTTCAAATTTTGAATTCTTTAGTAATTCTCTTCCTTCCTCTTTTTGATCCCTCATTGAGAAGGCAAGCAATTTTATATAGGTTATACATATGTATTCATGCAAAATGTATTTCTGTATGTCATGTGATGAAAAACAAAGAACTCCCTCTCCCACTACCACCACCTCCACTACTCCCACCACTATCACCACCACCACCACCAACAAAAAGAACAACCAACCCCGTGGAAAAAATAAATTAAGAAAAAGAATGTTTCAAACTATATTCGGACTCCACCATATTCTTTTTCTGGAGATGGATAGTATTTTTATTTTTTATGTAATAGTATTTTATTTTTTTCAAATTACATGTGAAGATAGTTTTCAGCTTTCATTTCTCTAAGATTTTGAATTCCAAATTTTTTTCTCCTTCTCCCCTCCTCAAGACAGCAAGCAATCTGATATAGGCTATACATGCACAGTCATATTAAACATTTTTACACATTAGTCATGTTGGGAAAGAAGAATCAGAACAAAAGGGAAAAACCATGAGAAAGAAAAAACAAAACAAAAAAGAGGAAAGAGTACCATAGTTCTTTCTCTGGATATGGATAGCGTTTTCCTTCATGAGTCTTTTGGAATTGTCTTTGATCATTGTATTACTGAGAAGAGCTAAGTCTATCAAAGTTGATCATCCCATAATATTGCTATTGCTGTGTACCATGTTCTCCTGGTTCTGCTCACTTCATTCAGCATCAGTACATGTAAGTCTTTCCAGGTTTTTCTGCCTGCTCATCATATAGCACAATAGTATTCCATTACATTCATATACTGCAACTTGTTCAGCCATTCCCCAATTGATGGTCATCCCCTCAATTTCCAATTTGTGGCCACATAAAAAGAACTGCCATAAATATTTTTGTACATGTGCTTCATTTTCCCTTTTTTATGGTCTCTTTGGGATTTAGATCTAGTAGTGTTACTGCTGGATCAAAGGGCATACAGTTTTATAGCCCTTTGGGCATACTTTCAAATCGCTTGTGGATAGTATTTTTTATCATATGTCCTTTGGGATTCTTTTGACAATTTGTATTCCTGAGAATAGTTAAGTCATCCATAGTTTACCATTGTGATTTATTGCTGTTACCATATATAATGTTTTTCTGGGTCTATTTGCTTCACTTTGCATCAGTTCATGTAAATATTTCCAGGTTTTTCTGAAAACATCCTGCTGTTTTCTTATTAAGCAATAGTATTCCATCACAATCACATTTCACAACTTATTCAATTATTTCCCAATTTATGGGCTTCCCCCCAGTTTCCAAGTCTTTGCCACCACAAAAAAGCATTGCTATAAATATTTTTGTACATATAGGTCCTTTCCCTTTTTGGTGGGGGTAAGGCAGAAGATGCGTTTCTTTTTGTGATAAATACCTAGTGGTGATATATACCCAGTTTTGTAGCCCTTTGGACATAGTTCCAAATTGCTTTCCAGAATGGTTTGATCAGTTCTCAACTCCACCAACAATATGTTAGTATCCCAATTCCCACATCCCCTTCAACATCTGTCATTTTTCTTTTCCGTCATATTAGCCAATCTGATAAAGGTGTGAGATGGTACCTCAGAATTGTTTTAGTTAGTTTGTATTTCTCTAATCAGTGGTGATTTAGAGCTTTTTTTATATGACTATTGATAGCTTTGGTTTCTTCATTTACACACTGCCTGTTCATATCCTTTGACTATTTATCAATTGGGTAATGACTTGTATTCTTATAAATTTAACTCCTTTACATATTTGAGAAATGAGATCTTTATAAGAGAAACTTGCTATAAATTTTTTTCTCTCAGTTTTCTGCTTTCTTTCTAATCTTGGCTACGTTTGTTTTATTTGTGTAAAATGCTATACCCCGTAATGTCATCTGTCTCTTGTTTGGTCATAAATTCTTCCCTAATCCATAGATCTCATGGGTAAACTGTTCCATGCTCCCCTAATTTGCCTATAGTATCACCCTTTATGTCTAAATCATGTACCCATCTGTACTTTATTTTGGTGTATTGGGGTGAGATTGTGATTTAGTGGTTTCTGCCAAACTGCTTTCCTGTTTTCCCAGCAGTTTTTGTCCCAAAATCTGGGATCTTTCCTTTTATCAAACACTAGATGAATATAATTATTTACTACTGTGTGTTATGAACCTTTGGCTCTAGAATATCAGGAAAATTTTTCTTGATAGTTTCTTGAAATATGAAGTGTAGGATATTTTTTGATCATGGCTTAAAGGTAGTCCAATAATTCTTAAATTATCTGCCCTTGTTTTACCTGTCAGTTTTCCCCCCAGTGAGATATTTCATATTTTCTTCTATTTTCTCATTGTTTTGGCTTTAATGTATTGTTTCTTGCTGTCTCATGGAGTCATTAGCTTCCTTTTGCCCAATTCTGATTTTTAAGGAATTATTTTCTTCATTGAATTTTGTACCTTCTTTTCCATTTGTCCATTCTACTTTTTAAGGAGATTTTTCTTCACTGAATTTTTGTGCATCTTTTTCCATTTTTTTTGTTCTTTTATCAATCTGTTGACTAATTTTTCATGATTCTCTTGCGTTCTCTCATTTCTTTCCACTACTTTTCCTCTGCCTCTCTTATTTGAGTTTTAAAATCCTTTTTGAGTTCTACCACGAATTATTTTTGAGCCTCACATCAATTCACCATTTTTTTTGAATCTTTGCATGTAGCCATTTTGACATTATTGTCTTCTTTTGAGTTTGTTTTTGGATCTTTCCTATCAACCTAGTAACTTTTTTTTTTCTCATTTTCCAGCCTATTTCTTGACTTTTAACTTTATATTAAAGTTGGGCTCTGTTCTTGAGGTGGAAGGAGCATTGTCTTAAGCTTCAGGTTTTTTTATGCTGCTCTTTTCAAAGCTAATTCTAGGGACCTGTAAGGTTTTAGTTCTTCCAAGGTGGTATGATGTTAGGAGAGGTATGGTCATTGCTCTCCTAGCCTGTGCTCTGGTTTGTGAATGAACACAAACACTCTTCTCTGCCTTGGAAATATGAGCAGGATCCCCACTCCCCTGTGGCTGTGACCTGGTGTGCTAGTGCTCCTCCTCCCCCTTGGACGGTGACCTGGATCCTTGTATGGACAGAGCTGTGGAATCTGCATCCTGGACCATCAGAGGCTCCCCTGTATTCTCCTTCTGACCAGTTGTCTGGCTCCCTTACTGTCCATGACCTGAGAGCTCCAGAAGTCGCTCCTGCTTATTCTTTCACCCCCAAGGTTTGTCCTAGCTTGCCAGTACTCTGTCTGTACTTGCTTGTGCTCCATTCTCATCCCAATAAGCCAGACCTTTCCTATTGATCTTTTAAGGAGTCTTGGACTGGAAAACTATTTTACACTGTCCTGTTGTTGGCTCTCCTTTTTATGAATTGTATTGAGGCATCATTTTAAAGTTGTTTGGAGGGGACTTTGGGAGAACTCAGACTAGTCCCTGCCTTTATTCTGCCATTTTGACTCTGCCCAGTTCTTATGCCTGTTTTTTTAGATGAAGTCAAGAGATGTTAGATGACTCCCTTAAGGTCACACAGTAGTAAATGTTGGAGCTAAGACTTGAAGTTGGGTCTTCTGAAACCACTTCTCTTTCCACTGTACTCTACAATCTTCTAGAGAATTCTTCCATGCCTCTAGGAAGCTTTAGTGGAAGACATCCTTACAATCCATACACTATTAATTGACTGTAATAAATATTAATTGACTGTACTCCCAAGAAGGTTGGGTAGCTAGGTGGTGTAGTGGATAGAGCTCTAGGCCTAGAATCACAAAGACCTGAGTTCAAATGTGACCTCAGACATTTACTAGCCTTGTGACCTTGGACAAGTCACTTAACCCTGTTTCCCTTAGTTTTTTCATCCGTAAAATGAGCTAGAGGAGGAAATGGCCAACTATTCCAGCATCTTTGCCAAAGAAAACACCAAAAAGGTGTCATAGAGATTCGGACATGACTGAACACAACTCACCAACAACCAAGAAGGTTTGTGCAGAGCGGTACATAGAGTCAGATGACCTGATCAAAGTTTGTCTATGACAGTAATGTATTTTAGGGAATTATCTTCAACCTCCCTGGAAATCTTTTATGCTAGATATCTCCTAGTTAAAACATGGGCAAACTACTCTTAAGAATTACTTTGTAAATTAATTTATTACTTCCTTAGTTATAGGAGGATGTTGCCAACAGATCTTAGAGTCCTTTGAAATGTGGTAGGTTGAAAAGAGTTGAAGACCAAGTCAGGATACCTAGGCTCTAGTTCCAACTCTGATACTGATTCACTTGGTAATTTGAAGTAGTTTAAAAAATTTTGGATGCTGCTTTTGTTTGTTTTTTTAAGAAAATTGACAAAGTTAGTGTGCTTGATGAGGAGAGCAAGCAGGATGGTGGAATGCTTTGAAGTCATACTTTAGGAGGACAGATTGAAGGAATTGAGGATGGTTATTTAGTTGGCATACAAACTTATTGTTATATTTCGAGGGCTGCTATGTAGGTTTGATTTGTTATGTGTGATAGCATAGTGTAGAGCTAGGAATGAATGAATGAGAAAGCACTTGCTAAGTACTTAGGTTGTGTAAAGCTAAATGCTGTGGATAGAAACAGAAAAGTGAGCAAATCCTTGCTTTCAAAAAGCTCACCTTCTAATAGAGGAACACAAGTTGTGGTTCCACTGTAAGTTACATTGAAAATTTCATGGAGTATAAAGAGACAAAGCACATAGTAATAAATCTTCCTTATTGTCATTTCTGCTAATAAAACTATCGTTTTTTTTCTGATGTTGAGGCATTTCGTGCTGCCAAGGACTTTGATAGGGACAACTGTTTTTAGTTCTCCAGAAACTGTGGCCCTGAAGAGTCAGGAGCTGAATGGAGCTCGTACAAAGTGCATTTCCAGGTCTCCTCCCCACAATGACTGCTCCCTTAGGGGACTGCTGGGTCTGAGTAGAATCAGTGCTGAGGTCTGAGAGGTCTATGTTAAGATTACATGGCCAGTTATTTCTGGGTGTGGTGCTAAGTATCTGAGCCCAGATTTGATCCCGAGGTCATCCCGACACTGGCGCCAGTGCTCTTACCCGCTGTGCTACCTGGCCGCCCCGGTCTATGTTATTCTTAGTAATGTCAGAAAGCTTCAGAGAGGATTGATTTATGCTCTATGTTAAGGAAAATTTGTGGATAATTAGAGTCGTCCAGCTAGAATGGGGTATTCCAGTTAGGAAGTATTCAAGTTTCTAATTACAAACAATCTTAAATAGAGGTTAGATGACCACTTTTCATGGATGTTATTGTAGAGGGACATTACTATTGCAGTTGGACCAACTTAACTCTGAAATACCTCCTAAAGGATTCTTTAATCTTGGGCCAATTGCTTCTTTTCTCTTGGCCTGTGTTCTTTCCTCCATAAAGTGAGGGCAGTTGAACTATGTGATTTGTAGGTCCCTTAATGTTGTTGTTGTTGCTGTTTGTTGTTTGTTATTGTTCATTTGTTTTAGATTTGTAAAACTCTGAACATGTTTGGGATTTTCTTGGCAAAAACAGTGGAATGGTTTGTTATTTCTTTCTCCACTTTATTTTACAGATGAGGAACTGAGGCAATCAGGGTTAAGTGACTTGTCCAGGGTTGCACAGCTAGTAAGTATCTGAGGCCAGATTTGAATTCAGGAAGATGAGTCTTCCTGATTCCAGGCCTGGTACTCTATCACTGTACCACCTAGCTGCCCCTTTCTAAGTGTAAGGGATTGTAAAGTTTGTTGACTATAGAATGTTTAATGTTTGATTGAGTTTATGCAAAATTTATTCATTATTCAAATGGGAGTGTAGAGAGGATTGTAGAAATTTCAAGATTAAACTTGGTATACTTTATCAAGAATCCATGTTCCCAATCCCTATTAATGCTAATGCTTGATTTTTTCCAGTCTTGTATGTCTCTTGTATGTACATCTTTGTTTGCATATTGTCTCCCCTATTAGATTGTGAGTAGCTCAAGATCCTGAACTGCATTTTACCTTTCTTTATAGCCCTAATTTAGCACAATTCTTGACTAAATAGGTGCCTTAATAAAGGTTTGTTGACTGACTTACTGACTGTATAACTTGGCTGTAGGTGGTAGCACACCCACATTGCAAGACCACCTTTTTTTTTCTTTAAAGAAATGAATAGACCACTTTGACAATCAAAATATAGTCCTCAGATTGAAAGTTTTTTCCCCCTCAGTTATCAAGTGAATAAGTGAATTTATATTAATTTAGAAAGTAATAAAATAGTGATTCTGTTTCACTAGAGAAAAAATATATATGATGTTAAAGAAAATGAATATCCTAGTTGACAGAAGTGGAAGCTGAAAGTGAAGAAATTTCTGTATTTGATTTTTCTGCTTCTTCAGCACTTCTTTGCTGCTGAATGCCAACTAGATTTGAACTTTAAACAACAAGGATTTGGTGACTGTCTAATATCTTGTACTAAAATCTATGTATTATTGTAAGAGAGTCAGGCTTGTTCCTGAAACAGAAATATATGCAGCATCCTTAAAAACTTGATCCCTTTGGTTCCACAGGAAGTCATTAAAGGCATAAATGCAAAACTGGGTGGGATTTATTTGGGCTTATCAGACAGTAGTTTGGAATACTACCATCTGTATTCCACAGTTAATTCTGTTTTCATTACTATTCTGGATTTTTGCCTTTTTAAACAATGATTTTTTTCCCCTTCTGTTTTTCATCTCCCTCTTTAAAAAAAAAATCTACTAAATAAGGATTTTAATAAAAACAAAAAGAAAAAGTGTACTTTTAATATTGAACATTTATACTGATGTTTAAATGGCTAGGCTTATTGTAAATATGTTGGTAATTTTGCATAAAGGTTAGCCCTTTTTTAGGACCAAAATACCCTAGGGTGGTAGTATGGGGACTACAGTTGTAGTAATAAAGATTATCTTGCTGATAAGTTCTCTACAAGGCCCCATGATGGTAATACCCCTAGATTTTGTCTTTAAAGAAAACTGCTGAGAGGCAATAATTTTTTTTTGTATGTGTCCCATTTTCATTAATGCATGGTAATTGATGGAGTTGCAGTGACTTGTAGCAGTAATGAGTTCTAAACATAATAATGCACTCTTTTCTAATAAGTGAGCACTGCTGGGGTTTAAAAGCGTACTAAATCAGTTGCTTTAGTATGAATTTATTAGTTTTTTTCAGCATTAGCTTTAATAGTAGTTATTTACATAAGCGTACATCCCATTAACCGCCATCAGGGCTGGAAAACATGCTGAACTGTTCATATTTTCATATAATTATTGAACATAATGGTTTCATTTGCATTTCTAAACAGTGATGTTTCTGTCAGCCTTGGAAATAGTGTCTTTACGCAGTCCCTATTTCACATCCACTTATTTGACATCGTTAAATTTTATGCTAATGTGCTTCCCTAGAATATCATCAGTAGGACAGATGCTTGTGCTTTAATATACAAATCAGGAATGCTTTTCCCTCCCCCAAACGGCAAAGGAAATAAAAAAGCATATCTGCACTTTTTAGATATAGAGTTTGTCTCCGTATAAATAGCTTTATGAAATAGAACTTTCAGGGTCGAATATTGTAATCTGGTAGTTACTCCAAAATATACTATCCTGAATACCTTACTGGGGTTAATTTCGTTGTCCTGAAAGAGATGAGCCTTCCTAAATATTTAGTTGCATATGTAAACTTACAGATCTGTTTATGTAAATCTTAGTCTAGAGAGGGAACTTTTCCAGCATTTTTGAATATTTGAGACATGATCTCTCCCTTGGATATATTTTCCGTGTTTGTATCCTGTTGATTACACTGTTTGAGATTGTAAGGCCATTGGACAAGATTTCTAAATTTATGTCTTGTGTGCTTTCTAGGTTCCTTAAAAAATTTTTTTTCCTCTAGCACCTAATGGATCCTTAGAGATAGTGCAGTATGGGAAGACTAGGCCAACTCAGGTTGGTTGGAAAAATTAGTTTGGCAGCTAAGTTTGGTGATATTGGATATCCTTTTCAAAGATGTGCACATTTATTGTGATTCAGTGGAAAGAGTGCTAGATTTAAACCTTAGTTTAAATACTAGCTCACAAATTTATTACTAGTATGATAATAAGAAAATTACTCTCTTTTGGCCTCAGTTTTCTTACTTGTAAAATTATCTATTTGAACTAGATGGTGTCCAAGATCCTTGGAAGTTCTACATTTATGATCCTGATATGATGTTTTATTTTTATTTTATATTTGTTTTGAGATGTTTTTGAAAATGCAAGTGGATATTTTGGTAAGATGGTTTAATGAGTGACCCTTTTAAAAAGATTTATACAAAAAAAGTTTAACTATTTAAAAAAGAAAAAAGCTCTATAAGGCCTACATCCTCCATTTTGCTTCTCCATAGGCACCCTCCATTGCTTCTACAATTCAGGGTGGCTCAAGCATGGCCATTTGCAATTTTCTCTAAGTGGACCTGCAATATCAGAGCTGACTCCGCACAGCTCTAAAATGCATGCTTTGCAGTCTAGTAACTTAGGGTGAAAGGAGCAAATTTAAAAGAAGCTTCTTGCTCCAAATAGCTTGCAAAAAATATATTAGAACTGATATAGCATAAAACTGATATAGCATAAAAAGACTATTTGGATACAAATGTTGTTTGACTTAACAGGTCAGAAGGCAAGTGAGATTTCTGCAAGACTACTTTTGTAGTCTGGGGAATTGCAGGTGGAGAAATATAGTAGAAGTTTGTGAGAAAACCAGAAGTACTAGAAGTAGAGTTATCTCTTCTCCATTTTTGATGCATCTCTTTTGGGCTTAAAATAGAATGCTTACTACTTCACCTATGGAGACAGATCTGTTAGTATAGTCTCAAAGATGAAACCCAAACTATTAGATGTGCCCTTCCACACGGAGCAAATGGAACTGTTGGGTATTCTCTGAGAAATCCTTGTAATCTTGAGTGATTATAAGTAAGCTGTCCCTTTACCTATCATGAAAGGTTACTAGTGAATCAGTGAGTATTTCCTTTGTTCCAGACATTGTGCTAAGTGCTGGGGATATAAAGAAAGGTAAAAAACTGTCTGCTCTGAAGGACCAGTCTCATGGACTCCTACATTTATGAACAGATATTGTTAGTCAGAGGCTGTTGTTCCGCCTTCACAATTAACAAATATGCTTTAAATGCTTTAAAAAACTTCTCTGCAAATAGGTGGATGAAAATGAAAATTACTCTGCACTGATGATGAGTACTCTTTACTGCCCACTGAAGAATCTCAAATTACTTTGTGATGACGGTTTTTGAAACTGTGGTGTTCTATGATTCACAGAAATTTAGAGTCCCCCAAGAAAATATAGATGTCAGAGAGAGAGACTTTTGTAGTAATGACCATATTTGGGATCCCTAGAGACACTGTAGAGTTTCCCAAATATATTGCAGCCAGATCTCTTTCTACTCAGTTCTGGGCTTGGCTTATTGTTCATCTGCAATATCTGACCAAAGTATATATAATAACAAAGAAATTCTATGGGCTTTCAGTTCAACCATAATTTTATTTTTGGCATTTTATTTTTCATATATTTTGCTTCTTCATTATGAGACTGATCCCTTGGCTTGGTTTGAATTCCTGAACCTTTGTTATTAGTACTGAATCAGTTATGAATAGGAGTATTTGAAGAACCTCACACCAGGGAATCCTTTCTTTATTATGATTTTGCACAAGGCACATTCCATGATATTGGAACAACTTACACAATATGTATATCTCTCTGTTTTACATCTCACTTGATGCCAGTATTTGTAGGATCATTGAATAAAGTTATCTCTCTTGTGACATCTTTCATGGAGCCACTTTTAACATGTGTCTTATGTTATATTTTGAGAAGAAACTTCAAGGACTTATTTTCTTTTGAATCAAATGTTTTAAACTATCAGTATAGATGAGGTTTGGCTTGTAAAATCTTTATACCCTTTGGCCAGTTATATAACTGTAAAGATGTAAACTGCTATAAAATGTCATAAGCAAAAGCCTGCCCATTGTGTTTGATATTTTCATTGAAGAGATCCTTGAAGTTTACATAGCTCATAATTATAAATATTTTTATGATTTTATGAAGGATGAGAAAGTGAGGCTATGGGTCATTTGTTGCTAATTTCTTCCCATTTGCTTTTTTAAAAAATAGTACCATCATTTGTTGTTGTTGTTTTTTAAAAAAACCTCTTGGAACCTCTCTATTTTTGAAATCACTTGAGAATCTATCTCATTAATACCTTTTAAATTATGTTGACCCCAGTATGTATTTCTTCCATATGTATATAATTGAATTTAATTTATTCCTCCCAGATTTCATCTTCTTAAATGCCATTACTCCTTCCTCACATAATACACTGGGTATTGATGTGGTAAAACCTGTGCTCCTATGACCCTCAGATCCCTTCCCAGTTTTGGCTTTTAGATAGTGGTGGCCATGCACATGGAAGGAGGAAAATACTTCTTTCTAAAGAATAAAGGTGCACTTCCTTTCCAGGCTCTCTGTTTGAAACATAATGGAAAATAATCACTGTTATCAGGGCTGAAGTCCACATAAGCAATGTCAATGAGTCACTGAGCATTTGTTGGACAAGTGGTTCTTTTCAAACTAGTAATGAGAATCCCCCTTAAATGTGCAAGAACATCTCTAGCTCTAGTTCTACCATTATCATAGTTAAACAAGAGCAAAGGTATAGGTATGGATATACAACTTTCTAGCTACCTCTAGTTACTTTTTGAATCAGTCTATTAGTTGAGAAGCACATACCCACTCAGAAAGAAGTATAGCAGAGGGCAGGGACATCTTTGCCCCTCAAGTCACTCCCTTCTGATGACCTCTGCTCTTATATTTGGGGCTTGGTCTTTGTCTTTTTTTTTTTTCCATTTTTCAAATGCTTTATTAACTTCTGATTTACATCATTCATTTCTGCCAGATTTTGATTTACAAATTTTCTCCCCATTTTTCCCCTACCCACAAAATAGCAATCTCCTCCTCCAATCTGCTCTCTCCCATATTTTCTCCCATTCCCCTTTCGAATTTTCCAGTAGGGCATGGTAGATCTCTTTGCCCCAGTGCCTGTATATCTTATTTCCCAATTACATGTAAAATAGTATTATAATAGTATATATATTTAAACATTTGATTTTAAAACTTTGAATTCCAGATTCATTCCCTTCCTCTCTTGTCGCCCGCCCTTACTGGGAAGATAAGCAGTTCAGTATAGGTTGTACATGTGTAGCTAATGCAAAACAATAACATAGTAGATATATTGTAAAAGACTGACTATATTTCCCTCCCTCCTATCCCACCTCCCACTTGTTCTATTCTCTACTTTGATCCTGTCCCTTTTCAAAAGTGGGTGCTTCCAACTTCCCTCACCCCCAGCCTGCCCTCCCTTCCATCATCCCCCTCTCATCCCCTTCCCCCCTACTCTCCTATAGGGTGATATACCCTATTTAGTGTGTATTTCATTCCCTCCCCAAGCCAAATTAAATGAGAATAAGGTTGACCCATTCCATTTTGCCTTCCTATTCTTCCCGTCCATTGTAACCATTTTCCCTTGCCTCTTCTGTATGAGATAGTTTACCCCATTCTGTCTCTCCCCATCTCCTCTCATATTAATCTCTCACCTCTTAATTTCACCTTTTGAGTATCATCCTGTCCTATTAAATTGGTCCTGTGCCCTCTATCTGTGTATATCTGTAAACATATATACACAATTCATATATGTATTCATATGCCCATATACCCTCATATATAGACACATATATACGTATACATATATATATATATATATGTTTCTATTCCCTTCAACTATTTCATACTGAGAAAAGTTTCATCAGTTACAGTTATTGTTTTTCCATGTAGGAATGTAAATAGTTAAACTTTGATAAGTTCCTTATGATTTCTTTTCCCTGTTTACCTTCTCATACTTCTCTTGCTTCTTGTATCTGAATGTCAAATTTTCTATTCAACTCTGGTTTTTTCAGCAAGAATGCTTGAAAGTCCTCTATTCCACCGAATGACCATATTTTCCCTTGAAACATGATACTTAGATTTGCTGGGTATGTGACTCTTGGTTTTAATCCCAGCTCCTTTGACCTCTAGAATATCATATTCCAAGCCCTTCGATCCCTTAGTGTAGAAGCTGCCAGATCCTGGGTTATCCTGATTGTATCTCCACAATATTCAAATTGTTTCTTCCTGGCTGCTTGTAATATTCTCTCCTTAATCTGGGAATTCTGGAACCTGGCTATAATATTCCTAGGAGTTTTCTTTTTGAGATCTTTTTCAGGAGGTGATCAGTGGATTCTTTCAACCTCTATTTTGCCCTCTAGTTCTAAAATGTCAGGGCAGATTTCTTTGAGAACTTCCTGGAGGATGATTTCCAGGTTCTTACTTTGATCATGGCTTTCAGGTAGTCCAATAATTTTTAAATGATCTCTCCTGGATCTATTTTTCAGGTCAGTGGTTTTTCCCATGAGATATTTCACATTGCCTTCTATTCTTTCATTTGTTTGTATCTGTTTAACAGCATCTTGATTTCTCATAAAATCGTTAGCTTCCATTTGCTCCAATCTAATTCAGAAGCAATGATTCTCCTCAGTGAGCTTTTCAGATTCTTTTTCCATCTGGCAAATTCGGCTTTTTAAGGCATTCTTCTCCTCATTGGCTTTTTGGGCCTCTTTTGCCATTTGAGTTAGTCTATTTTTAAAGGTATGATTTTCCTCAGTCAGGCTATTGACTCTTATTTCATAATTTTGTTGCATCGTTCTCATTTCTCTTCCCAATTTTTCTTCCACTTCTCTTATCTGATTCTTAAGGTTTTCTGTGTCCTGTAACCAGCTCGTATTTTCCTTTGAAGCTTTTGGTGCAGGAGTTCTGACTTCACTGTCTTCCTCCTATTCCATGCTTTGATCCTTTTTGTCCCCAAAATAGGAGTCTAATATTGGAATCTTCTGTTTGCTATGTTTCCTTTGCCTGGTCATGTTGCCCCCCAGTCACTTGCCCCCTGGGCTTTCTGCTACAGTAGGACTCTGCTACCAGACAGGGGAGCTTTCGTCCCAAATGCCGGGGTTTTCTCAGCTGCCGGAGGTATTAGATGGGTGCCCTCTCTGAGGCCTTCACACGCTCTGGCAAGCTGGACACACACCCCAGGATCTCCACCCTAGATCTAGATCCAGGCAGGCTAAAGCAAGGCGATTACTCCTCAGACTGGTCGCTTGATCCCCCTGCACTCTGCAGTCCAGGAGCTGAAGCTTCCATGTGGCACTGGCTGCCTGTGCCAGCTGTGTCAGCAGCTTCTTCCCCCAGTGGCAAAGGCTGAAGCACTCCCACTTACTGGGTCCCAAAGTGAAGACTGCACTGAATGTCACTTTGTCCTTTGCATCTATGTGTTGATAATTCTGGAAATGGCCACGGCTGCTGCTGATCTGGAGTCCCTCTGGCAGGCAGCTGGTCAGACCTGCCCTGTGCTAAAACCTCCGGCTCACGGCCAGAGCACTGCGCTCATAGGTTCCTGCCGGCCTGCTGGGCTGTCCTCAGCAAGAGGTTAGCTTCTCTGTGTCATTTTGTCACATTTCCTCCCTTCCCCCTAGCTGTTTATTAATTAGTCTATTGCTCTGAATATGGATCATCTGCCTTTATAAAGGGATCTTTTTTTTTTTGGCTGCTCTTTGGAGGGGGGAAGGCAGGGCAATTATTGGGGTTAAGTAACTTGCCGGAGGTCACATGGCTAGTAAATGTTAAGTGTCTGAGGTCAGATTTGAACTCAGTTCCTCCTGACTACAGGGCCAGTGCTCTATTCATTGTACCACCTAGCTGCCCCTTAAAGTGATCTTTTTGAAAGGAAAACAAAACTTTTTATTGTGAAAGTTCAGCATTTGAGTGATTGAGAGGGAAAGTGAGAGACTGAGTTCAGTATGGTGCTGTTCTGTCCAGGGAAGAGATATTCCAACATATTTTTTTTTTTTTAGCAGTGAAGGACCAAGCAAACACTTTGAGCAAATTTACTTTTGGACAGAAGTAGTTTACACCTCTTACAGAAGTTAGGTGCAGGGTAGGAAAAAGCCAGCAAGAGCATGATTATGGGCCACACACAGGTTTCATATAAGCCAGATTTGAGAAGAGAAAAGTGTTGCCTTTTTAGAACAATATTGTAATTGGTACTTGTTTATCAAATGAGGCTGTTCTAATGTAATCGAGGAGATGAGCCTTTAGCTCTTCTGGTAGAACTAAACTGAGATTGTGAAACATATCTATTCCCTTGCTTAGTCAGACTAAGTGGTCCCATTAGGATATTATTTGATACATAATCTCAAAGATATAGATATAGATATAGATATAGATAGATAGATAGATAGATAGATAGATAGATAGATAGATAGATAGATAGATAGAT
>NW_027185712.1:14481255-14579148 GCF_028583685.1 Petaurus breviceps papuanus | reverse complement strand
GATAGATAGATAGATAGATAGATAGATAGATAGATAGATAGATAGATCCTGATAACTTTTTTTTTTCTGGTTTCCTGAGGTTTGTTCAGGTATGCTGCAGCAACCTAATGAGGAAAATAGTAGTAAGCTTTGCTTCTTAATAAGTTTAATTGCCAAAAGACACTTTATCCAGATCTCCACACCCAAAGCAGCGAAATTTAACTAAAAAAATAAAATAGCAGTCTCACCTTGCATTTACATAGTTCATTCTAATTTCAGAATACTTTTATGTATTATATTATTTGCAACTCTATAAGATTAAAAATTGTGTGGAAGGTAACAATCTGCATTGTTAGACAAAGTTCCTCAATCTTAGTCCCCTACTTGATGAAATCATGAGTGTTAATGGAATCTTATTTGATTTTCTTAATAGCTTTTTAAAACAGATAAAAAAGATGTCATTATCCTCATTTTAAGATGAGAAAACTAAGAGAAAATTTCACATGTTAAACAATTAAAGAGGTGGAATATAAGCTGAGGCTTTATGATTTTTCCTTCGTTCTTAGATTTTATTTAATTTTTTTTGGTTGTTTCCTCAAGTGTAGTAATATCCAGTTAACTATAACCTAAACTTAATTAAATTTCTTTATCCTAAATTCTACTTTAGGAGAAAGAAATCATAAAAGAATTAGCTATTAACTAGGATTTTTTAAAAAATAAGCAAACAACAAAAACAACTTTCAGGATATGTCCTGGGATCTATATATTTCTGCTTTTTATGTCTATGATACTGCAAACATATTACTTATATTCAAAGGGCATGATCCTTAATTATCAAATAAAGGTCATATCATATTTAGAATAATCAACTTTTGAAGGAAGAAAATGACTGCTTTAGATTTCTGATAATGAGCTGAACCAAAAGAAGTTTGTAGTTACTTTTACTAGAAAATTCCATTAAACAGAATGACCATTCACCAGATAGACCAGCAACACAAAACTTGACCCTTCTACACTAGTGCAGAACATTTAAGGCATGTATATACCGAGACTGTAAAAAGGTTTTGTCAGGTTTTAAATAGCTTTATCTTCTGGAATGGGGGAGCCAGCAGTACACTAATGAAATGAGTCAGGAAGCACAGATTCATTGGAAGGCAGTGCAGATGCTTTCCTGAGACTAAGAAAAAATCTGTGTTGTTTTGAAGTCCTTGATGAGTGGGAAAAAAATGAGTATCTTTTAAAAAAAATCTATAACCTTTTAACTTTTGGAATTTGGCTTGCCAAGCAGCTCACTGTTTTGTACATTCATGCATAAAAAGGTGACTTTAAAAAAATCCATTTTCAGTGAAACAACTATATCACCTTTCGCTATATTTAACGAATATCAGTTTGCTAAAGAACTTAATATTTCTTCCACAAAGATATGTATAATGTTTTAGACCTTCACATATAGTATCTAAAACCTATATAGTTAGTAAATAAGTATCAATCTGTCCAGCCTGGTTAATAAATCTGTTTCAGGGCAATCAGTACTAGCATTGTATCAGACACTGTATCAAACCTGCCCCTTGATTTGTGGCCAATATGTCTGTATAAAATGATCTGTTCTCCCAACCCATGACCCTTTTCACCTTGCAGTTGATTTGTGTTAAAAGATTTTTATATTAACAATGTTTTATTCAGAACTTTCTTTTCTGTTCTCCTAGTGTTTCTGTATAAAGTTTTTGTTTCTGAATATTATTTTACATGCCTGATGTTTCTTCTGTTTTTAAGTTCTCTAAAATGTGAATTTTTCTTCCCCAGTCAAACTGTAATACCTTCAAGGATGGGGACAATATCCCTTTTTTTCTTTAGTATCTTCACAATTCCTTGAGGAAGTACTTGGTACAAACATTGTCACTAAAAAACTGTTGACTTTTAATTTTTTACTGCTTGCTTGTTAACATACTTTTTTCTTTCTAAACAAATATTTATTCTTTGTTTTATCTAGAAGTTTGAGGTCATTTAAAAACAACCACATAACTTGATTTCCCAGAGGTAAACTAGCCCCCTCTCCTATCTGTTGAATTCCAGGTCCAGTTCATTATCTATTTGTAAATTTCCTTATTAGATAAATGTCCTAGAGTTACTTTATGTTATGTGAGATCATGCCAGAATTATTGTTTTTAGTTTAGGCCACGTTTTAGAAAAACATTTGACAAATTGGAGATTGTTCGGGTTAGTGCATCCTGAATGTTAAAGGGTCTTGAGTCCGTGCCATCTATGAATCTGAAGGGACTGGGAAGATTTACTCTGGAGAAAAGTGAGCTTGGAGGGAACATGATAATTGTTTTTAAGTATTTGAAAACATACCATGTGGTAGAGAGGTAAATCTTCTTTTTGACCCTAGAAAGCAAAATTAGGAATATGGGTAGAAATGGAAAAGAGGTAAATTTAGACTTGATGTAGGGAGAAACTTTCTTATAGGTAAGCTCTCCAAAATTAGAACACTACCTTGGGAAGCACTGGGTGTCCCCTTATTGGAAGTTTTCAAGCAAAAGTTGGATGACCATTTGTATGTGTTTTCTTGGGAGGAGTTATAGGTGTATGTAATGTAATGCCAAGCAAAGGCAACTTCCCAGGTTCAAAATACCAGCATAGGTGCTCTCTATTTTATTCAGTGACAAACCAAGAACAGAGAAGATCAAAACATGACATCATTCAAAATACAGCATTTACTAAGTGTGATTAAATAATCTCCAAGGACTACCCCACCCCAGGACCTTCCAACCATTCAATCAATTACAAAGTCCCAGTTCTAAATACTTCTCCACCCCTAGGCTATACCTTAATTAAGTCCACCACAAAACCCCTCTTCTCAAGTGGAGATTAGTTTCCAAACATAGGTAAAGTACCTTCATTTGTCAATCATGGAGCACAATAAGGTCAAAAGTTCCCCACCCCTGGATCACAATTCAATCTACCCCAGAGTTACATCAAGTTTAAACATAGCACTTAATACCCAAATGGAGGTCTTTTCTTCATCTTGACACGAGGCAATTTCTCAGCAATCTTAGTTCCTGGGGAGACAAGGCTTAGCAAGGCCATAAGATACATTGCCAGTCCCTTCATGAATTTATCCTCTGTCTGTAGAACAGTCCTAGAACCCCTGAACACATTAGCAAAGCCCTCTCCCAGGATTTCTGTAAACATCCAACAAGAAAATCCTTCTTCAGGGCTTCCGAACCAACAGAAAGGTTCCCAGACCCCTGCAACAACAGCACTGTCCTTCACCAGTGGACAGTATTCACTCTGTCTGCAGGACAGTCTCCAGACCCCTGCAACAACAGTACTGTCCCTCACCAGTGGACAGTATTCACTCTCTGTCTGCAGGACAGTCTCAGGGCTTCTTAACCAAATGCCAGGTTCCAGGACTTCTTCAACAAAAGGACTGTCTTTCACCAGTGGACAAATCTGGCAAAACAACATCAAAACAGACAGACAAAGTACCAGCAAAACAGCCATGTCTCCTCAGTCCTTGGCAGCTCAGGGGGCAGGTCTCAAAAGTCCAGGGCAATTCAAAGCGGCCACCAGCAATTCTCTTAGTCTCTCTCTCTCTACGAGGTGCTGCTTCCAAAAAGATCTTCCGCCTCTCTCTAGTGTCTCTCCAAATCTACATCACCAGCTCCTCCCAGTTCAGGACTTTCTTTTCACATCAACAAGCCTATCCCACAGGTGGGATTAACAAACTCTGGGTTTTAACACAATCAATTTGAAAACCAAGCCAATACAGGGGAATCTTTAATTGCCATTACTATCACAGTGTACTGAAAGGCCTCTGAGGTCACTTTCAACCCTGATGTTCTATGTTGCATCTCCTCTATATAGATTACCCAAATGTATACTATAATGTGGACAATGGTCATTTATCCATTTGATTTAATCATTTCCTTATAGATAGGACAATAAAAACCGCATTGCTGAGCAGAGTAAAGTCTATCAAAGTTGGTCATCAAATATACGTTATGTCTGTAATTATGTACACATTTCTCATGGCTCTACTCTTCTCACTTAGCATCAGTTTGTATAAGCCTCTCAAGGTAAATATGAAGTCTATCTGCTCCTTGTTTCTTATATCACAATAGTATTCCATTACATCCATATACCACAACTTGTTCAGCCATTTCCCAATTGATGGGCACCCCCTTAATTTCTAATTCTTTGCCACCACAAAAAGAGCTGCTATAAATATTTTTGTACATATGGGTCTTCCTCAGACTTCTATGATCTTTTTGGGATACAACCCTAGAAGTGATATTGCTGGGTGAAACAGTATGAAATTATTATTATTTTTTGGTCTTTATTAATTTCTTTGTTTACTTTTAGTTTACAAGATTCAATTCCACAATTCCTTAAGTTTCAAATTTTCTCTCCTTCCCTCCCCTCCCCACGCCTTCCATGATGGCATACAATCAAGTATAGGATCTGCAAATACTTTCACATTAGACATTAGTCAGGTTATAAAGACGGATTGTATCAGATGGAATGAACAATGGTAAAGAGGAAACAAAACCAAACAAGAAAAAGAAAAATATCAGGTAGTTTACTTCAATCTGGATTCAAACTCAGTTCTTTCTAATTCTTTCTCTGGATGTAGACATCTCTCTCCATCATGAGTCTTTTGGGATTGACTTATATCACTGCATTGCTGAGAAGAGTCCAGTCTATCAAAGTTGGTTGTTACATATACGTTGTGTCTGTAATTGTGTACAAATTTCTCCTGGCTCTACTCTTCTCACTCAGCATTAGTTCGTATAAGCCTCTCTAGGTAAATATGAAGTCCATCTGCTTCTTTTTTCTTATAGCACAATAGTATTCCATTACATGCATATACCACAACTTGTTCAGCCATTCCTCAATTGAAGGGCATCCCCTTAATTTCCAATTCTTTGCCACCACAAAAAGTGCTGTGGTATGAAATTATTTATAGCCCTTTGGGCATAATTCCAGATTGCTCTCCAGAATGGTTGGATTGGTTCACAACTCCACCAGAAATGCATTAGTGTTTCAGTCTGTCCACATCCTCTCCAGCATTTGTCATTTTTTCTTTCTGAATTTCCCACTTCCTCTTAATCTTGGTTACATGGGCTTTATTTGTACAAAAGCTTTGCAATTTAATGTAATCAAAATTATCCATTTTGCATTTTATAATGCTCTCTAATTCTTGTTTGGTCATAAAGTCTTCCCCTCTCCACAAATCTGACAGGTAAACTATCCCTTGCTTTCCCAGATTACTTACAGTATCAGCCTTTATACCTAGATCATACACCCATTTATACTTGGGTATATGGTTTTAGATAATGGTCTATGCCCAGTTTCTGCCATACTATATTCCAGTTTTCCTAGCAGTTTTTGTCAAATACTGAGTTCTTATCCCCAAAACTGGGGTCTTTTGGTTTATCAAACAATAGATTACTATAGTCATTGACTGCTGATTCTCCTGTGCCCAATCTATTCCATTGATCCCCTACTCTATTCCTCAGCCAGTACCAAGAAGTTTTGATGACTGCTGCTTTATAATATAGATTAAAATCTGGTATAGCTAGTCCATCTTACCTAGCATTTCTTTTCATTAATTCCCTTGATATTCTGGACCTTTTGTTTTTCCAAATGAATTTTGTTACTATTTTTTCTAGCTCTATAAAGTAGTTTTTTGGTAAATTGATTGGTATGGCACTAAATATATAATTTAATTTAGGTAAAATTGTCATTTTTATTATATTTGCTTGACCCAGCCACTAGCAATTTATGTTTTTCCACTTAGTTAGATCTATTTGTGTGGAAAGTGTTTTGTAGTTGTAATCATATAGGTCCTGGGTTTGTTTTGGCAGGTAGATTCCCAAATATTTTATAATGTCTACAGTAACTGTAAATGGGATTTCTCTTTCTATCTCTTGCTGTTGAATTTCATTAGAAATATACAGGAATGCTGAGGATTTATGTGGGTTTATTTTATATTCTGCAGTTTTGCCAAATTTATTTATTGTCTCAAGTAGTTTTTTACTTGATTCTGTAGGATTCTTTAAGTATATCATCATATAATCTGCAAAGAGTGATAGCTTGATCTCTTCTTTTCCTAAATTGATTCCTTTGATTTTTTTTTCTTCTCTAATTGCTGCTGCTAACATTTCTAGTACCAGATTGAATAAGAGGCATCATAGTAAACACCCTTATTTCAGCCCTGATCTTATTGGAAATGCTTCTAGCTTATCCCCATTACATATAATACTTGCTGATGGCTTTAAATAGATGCTCCTATTATTTTAAGGAAGGCTCCATTTATTCCTATGCTTTCTAGTGTTTTTAATAGGAATGGATGTTGTATTTTGTCAAAACCCTTTTCTGCATCTATTGAGATAATCATGTGGTTTCTGTTAGTTTTATTGTTGATATGATCAATTATACTGATGGTTTTCCTAATAGTAAACCATCCTTGCATTCCTGGAATAAATCCTACCTGATCAAAGTGTATTATTCTTGTGATAAGTTGCTGTAGTCTTTTTGCTAATATTCTATTTAAAATTTTTGCATGTATATTCGTGAGGGAAATTGGTCTATAATTTTCTTTCTCTGTTTTATCTCTTCCTGATTTAAGTCAGTGCCATATTTGTGTCATAAAAAAAATTTGGTAGGACTCCTTCTTCACTAATTTTCCCAAATAGTTTGTAGAGTATTGGAATCAATTGTTCTTCAAATGTTTGATAGAATTCACTGGTAAATCCATCTGACCCTGGAGATTTTTTCCTAGGGAGTTCACTGATGGCTTGTTCAATTTCTTTTTCTGATATGGGGTTAAGTAATTCACTTTCTCTTTAGTTCATCTGGGCAACTTATGTTTTTGTAAATATTCATCCATTTCACTAAGATTGTCAAATTTATGTGCATACAATTGGGCAACATAATTCCTAATCATTGTTTTGATTTCCCCTTCATTGGAGGTAGATTTACCCTTTTTATTTTTGATACTCATAATTTAGTTTTCTTCTTTCTTATTTTTATCATATTGACTAAGGGCATATCAATTTTATTGTTTTTTTTTCATAAAACCAGCTCTTAGTTTTATTTGTTAATTCAATAGTTTTCTTAATTTCAATTTTATTAATCTCTCCTTTGGTTTTCATTATTTATAATTTAGTGTTTAATTGGAGATTTTCAATTTGTTTTTTTTTTCTAGCTTTTTCAATTGTATGCCCAATTCATTGACTTCCCTTTTCTCTAATTTATTCATGTATGCATTCAGGGATATAAAACTTCCCTTAAGAACTGCCTTTGCTGCATCCCATAAATTTTGGTATGTTGTCTCATTATTGTCATTCTCTTGAATAAAGTTACTGATTGTTTTTACAATTTTTTGTTTGACCCACTCATTCTTTAGATTAAATTGTTTAATTTCCAATTAGTTTTCAGTCTATCTTTCCACGGCCCTTTATTGCATATGATTTTTATTGCATCATGATCTGAGAATGATACATTTAATATTCCTGGCTTTCTGTACTGAACTTCGAGTTTTTATGTCCGACTTCATGGTTTATTTTTGAGTGTGTTCCATGAACTGCTGAGAAAAAGGTATACTCCTTTTTATTCCCATTCAATTTTCTCCAGAGATCTATCTTATCTACTCTCTCTAAAATTCTGTTTGCCTCCTTAATTTCCTTCTTGTTTATTTTGAGGTTAGATTTATCAAGTTCAGAGAAGGGGAGATTAACATCCCCCACTAGTATAGTTTTGTTCTCTATTTCTTCCTCTAATTCCCTTAACTTCTCCTCTAGGAATTTGGATGCTATACCAGTTGGTGCATATATGTTAAGTAATTTTGTTGCTTTATTTTCAATTGTTCTTTTTAGCAGAATATAGTTTCCTTCCTTATCTCATTTAGTTATATCTATTTTTACTTTTGCTTTACCTGAGATAAGAATTGCTACCCCTGCTTTTTTTTTTTTTTTACTTTAGCTGAAGTGTATTATTTTCTACTCCAGCCTTTTACCTTTACCCTTTGGGTATCCCTTTGTTTCAAATATGTTTCTTGTAGACAGCATATTGTAGGATTATGGTTTTTAATCCATTCTGCTATCCACCTCTGTTTTATGGGAGAGTTCATCCCTTTCATATTCACAGTAATGATTACTAATCTGTCTCTTTCCCTCCATCCTATTCCCTCCCCTGCTTATGTTTTTGTTTCTTCCTTCTCCATTCTCCTCCTTAAGGGTTTTCCTTTTGATCACCACCTCCCTTAGTGTTCCCCCCCTTCTTTACCTACCCTCTCCCCTTACTACTGTTTCCCTCCCTTCTAATCCCCCTGTCTTCTTATCCCCCCCTTACCCTCCTACTACCTATGGGACACAGTAGATTTTTATACTTATCATAGTATGTTATTCCCCCTTCGACCCCAAATCAATGAGAGTAAATTTCATACAGTACTCCTCTCCTTCCCTCCTTTCCCTCTATTTAATGAATTTTTGTGTCTTTTCATGTTAGAATCTTAAACTTAACTGATTATGTTGATCCCTCTTTGAACCAGAACCAGTGAGAATGATGTTCCTCTCCCTCTTTCCTTCCCCTCTACTATAGTGTGTTTTTATCCCTCTTCATATGGCATAATTTACCTTTTTCTGTCTCATTCTTTCCTTTTATCCCATTACAGTCCCTTTTACCCCCTTAATAAGGTTTTTTTAAAATCTTCAGATTAGTTCATTTATATCTACACCCTCTATCTTTGTATAACCCTTTTAAAGGTCATGATAATCATATACATTTCAATATTGACAGTTATCAGCCTCTCATGTAGGGATGTAAACATTCTTATTACAACCCAAGTTATGTGCATGTGTGTGTGAGTGTGCATGTGTGTATGTGTGAGTGTGTGTTTTCCTTTTTTTGTCTTTCTTGAGTCTTGTAATCGGAGATCAAATTTTCCATTGTGTTTTCCTTTTTATGTCTTTCTTGAGCCTTATAATCAGAGATCAAATTTTCCATTGACCTCTGGCTTTTTCATCAGGAAAGTCTGGAAGTCCCTTATTTCATTAAATGACCATCTCCTTGCCTGAAAGACTATGCTCAGTTTTGCTGGGTAGTTAATCCGCGGCTGTAGTCCTAGCTTTTTTGCCTTACGAAATATCAAATTCCAATCCCTCAGATCTTTTGATGTAGAAGTTGCTAGGTCCTGTGTAATTCTGACTGTAGTTCCATGATATTTGAATTGTTTCTTTTTGGCTGCTTGCAATATTTTCTCCTTAATCTTGTAATTCTGGAATTTGGCTACTATATTTCTTGGAGTTTTCAATTTGGGATCTCTTTCAGGAGGAGACCGGTGAATTCTTTTGATAATTATTTTACCTTCTGATTCTAGGACTTCAGAACAATTTTCTTTGACAGTCTCTTGGAGTGTGTTCTCCAGGCTGCTCTTTTCATCATGGCTTTCTGATAAACCAATAATTCTTAAGTTATCTCTCCTGGATCTGTTCTCTAGGTCAGTTGTTTTTCCAGTGAGATATTTTACACTTTCTTCCAATTTTTCAATCTTCATGTTTTGTTTGATTGACTCTTGGTACATCATAGAGTCCTGAGCTTTGATTTTCTTACAGAGGGCTCTGACCCTAGCTTCTCAGGCTGGGAGCTAGGTGTTTGGTTGTTGGCTTTGTGTGCTGTAACTTCTGGGCATCTAGACTGAGGCCAAGGCCAGGATTCTCAGTGTTTCCCCTGAGTTGCTCTGAGACTCACAGAATAATCTGTGGGGGAGGGGTGGGCTGGCTGCTTCACATTTCTGCCTCTATGCCCCTGGGCTACAGCTCAGGCAGGCTTTTTCTGGTCAGGTGAGGTGGGGCTTGTTGGGACCTCTCCTGCTCTTCTCCTCAGACTCCTTCCTGCCTCAGTTACACTCTTTCTCTGTGACTCCTAAGCCTGAGGCTATTTCTGCTATTTTAGGATTTTACTCTGGGTGGGACATTTATCTCTGGGTTTTCTTAGTCAGGTAGGGGGATCAGAGCAGCCAGAGTTTACTTTGCCATCCTGGCTCCTGCACAATCAGGCAGATAATTGTTAAACTTCCAGGCTGGGGGCTGATAGCCCCAGGAGAAGCTTCTTTCTCTTACCCAGCTCTGATGGATTCTCTCTTCCCCATGGTGAGAAGCTGGTGAGATGGTTGCGAATCGCCCTTGGGGTGGGTGAGTCTGCTGTCTGGGGCTCTTTCTATCTCTGCTGTAGTCCTCTCTCTAGTCCAAGCTGCTGAACTCACGTGTGCTCCGCATTCCCCCTGCCCCGACCCATATGGGCACTTTCCTGGGCTGGATTCTGCCACACTCTGTCTCCCAGTGGATTCTGAAACTTCAAAATCTGTTAGTGACAGGATTTACGGAGGAGCTTAGAAAAGTTACTGCTTCTGTTCTGCCATCTTGGCTCTACCATGATAGAACTTCTGCTCCAATTTTGATCATTTCCCCACTAATCAATGCAAAAACAGAAAGGAACCTAACAAGTCTTAGAGCTATTTGGTATTTTTCTTTGTTTTATGAATTGGCGTGTTTATATAATTCATCACTAAATTGTCAGCATGCCAGTAGTGATGAGCTTCACTACACTTAGCTAGACTGGTTTTTAGAGTATAGACGTAGTCTTTTCCTGAATCCATACTTCCAAGTTTTTCCAGCTTGAGAGAACCTTCTACAACTTTTACTTCACTGGTATAGCCTTCAAAAATGTAT
Organism: Petaurus breviceps papuanus; assembly: GCF_028583685.1. Classification (NCBI taxonomy): domain Eukaryota; kingdom Metazoa; phylum Chordata; class Mammalia; order Diprotodontia; family Petauridae; genus Petaurus; species Petaurus breviceps. The sequence goes on along the minus strand of NW_027185712.1, from coordinate 14,568,433 downwards.
GACATTTTGAAACATTGGGATCACAACTTTGTAAAAGTCTGTTTCCATATCTGCAAAATTAAAATTGTGATTAGTTTATTAAACAAAATTCTATTCAAGTATAGTTCTTAAGTACTGTATCAAAAATTACTAATGCAATATTGACTAGAATAAATGTTATATATCTTGTCCTTCATAATCAACTACAATTTAGTTTATTGATAAGTTGTTAAAGATTAATGCACATGACATTTTGATGGCATACATTGAGTATATAATGTCCAATCCTAATTCATGTTTTAACTATTTATTATTTGATAATTTATCAAGGTCTTCATTTTTTATCTGGATATTTAAGGGTCTCCATCCATTGGCCATGTCTTAACTTTCCAAATTTGTTTCCTGTCTTCCCAAATAAATCTACAACTCAGAATTATATATTTTTTTCTTTATTCGATAGGAACCCAAAAAAGGTATATACATTTCATTGTATAATAAGCAAATTACATGAACTTGAGAGGTTCTTGCTAATAACTCTTTCCAGGTTAATAGACACGAATCACAGCATTGTCAGAGTGAGAAAGGACTTTCATAACCATCTAGTCCATTTCATATAGGAAAAAACATTCATTTTACAAAGTAACTGGCTAGTAATTGGCCTTTATGTGAAGGCCTCCAAGAAAGAGTAATCTACTGTGTCCCAGGAAAGCCCACTACACTTTTGGATAACTCTGACTTTAAGGAAGTTTTTCCTAATGTCAAACCTAAAGCTGCCTCTTAGTTTCCAACCATTGTTCATATTTTTGCCCTTTGGATCCCAACAGAACAAATCTACTCTCTCAGCACAACTTTTAAAGTTTTGAAGCCAGCCATCACATCCTCCCAAAATCATCTTTTTTCCAGCCCAAACACCTGTAGTTGCTTTAGTAGATCTTTATATGTTGTATACCTGAAGCTCTTCACTGTTTTGGTCTTTCTTCTCTGGATATTTTCTTTCCACTTTATCACTTTTATGTAAAATGTGTGCCCAAAATTGAACATAATACTTTTTGTCTGTGTTTCTCCCCAGGGCCTTTTTTTCTTTTTACTAATCTATGACTTTTCAGACCATCTCAAAGAGCTTTCTGAAAGAACTTCTCATTGATTAATCCCGTTGCATTGTGTTCTTGTCCTTAGTCTGAATTCTTTTTGTACCTATGTACAAAATCTATAGCATACTGTCATGCAATTACCTAGGAATTTTTTCCCATTTTTTTCTTTCATACGTAAAGATGTATTGTCTCATCTACCAGACTATAAATTCATCTAGGATGGTATCCAAGTTATCTGTTTTTGAATAGTTTATATTGTCTACGAAATATAATAGTTGTTTAATAAGGGCTTATTAAATGAAGGAATGCATAGTTTATTTTATTTTAGTATTTTCCTTTTTAAAATCTATTATTAAAGGAATGCTTGAGTAGCTTGCATATTTCAGAATTATTTTTCCTCTCTTTTGTAATTAGTTCCTTTCTTTTTTTTTTTTTTAAACAACACCACTAACTGGTTTCAGTAGTATTCACCTTGTATGAGGTTGGCTTTTTTTGCCTGATGTATTAATTTTAATTAACCCCTCCACTGATTTTCCTCACTTCCCCATCACCCAGAGAAACTACAGGGGAACTTTCAATGACCTTATTTGTTAGGGGTCATGGTATAAAGTTGGTTTGGCTTGAACCACACCTAACAAGTTTTCTGAGGACTTATTGTGACTGTGAACCCTAAAGAACATGCTTTAGGGAAGATTCAGTTTATTTATATCCGTGAACATTTAGGTCTTTTATGAGACTATTTGCTTTGGATTTAATAAAATCTATATCAATTCTGCTGGAGTTTAGTTTTTTTCTTTGTTTTGTTTTGTTTTCACAGATTTTACCTCTCCAGGTACCCATTTGCTCTTATTGTGTCGGACTTTAATTTATTCTATAAGAGATTCCTTTCTGTAAGACTCCTTTTCTGCCTTTCAAATGGTATTAAGACTGAATGAAGCACATGAGAGCATAACAGGGAAGAGGAGGACAGCCTTTTTATGAATCAGTAACCACCAATAAGTACTTACTTGAGTTCATCTAGGACCTACACTATGCTAGCCATTGGGATAAGCCTAGGGATACAAAGACAAAAATGAGAGTCTCTGTCCTCAAGGAGTTTATATTTAATCTAGGCAGATAACATTTAAATAAATATAGACAGAAAAAAAAATATATATATATATACATACACACACAAATTAAATGCAAAGTGATTTTGGTAGGCAGAATACTAAGAGTTACTTGGTACTTGAGTTTTCAACAAAATGGGATTTTAAGATATTCTTTAGTAGACAAAGCTTAGCTTTAAAGGCCCTAGCTTCATAGCAACTTGTGTTGATGAAAGAATTGTGTCTCTCCCTGAGTCTTTGCAACTGAGATGTGAACAGTATTGCTAAAATGTTCATTTAAGAATTTTTGTTTGCTTTTTCTAATTTGTTTAATATAGTACAGAGCTTTATTTTAATAATATACACAAATGTTCCTTAAAGTAAGCATATCACTTGTCTCTCAACTTGTCTTATACCATTTTTTAAAACTATCTGTGCATTCACAGGTGTAGTTGTGTTAAAGGCCTAAGAACTCATGGAGTTTTAGGAAATTCCAAATTTATTGAAATAACAACCATGTTGCATACATTGTATGTTTCAAGGAATAGATTTAACAATGTGAAAAACACTCTACAGACAAATCAGAATGTTCAACGAGAGTGCAACATGGCAGTTCATGTTGTACTAAATTTTAGTTTAGAATTTTCTTTATGTGGTTTCAACTTTACTCCACAATTATTTTAGTTGTGCATTTAAATTTCCTTTCTATTTCTTATTGCTTTTAGACTGAGGGGTCAGTTTAAGCTTTGAAATAGTAAGAAAATATTATATAAGCATACTCCTAATGCTTAAGTATTAATTTTTTAATATTCAAAAATATGATTTTAAGATAGAGAAAAAATGATAGAAAAAATTAGTTTAGAAAAGAGCAGGAAGGAGGTTGTAGGTTTTAGAGAAATATATGGAGGGACAGGATAATAAAAGAATCAATATGCTGAACAAAAGAGGACATAGTAATAAAGGAAACAGTATTTTGAAAGTGAAGTATATTTCCTATTTCAAAATCTCAAGATTCCCATAAAAGTTAAATATCTCTAAGAAAACTGGTTGTTTATACAAATAAAAGGTATAGTTCAGTGGCAAGGAAGGTATTTATTCTTCAGAAACATTAAATGCAGGCCATTATAATATATAGGTAGTATGCTAACACCTCTTTATAGTGCTGGCATGGAGTCTGTTACATATATTCTTCCTATTTGGTAGATTGTGTTTCTCAGACTATAAAAATTTGCCAAGTGTTTTATTTTTCTCTAATTACTTAACTGATAATTGAATTTTGTTTGATATATATGTATATGCATATATACATATATGTCAAAAATTGAATTTAATAATTTATTATGTGTGTATAAGACAGTTTCACGTGCATTATTGGGTTTACAATGAATTAGAAGTACCTTTCTGTTAAAATACTGATGCTTTGAATATAGACTAACATTTATTTGGGTAAACTGATTTCACAGAACTAAACAGACTCTCAGAGGCCATCTAGATCAACTTATACCTGAAGAATAGTTCCCTCTTCAATATAACTGACAAATGGTTATCTTGTGTTTCCTTGAAAACCAACACTTAGTGGAACTGCCTTCAAAGGTACTGCTTTTCAATTTTGAAAAGCTCCATTTTTTGATGCTTTTCCTGGCACGAAACCCAAACCTTCCTCTTTGCAACTTCTGCTCTTTCCTCCTAGTTTTGCTGCCTAATGTTAAGCCAAGCAACAGTAATAATTTCACTTGCACATTACAACCCTTCAGATACTAGGATATGGTTCTAATGTGCCCTCTCCCCCATCCTTTTATTAAAGTCTCTTCTTGTCCTGACAAAATAGACCCAATTCCTTCAGCTGATGCTCAAGCAGCATTTTCTTGAAGCCCTTCACTACCCTGGTTGATCTCTTGAGTATTTATTACATTTATCAATATTCATTCTAATGAGAAATGCCAGGAACTAAACATGATAGTATTAGTTGTGATTTACCAGGACAGAGTAGAGCAGGCCTTTTCAATTCCCTTGTTGTAGTAATTGCCTTAAAGTTTTGTCGTTTTTTTAATTGATATTTTCTATTTGTTACATCACCATAGTATCCCAGGTATCCCTCCCTCTCTCCAATTCAGAGAATTATCCCATATAACAAATAGTATTTTTTAGAAAGGGGAAAGAAAAGCATTATAACTAATCAATACATTGGAAAAAGTTCAGACATGCAGTTTTTAACACCTGTGATCCTCCCACTTAGGTTGGGGATTTTTTTCTCATTTCACTTCATTTGAGATTTGATTGATCTTTATAATTTTGTTACATTTACTTTTGATTTTTTTTTTTGGTGTGTCATTCTATTTACATTGTTGTAGTTATTTGTGTCTGTTATTTTCTTGGCTCTGTTTACTTCACATAGATTTTTCCATGCTTCCTCTGTATGCATTACACTCATCATTTCTTATAGCACAGTAGTATTTCATTATATTCATGTGCCATGTTAGCCATTCCACAGTTATAATATTGTAGGATATTAATAATATTATGGCCACATATTTGTTTTAGATTGTGTTGTGGTATGTAGTATAAGGTGGCTCTAAGCCTACTTTCTGCCAGCATACTTTCCAGTTTTCTCAGTCATTTTTATCAAATAGGGAATTTTCCTCTAAGTTACTTATGTTTTCTACTTTATCAGTCCATGATTTATTGAGTTATGTTTTTTTTCTGAATTTCCCTTGTCTAGTTTGTTCCATTGATCTTTCTGTTCTTCAAACAATACTAGATCGTTTTGATTGCTGCTGCTTTATAATATATAGTTTGAGGTCTGAAAGTACTGATTCCCCTTCATTCTTACTTCTTTTCATCATTTCCCTTGATATTCTAGATCTTTTGCTTTTCCAAATGAATTTTGTTATTATTTTGTCAAGATCTGTAAAGTATCTTCTCCTTTAGATTACTCTTTATTTTTTTAAGGATTGCATTGTGATTGAATATAGATGTCTTTTCTGTGCTTTGGGAAGTTGTGTTCCAGATAGTTATGTATTTTGTAGTTATTTGGAATGGGATTTCCCTTTCGGTTATTGCTATTTGTGTGTGTGTAGTTTTTAAAAATTATTTTATAGAATGCTGTTGATTTTTGGAGATTGATTTTGCAGTGGTAACTGCCTCTTAATGCTAACTATTACCATAGTAATCTTTTTCTCACTGCTATATCCTGCCATTTACACATATATATGTATGTTTGTAGTCCACTGATATTCCTACATCCTTTTCAGATGAACTACTGTCTAGCTTTAGTTCTTCCCTTTCAAATAAGGCTTTATAATTCTACTTATTATACTTGACCCAGATAGTCTACCTTTTCGAGATCTTTTTGTCTCCTTTTTTGCTATACAATGTATTCGTTAACCTTCCTAGTTTTGTCTCATCTGCAAATTTGATAAGCATGTCATCTATGCCCTTTAACCAAGTCATGACTGAAAGTGTTAAACAGCACGAGGCTAAAGACCCTGTAATTTCTCCAAGGTGACATTACTCATTAATGATGACTTTTGGGGGTTTGCCCTTCTACCAGTCCCAGATTACCTGATTATACTATTATTTACCCCAAATCTCCCCATCTTTTCCACAAAGATAGCTCTGCAAGTGACTTTGTGAGCTGCTTTGTTCAGTTCTAAGTAGTAGTTTCATGTATTTAGAACTGAAATTAACCTCAGAGGTCAATCTAATTGAATTCCTTCATTTTTGAGATGAAGAAACTGAGATTACATAATTTGTTCAAGGTCATATGGGTAGTATCAGAGGGAAATTTGAGCCTAGGTCCTCTGATTTTGTGACATTGCTCTTTTCACTATAAAATACTTCTTCCCTTAGACATTGATAAAATATATTTATAGCATTTCCATATCTTTTAATCTAGTAATCCCATGTCACAAAAGGAACTGAGGTTAAGTTGGCATGACCTCCCCTTTAAAAAACAATTCATTTCAATTAACAAACACTAATATCTTCTCCTTCCAAATTCCTTCTCCTAAGTTGAACAAAAGAAGTTGGGCTCCTAGGGTGGGGGGTGGAGAGAAAAGAAAAAAAAGTTCCTCGTAACAAAAGTTAATAATTAAACAAAGCAAATTCTGATATTGACTAAATCCAAAAACATATATCTCCTTCTTTATTAAGTTCAGTACCTATCTTACAGGAGGGTGGGCAGCATGTTTCATCTTCAATTCTCTGGAATCTTGCTTTGTTATTGACTTTATTAGAGTTCTCAAGTCTTTTTTTTAAATGCTTTATTAACTTCTGATTTACATCATTCGTTTCCGCCAGATTTTGAGTTACAAATTTTCTCCCCGTTTTTCCCCCACCCATCCCCCCAAAACAGCAGTCCCACAGGATATCCCCACTTCCAATCTGCTCTCTCCCATATTTTCTCCCATACCCGTTTCAACTTTTCCAGTGGATCTCTATGCCTCAGTGCCTGTATATCTTTTTTTTCTTAATAACATGTAAGATGGTATTAATAATAGTATATATATATAAAAACATATAAATAAAAGTATATATATATATACACACACACAAATATATATATATATATATATACATATATTTATATATATATATATATATATACATATATTTGAATATTTGATTTTAAAACTTTCAATTCCAGATTCATTCCCTTCCCCCCCTGCCACCCACCCCCACTGGGGAGACAAGCAGTTCAGTATAGGTTGTACATGTGCGGCTAATGAAAAACAATAACATAGTAGATATATTGCAAAAGACTGACTGTATTACCCTCCCTCCTATCCCACCTCCCACTTGTTCTATTCTCCACTTTAATCCCGTCCCTTTTCAAAAGTGGGTTCTTCCAACTTCCCTCCCCCCCACAGCCTGCCCTCCCTTCCATCATCCCCCTCACATCCCCTTCCCCCGCTATTCTCCTGGAGGGTGAGATCCCCTATTTAGTGTGTATTTCCCTCCCTCCTCAAGCCAGATTCAATAGGAATAAGGTTGACCCATTCCCTTTTGCCTTCCTATTCTTCCCCTCCATTGTAACCATTTTCCCTTGCCTCTTCTGTATGAGATAGTTGCCCCACTCTGTCTCTCCCCATCTCCTCTCATTATATTCCTCTCACCTCTTAATTTCACCTTTTAAGTATCATCCTTTCCTGTTAAATTGGTCCTCTGCCCTCTATCTATGTATACCTATAAACGTATATACACACAGTTACATATGTATTCATATGCCCACATACCCTCATATAAAGACATATATATTTCTAATCCCTTCAACTACTGAGAAAAGTGTCATAAGTTACAATTATTGTTTTTCCATGTAGGAATGTTAATAGTTCAACTTTGGCCAGGTGGCTCAGCAAGCAAGAGCACTGGCCCCAGTGCCAGGACTACCCGGATCAAATCCGGGCCCACACACTCAGCACCACACCCAGAAACAACAAGTGGCTGTGCAACCCCGAGCAAGCCGCTCAACCCTGATTGCTTTAAAAAAAAAATAGTTCAACTTTGATAAGTTCCTTATGATTTCTTTTCCCTGTTTACCTTCTCGTGCTTCTCTTGCTTCTTGTATCTGAATGTCAAATTTTCTATTCAACTCTGGTTTTTTCAGCAAGAATGCTTGAAAGTCCTGTATTCCACTGAATGACCATATTTTCCCCTGAAGCATGATACTCACTTTTTCTGGGTAGGTGACTCTTGGTTTTAATCCCAGCTCCTTTGACCTCCAGAATATCACATTCCAGGCCCTTCGATCCCTCAGTGTAGAAGCTGCCAGATCCTGGGTTATCCTGATTGTGTTTCCACAATATTCAAATTGTTTCTTCCTGGCTGCTTGTAATATTCTCTCCTTAATCTGGGAATTCTGGAACCTGGCTATAATATTCCTAGGAGTTTTCTTTTGGGGATCTTTTTCAGGAGGTGATCGGTGGATTCTTTCAACCTCTATTTTGCCCTCTCATTCTAAAACATCAGGGCAGTTTTCTTTGAGAACTTCCTGGAGGATGCTTTCCAGGCTCTTACTTTGGTCATGGCTCTCAGGCAGTCCAATAATTTTTAAATGATCTCTCCTGGATCTATTTTTCAGGTCAGTGGTTTTTCCCATGAGATATTTCACATTGCCTTCTATTCTTTCATTTCTTTGGATCTGTTTAACAGCATCTTGATTTCTCATAAAGTCATTAGCTTCCATTTCCTCCAATTTAATTCTGAAGCAATGATTCTCCTCAGTGAGCTTTTGAGATTCTTTTTCCATCTGGCAAATTCGACTTTTTAAGGCATTCTTCTCCTCATTGCCTTTTTGAGCCTCCTTTGCCATTTGAGTCAGTCTGTTTTTTAAGGTATTATTTTCTTCAGTCGGCTGTTGACTCTCATTTCATAATTTTCTTGCATTGTTCTCATTTCTCTTCCCAATTTTTCCTCCACTTCTCTTATCTGCTTCTTAAGGTCTTCTATGGCCTGTAACCAGCTTGTATTTTCCTTTGAAGCTTTTGGTGCAGGAGTTCTGACTTCACTGATTTCCTCCTGTTCCATGCCTTGCTCCTTCTTATCCCCCAAATAGGAGTGTAATGTTGGAATCTTCTGTCTGCTTTGTTTCCTTTGCCTGCTCATTTTGCCACTCAATGATTTGACTTTTGGGCGTTTTGCCACAGTAGGACTCTGCCACCAGACAGGGGAGTTTTCGTCCCAAATGCTGGGGTTTTCTCAGCTGCCGGAGGTATTAGATGGGTGCCCTCTCTGAGGTCTCCACGCGCTCTGACAAGCTGGACACACACCCCAGGACCTCCACCCTAGACTGCAATCAAGATCCAAGCAGGTTAAAGCAAGAGCGATGACCCCTCAGACTGGTGCTTGGTCCCCCTACACTCTGCAGGCCAGGAGCTGAAGCCGCCTGGCAGGCTGTGCTGGCGTCTCAGAGGTTTCTTGCCCCGGAGGTAAAAGCCACGTACTCCCACTTCCTGGGTCCCAAAGTCCAGACTGCACCGGCCTCTCACCTTGTCCTTCGCATCTATGTATTGATAAATCTGGAAATGGCCACAGCTGCTGCTGATCTAGAGTCCCTCTGGCTGGCAGCTGGTCAGGCCCACCCTGGGGCTAAAGCCTCGGTGTGGGGCTGGGCTCGGCTCCCAGAGCATTGCGCTGGGCGATTCCTGCCGGCCTGCCGGGCTGTCCTCAGTGGGAGGTTAGCTTCTCTGTGTCATTTTGTGGGTTCTGCAGCTCCAAAGTTTGTTTAGAGTCCCCTTTTTACATGGATTGGGGAGGGTGGAAGCCGGAGCCTGGGAGGGTCGTGCTTCTACTCCGCCATCTTCGAGTTCTCAAGTCTTATAAAGTTATTTTTCTTTTCGTTATTGTACAAATTTTTGTCTTGATTCTGCTTATTAGTTCACTCTGTATCAGTTCCTGTAGTTCTTCCAAAATTTCTCTTAAACCATCTATTTAGTCATTTCTTATAAAGTAATATTCCATTACATTCATTTTTTTTTAAAAAAGCAATTGGGGTTAAGTAACTTGTTCAAGGTTACACCACCAGTTATTTCTGGGTGTGGTGTATCTGAGCCTGGATTTCATCACACGTCCCCTGACTCTGGGGCCAGTGCTCTTACTCACTGTACCACCTAGCTGCCCCTAAGCAATTGGAGTTAAGTAACTTGCTGAAGTTTCTGGGTGTTCAAGTGTTCAACACTTGTTCAAGTGTTTCTGGGTGCATGCTAAGTTTCTGAGCCCAGATTCGATCCCAGGTCATCCCGACTCTGGGGCCTGGTGCTCATACTTACTGCACCACCTGGCCACCCCCCATTACATTCATATACCATAACTTTTCCATTTTCCATTAGATGGGCTTTGCCTTAGTTTTCAGTTTTTTGTACTATAAATATTTTTGTACATAATGAGGCTTCTTTCTTTGATTTGTTTGGGTTTTAGGCCTAGTAGTGGGTAATTCTAGATCAAAATGTTTAAACAGTTTAGTTATTTTTTATTAATTTATAGCTCCATCAGCAATGCATTAGGGTGCCTGTTTTCCCCAAGATGATTAAAATGATCATTTTGTAAAAAAAGGTGATGTTTACCAATCTGACAGATGTGAAGTAACCATGCATAATTATTTTTTGTTTTTTAGTTGCAAGCAAAATTCATTGATCTGTTCTTTCTCTATTTTGTTCTTAAAATTGCTTATAGATATAAATTTTCTCTTAAGCGCTACTTTGGCTATATGCTATCATTTTTGATATGTTATTGTCATTTTTTTGATGAAATTCTCAGTTTTTTCATGATTTGTTCTTTAACCCTTCATTTTGCACATACATGCATAGATATACATACACAAATGCATACACATACAAACAAATAAACCAAATAGAATTGCAGAAAAGTTAACTCTGAAAGATCTCTGGTATTTATTGAAGGGGAATAGACAGAAATATCAGATCTGTATGGCACATTTAACAAAAAACTTAATAATATGCCATAATATGGCTCTAAAGGCCCCACAAAAAGACAAAGCAGAAATATTAAACACATTACTTAATGATTAACCAATAAAGGTACTTTGAAGAAAAGATATAAACTTAATTGGAAACTAGCTTAATTCTAACAAAATGAATTGGTCTTTGTCTGAAAGGGATATATTGAGGTCTCCTATTATTATGGTTTTTCCCATTTCATCCATATATAAATTATTTTGCTTTTCATTTATGTATTTAGATGCTATGTGCCTTTTGGTACATATTTGTTAAAAATTGATATTAATTACTTATGGTATCTTCCACTTTATGTAGTTTTCAGATGATCTCTTTTAATCAGTTTCTTTTTACTGTTTGCCTATTTGAGATTATGACTGCTAAACTTGCTTTTTAAAAAAGTGTATCTGGGGGCAGCCAGGTAGCACAGCAAGTAAGAGCACCAGCCCCAGTGTCAGGATGACCTGGGGATCAAATCCGGGCCCAGACACTTAGCACCCACCTAGAAACACCTGGCCGTGTAACCTTGAGCAAGTTACTTAACCCCAATTGCTTAGGGGTGGCCAGGTGGCTCAGCAAGTAAGAGCACCGGCCCCAATGTTGGGATGACCTGGGGATCGAATCCGGGCTCAGATACTTAGCACCACACCCAGAAATAACTGGCCGTGTAACCTTGAGCAAGTTACTTAAGCCCAATTGCTTTAAAAAAAAAAATAAAGTGTATCTGAAAAATAATTTTATTTCAGCTCCTTTTTAAAAAAATCATTGGATATCTTTTCATTTTGAATGTGTTTCTCATAAAGAATATATAACTGAATTAGGCTCTCCAATCTGTATCCTTATTTTTTTTTCCCCATGTAAAACATTTCTTTACAATCCATCCTCTTGGGTTAGTGTTTCTTTTGCTTGTGATTAATCCTTCCCTGAATCTACTCTCCCCACCCCTTTTTTTTCACTCTCCTCTCTCCCCATTCCATCCTTTTCTCCTGTTCAGTTGAATGTATTTCTATGCTGAAATCTGTGGTGTGTGTGTATATGTATGTATGTGTGTGTGTTCTTCCTTACCTTTTTATTTGAACTGATTCATATGAAAGTGAGTTTCAAGTGATCTTCACTTTAATTATTCCTTCCTCCTTGTTTGCATACTACTCTCCTTAAAAACCCTTATTATGTGAGAGCAATTTCTGCCCTGTCTTCCCCCTTCCTTCTTTTTTACTACTCTGTTTTGTTTTTCCATTCAAATTTTATGGTCTCCAAATATAAGAACACCACTCCCACATCCATTGTCTTATTTTAGCTATTTCTTTGACTTCTGATAATAACAGAGTTCTAAGGGGAGGTACTTAACTAATCTCCTCCTATTAAAATGTAAACCCATCTTCTTTGTAGATATTTGTTTTCTTACTTTATCAGTTTCTCTTGACTCTTGTGTTTTTTATTTCATAGTCCTTCTTAGTGCATGTATTTTTATCACAAATGTTTATAAGTTCTCTATCAAAAATCTATATTCCTTCCTCCTTAACCCCCCCCCCCCCAGAATTTTTCTCAAATTATTATTAATTGTAAGCCTTTACCTTTTGCCTTTTGGAATATTGTATCTCGAACTCTCTTTTTTTTTATAATGTTGGCTGCCAAATCTTGTGTAATGCTGACTGTAACTCCTTCACTTTCTGGCTGTTTCTCATGGCTCTCTAACCTCTACATTATGGCTCTGACACTGAGTATTTTTATTTTGTATTTGTAGTCATTCCTCAACTCTTGCAGGGGTAATGTTCCTAGAAAATGGTGTGAGAGTAAAAAACATGAATATTGATACATTAAGCCAATGGGAAATAGGAGGTTATGTTCCTGTGACCAGCCAAAACTGCAATCTTTCATTAGAAATTGGTGAAAATACATTTTTCTGCATAGAGTTCTTTTTTTTTTCCTTTTTGGAGGAGGGAAGGCAGGGCAATTGGGTTTAAGTGACTTGCCCAAGGTCACACGGCTAGTAAGTGTTAAGTGAGGCTGCATTTGAACTCAGGTCCTCCTGACTACAGGGCTGGTGCTCTATTCTCTGCACCACCTAGCCGCCCTCCTGCATACAATTCTTAATAACAAAACATTAATTCTTATACTCTGCACTTCTCCTAACACAGTAACCTTGAAATAACCCATAAATGCAGTACACAAAATAAAATTAGTAACTTGAAAAACATTTTTCTTGCTAGTAATTCCCTAGAATTCTGTGATCTTTTGTACTAACATCTCACTTTAAAAAACCCCAGCAACACATTGATTTCAGATGATACAATACTGCTTTAAACCCCTCTACCTTTATCTTCTGTAAACCAGGGTAGAGATTGGTAGACTGTGGTTGCTGCTGTTGGACGATACCAAGACTGGCAAGGTCTCATCATTTTCAACACTTCCAGTGCACAGAGAGCTGTTTACGTTAGAAGGGTGAACAGAATCAGTGAAGCACCTTGTAGGATGCCAGCCACTCCATAGATATTGTGCCTCTCACTTTTTTTCTCTAATGTGCATAGCTGTGATTATGCATGTTTGCCAGCATGACAGTGAAAATTAGGTTACTAATAAAATTACACAAATGCTTGAGATCACAAAAGTTAAATGTGTAAATGTTGATGGTTGGTTGCTGTTTAAGCAGGTAATCAAAAGATTCTTTCAATTTTCACTTGGTTCTCTTCTTCCCCTTTCTTTCATGAATCCTTAAAGACTAGAGATTTCTTTCTTTGGTTTATCTTTTACAACTAGCCATATTTCCTTTTCTGAGACTGGATTATTTAAACTTTCCATTTTATCTTTTATTCTGCATATTTTTATATTTTTGAAAGTATTCTATGTCTTTTTCTGTTTTAGGGGGATTTTGTTTTGTTTTTGCATATAACTGCATATTAGGTTCTGATAATTCTTTTTATTTCTTTTGGCTTTGTTATGATTTCTTCTTATTTTGCTGTTTTGTTGATTTTTGGCCCTCCTTTTTAATCAGGATGCATAAAAATTAATTGATTTTTATTAATAATTTCAAAGAACCAGCTTTTCTATTTTTTTGTTTCCAATTTATCAATTTCTCCTCTAACTTCTAATTGTTCCTCTTTAAAATAATAAGTTATTTCAGATTTGTTAGTTTTCTAATTCATTAAAATAATTCTCATCATTAATTCCCATTTTTCCTATTTTGTTAATGTGTATTTATAGGGATGTAATTTTCCCCTTGAGGATTTCTCTATTTTCTTATGTTGTTTCATTACCATCATTGTTTTTCACATAATTATATAGTTTCTATGATTTGTTCTTTGACCCACTTATTTAAGATTTAATCATTAAGTGTTTATTTGTATTTGTGTCTTTTGTTTGTGCTCCTCCCTACTGTTTTTAGTGCATTATGATCTGTAAAGGACTTGCTTACTATTTCTGCCTTTATATATTTGTTTGAAACATCTCTGTTCCCTGATATATAACTAATTTTTGTAAAAGTTTCATATGATGCTGAGAAGTGCTTATGTTTTTGTAGTCCTATTTACAAAATAACATAAGTCTTTTAGTTGTAGTTTATCTAGGAATATGTTGATTTTTATGTCTTCCCCCTTAAAAAAAATCTTTCTGTTAAACTTATCCCAAATTGAGAGAGATCTCAAAATTTCCTGACCCTATTATGCTACTGTCTGTCTTCTTATAGTTCTTTGTTCTTTATGAATTTAGATGCCGTCATTTCATGCATGTACATTTAATACAGATATTGATTTGTGATCTGTAGTTATTTTTAGCATAATGTAGTTTCCTTGTTATCCCTTTTTATTTTTTTCCCTTTTTACTTATTTTGCTTTGTCTGATTACGTGATTGTAGCTCCCATTTTTTTGGATTCACCTGATATATAGTAAATTTTTAGTAAATAGTAAAGTCCTTCATTTTTCTTCTCTGTATGGCTTTGATTTTTAAATGTGTTTTTTGTAATTAAAAAATTATATGTATGTGTTTTTAATCTAATCTGGTACTCTTTCATTTTATTAGATTGTTTAGTCCATTCATACTTAATGTTATGAGGGTTCGGTTTATGTTTTCCTTCATATTTGTCCTTAATATTTTATTTTTAAAATTAGAATTTTCCCCTTTTTTCTCCATAAAAACAGTAACATGTCTTATTTTAGAGTAATCTATTTTTGAGACAATCCTAATCAAAATAATTCCTGTTCTTGCCGTGAAGATATTGCCCCCAAATCTATTTTCTATTGTGTTTCACTCTTTTAAATGCTAATTCTTATAGATGATAATAGATAACCCATAGTTGCAATCGTCTATTATCCTTCATTATTGATCTTTGCCCTCCCCAATCTTATTATTCTTTCCCATTTTCCTTAAAATACCCTTCCTTAATCTATGTTCTTTTACTCTTATGTGTGTCAGTTGCCCCTAGGAACTCTGATTTCTCTTCTCCTGAGGTGGAATGAGCAATCTTTCTAAACACCAAATCCCTACAAATTATACCCATTATAAAATCCCCCAAATCCCTTTATAGAGTATTTTTTCTTGTTGGAATTCATCAGTGATACCCCTCACACCACTGAAACAAGATTTCTCTATTTCTTTGCTTATTTTTTACTGCCTTCATTTGCCTCCTTGCCCATTGTCCTGTGCGCTCTTTTTTTTTTTTTCCTGAGAGGCTAAATTTATCTTCCTTTACTGACTTTTGACTTGATTAAGGTAATCACATAGTCCCCTCTATCTTTTTTAACTGTCCTCTCCCCAATCCTAAAATTCTGAAAAAAAAGAAACAAAAACATTGATACACCTATAAGCAGAGTGTTAGGAGGTTTAATCCATGATATGTCAGGCCAATTTTTCTACTATCTCTTCAGTTTGACTTCTGCTTTTCCCTCTTATCTTCTTTATATTCAGAAAGAAATCTCTTAATAGTTTTTTGTTATTTTGTAGTTGTTCTTGGCTGCTTTATTTATTTTTCATTTCCTGGATATCTGTTCATGCTGCTTTAGGGAAAAATACTTTCTTCAAGTCTAGTTTTCTTTCAAAGAATGTTTCAAGGACCTTTTAAAAATTAAACATCCAAGTTTTTCATTGATGGTTAGGCTCAGATTTGCAGGGTATATCACTTTGGACTACTCTTTGAGCTCCTCAAGTCTTAAGAGCACAATTTCCCTTAGCAATTTTTAGTGAGTGCAGAATAGTTTTGTGTTGTCTAGACTTCCTTTCCTTTATGTTTGTAGGTCTTTCTCCTGGTCATTTGCAAAGTTTATGGTTTTTCAATGAAATTCTTAAATTTTACCGCAGAGTTTCTTGGACTTTACACTGCATTTAGACTAGTTCTTTCTCGGGATGTGGCTATCCCTTTCCATCATGAGTCTTTATATATATGTTTGAGTATTTGATTTAAAACCTTGAATTCCAGATTCATCCCCTTCCTCCCTTGTCATCCACCCTTACTGGGAATATAAGTGGGATAATAAGTGGGAAGATAAGCAGTTCAGTATAGGTTGTACATGTGTGGCTAATGCAAAACAATAATATAGTAGATATATTATAAAAGACTGACTATATTTCCACCCCTCCTATCCCACCTCCCACTTGTTCTATTCTCTACTTTGATCCCGTCAAGAGAACTTTTCAAAAGTGGGGGTTTCCAACTTCCCTCCCCCACAGCCTGCCCTCCCTTCCATCTTCCCCCTTTCATCCCCTTCCCCCCTACTCTCCTTGCCTCTTCTATATGAGATAGTTTACCCCATTCTGTCTCTCCCCATCTCCTCTCATTATATGCCTCTCTCACCTCTTAATTTCACCTGTTAAGTATCATCCTTTCCTGTTAAATTTGTCCTGTGCCCTCTATCTATGTATACCTGTAAACATATATACACACATTCATATAGGTATTCATATACCTTTATATAGACATATATATTTCTATTCTCTTCAACTACTGAGAAAAGTTTTATAAGTTACAATTATTGTTTTTCCATGTAGGAATGTAAATAGTTCAACTTTGATAAGTTCCTTATTATTTCTTTTCCCTGTTTACCTTCTCATGCTTCTCTTGCTTCTTGTATCTGAATGTCAAATTTTCTATTCAATTCTGGTTGTTTCAGCAAGAATGCTTGAAAGTCCTCTATTCCACTGAATGACTATATTTTCCCCTGAAACATGATACTCAGTTTTGCTGGGTAGGTGACTCTTGGTTTTTAATCCCAGCTCCGTTGACCTCCGGAATATCATATTCCAAGCCCTTCAATCCCTCAGTGTAGAAGCTGCCAGATCCTGTGTTATCCTAATTGTGTTTCCACAATATTCAAATTGTTTCTTCCTGGCTGCTTGTAATATTCTCTCCTTGATCTGGGAATCCCAGAAACTGGCTATAATATTCCTAGGAGTTTTCTTTTGGGGATCTCTTCCAGGAGGTGATCGGTGGATTCTTTCAACCTCTATTTTGCCTTCTGGTTCTAAAACATCAGGGCAGTTTTCCTTGAGAACTTCCTGGAGGATGATTTCTAGGTTTTTACTTTGATCATGGATTTCAGGTAGTCCAATAATTTTTAAATGATCTCTCCTGGATCTATTTTCCAGGTCAGTGGTTTTTCCCATGAGATATTTCACATTGCCTTGTATTCTTTCATTGTTTGGATCTGTTTAACGGCATCTTGATTCTCATAAAGTCATTAACTTCCATTTGCTCCAATCTAATTCAGAAGCAATGATTCTCCTCAGTGAGCTTTTGAGATTCTTTTTCCATCTGGCAAATTCGGCTTTTTAAGGTATTCTTCCCCTCATTGCCTTTTTGAGCCTCTTTTGCCATTTGAGTTAGTCTATTTTTTAAGATATGATTTTCTTCAATCAGGCTGTTGAATCTCATTTCATAATTTTCTTGCATTGTTCTCATTTCTCTTCCCAATTTTTCCTCCACTTCTCTTATCTGCTTCTTAAGGTCTTCTATGGCCTGTAACCAGCTCGTATTTTCCTTTGAAGCTTTTGGTGCAGGAGTTCTGATTTCACTGTCTTCCTCCCGTTCCATGCTTTGCTCCTTTTTGTCCCCAAATTGGAATCTTCTGTTTGCTATGTTTCCTTTGCCTGGTCATGTTGCCCCTCAGTCACTTGACCCCTGGGCTTTCTGCTACAGTAGGACTCTGCTACCAGACAGGGGAGCTTTCATACCAAATGCTGGGGTTTTCTGCTGGAGGTATTAGATGGGTGCCCTTTCTGAGGTCTCCACATGCTCTGGCAAGCTGGACACAAACCCCAGGACCCACACCCTAGACCTCAATCCAGATCCAAGCAGGTTAAAGCAAGAGCGATTACCCCTCAGACTGGTGCTTCGTCCCCCTACACTCTGCAGGCCAGGAGCTGAAGCTGCCATGTGGTGCTGGCTGGCTGTGCCTGCATTTCAGCAGCTTCTCACCCTGGGGGTAAAAGCCAGGCACTCCCACTTACTGGGTCCCAAAGTCCAGACTGCATTGACCTCTCACTTTGTCCTTCGCATCTATGTGTTGATAAATCTAGAAATGGCCACAGCTGCTGCTGATCTGCTAGTCCCTCAGGCTAGCTGCTGGTCAGATCCACCCTTGGGCTAAAGGTTGGCGTGGGGCTGGCCTCGGCTCCCAGAGCACTGCAATGGCTGATTCCTGGTGGCCTGCTGGGCCACCTGTCCTCAGTGGGAGGTTAGCTTCTCTGTGTCATTTTGTGGGTTCTGCAGCTCCAAAGTTTGTTTAGAATCCCCTTTTTACATGGATTGGGGAAGGTGGAAGCCAGAGCATCAGGGAGGTCCTGCTTCTACTCTGCCATCTTGACTCTCCCCCCATCATGAGTCTTTTAGAGTTGTCTTCTAACCTTTGTATTGCTGAGAGGAGCCCAGTCTATCGAAGTTATTCATCACACATATGCTGTGTCTATAATAGTTTACAAAGTTCTCCTGGTTTTTCTCTCCTCTCTCAGCATCAGTTTATATAAGTTTCTCCAGGTGAAGTCAGTCTGCTCCTCCTTTCTTATAGCACAATAGTATTCCATTACATTCATATACCACAACTTGTTTAGCCATTCCCCCATTGATGGGCATCCCCTTAATTTCCAATTCTTTGCCACCACAAAAAGAGCTGCTATAAATATTTTTGTACCTACTGGTCCTTTTCCTACTTCTATGATGTCTTTGGGACACAATCCTAGGAGTGGATCAAAGGGATCACTTTTTTATACCCCTTTGGGCATAATTCCAGATTGCTCTCTAGAATGGTTTAATCAGTTCACAACTCCACCACCAATGCAATTGTGTTCCAATTTTTCCACATCATCTCCAACATTTATCATTATCCTTTTTTGTCATCTTAGGCAGTCTGACTGGTGAGATGTGGTACGTCAGAGTTTTTTTGATTTGCATTTCTCTAATCAATAGTGCATTAGAGCATTTTTTCATATGCTTATAGATATCTTTAATTTCTTCCTCTGAAAACTGCCTGTTCATATCTTTTGACCATTTATCAATTGGAAAATTACTTTATTCTTATAGATTTGAATTCGTTCTCTGCATATTTTAGAAATGAGGGCTTTATCAGGGACATTGGTTGTAAAAATTCTTTCCTAATTTTCCACTTACCTCTTAATCTTGGTTACATTGCCTTTATTTGTACAGAAACTTTTCAATTTAATATAATCAAAATTATCCATTTTGCATTTCATAATACTTTCTAACCCTTGTTTGGTCATAACATCTTCCCTTCTCCATAAATCTGACAGGTAAACTATTCCTTGCTCTCCCAGATTACTTACAGTGTCAGCCTTTATACCTAGATTGTGCAATCATTTTGACTTGATTTTGTTATACGGTGTAAGATATTGGTCTATGCCCAGTTTCTGCCATATTATATTACAGTTTTCCCAGTAGTTTTTGTCAAATAGTTAGTACTTATCCTTGCAAACCTGGGGTGTTTGGGTTTATCAGACAGTAGATTACTATAGTCATTGACTGCTGTGTCTCATTTACCTAATGTATTCCAGTGATCAACTACTCTATTCCTCAGCCAGTACCAAGTAGTTTTAATGACTGCTGCTTTATTTTACAGATTAAAATCTGGTATGGCTAGGCCACCTTCCCTCGCATTCCTTTACATTAATTCCCTTCATATTCTGGACCTCTGGTGAAGTTTTAAAGGTAAATTTTAGTCTTTTAAATGCATTGGATTATAAAGGAAACCAATTCTGTTGAAATAATTATTTAATTTTTCTCCATACAAATTTATAGACCCCTCGACATCTATTCACGTGATGTGTGTCTGTATGATCCTATGATATTATGAGTGTGGGTATGTTGAAGAAGGTACAACATGCTCAGTACAGGACTCATTATCTTTCCCCTGCAAACTTAACCCTCTTTTGAACTTCCTTATTACTGTCAATGGTACTACCATTCTTCCAGTTACCCAGACTCCCAAACCTATCATTTGACTCTTCATTCTTACCCCACAAATCCAATTTATTGACAAATCATTTCTACTTTTTTTATTATCCCTCATCTCTGGGCTGACTTTATGACTGTATGATTTAATTTCTCTTTTTAAGAAACTTATTATATAACCATGAAAGCTTTGTGCTAGGGCAGGCTATGGTACTGAGAAACTTCTTGACTTTGAGCTGTCACTTTACCTTTCTGGGTTTTATTTTCTTCAATAAAACAATCTCTCTTCTGTTTTGGAGAGTTTTCTCTCTTCAAGTAGGAGACTAGACCTTTGAAAGTCCTTCTAACTTCAAGTGTTGTAGTTGTAATTCAAGAAACAGATTTAGGAAGCATTTACTATGTGCAGATCTCTATGCCTAAAGCTGGGGAAGTTACAGAGGTTGAGATTAGGTCCCTGTGATCATGTAGATAAAATAGATGCTCATGTCCCTAGAAGAAAAATAGTAATAATAGCTAAAATGTACATGGTACTTTAAGACTTATGAAGTGCTTCATATATGTCATCTCTTTTGATTTTCAATACAACCCTCTTAGATAATTGTAAATAATGTAAGTTTTTGAGTGGATATCTCAAGGAGGTAAACGAAAGAAGAAAGAAGGCATTATAGGTAACAAAATTATAATACCATTTTTTTGGTGGGAGGAAAAATTGAAAACGAAGTTGGTGCCCATTCATTGTGAGATGACAAAAAATCATGGAATATTAATTCAGCAGAATATTTTGCCTCATGAGAAATAATGAATGAGAGGAATTCATAACTCATGGGACACTTATGCATTAATGCTGAGTAAAGCAAACAGGCCTAAGAGAACAGTATACTTAATAACTACAGTGATGTAAAAAACAGTAAAATAAATCAAACTCTGAGTAATTGTAATTATCACTCTTTGTCCCAGAAAAGTTGATGAAATAGTCTTCCTTCCATACAAGAAAGTTGTGGAAAGTCTTCAGCACAAAATATTATATGCAATATCAGTGAGATGGAGTCAATGTCTTTTTTAGGATTTTCTTTGCTATAAAGGATGGGAATTATCTGTAAATGACTTATACAAAAACAAAAGGTATAAATAAAACTTTTTTTTGTATTTATAAGATTGACCATATATCTGTATGCACATACATTTTATGTATTTAATTATTTTGAATCAAGTGGTGGAATTGAAAATTGGATTGTAAGGAGCTGAGGAGTGAGAAATGGAGGCTCTTTCTAGAAAATAGATGTTAAAGAGATATAAGGCAACAGCTTGAAGGAATGGCAGGATTGAATGAAGGTTTTTTTTAAGGACTGGTAATATTTACAAGTGCTAGAGAGGGAGCCAGTAGATAAGGATCATTCAAATTATCAAAATAATCCCTTTACATTAGACCACTTACTAGTTTAGACTACATCCCTTTAAAAGAATCATTTTGCTTCTCAAGGATAAGTTATCTGGCACACAGGAGATCACCTTGGAGTATCCTATACTGTTTACCTGGGCTCTGCACTATTTGAGGAGCTAATATGCATGGGGGCACAATCATATTTCTTCCTTAGCAGCACACAGAAAATAAAGTGACTGATCAAATTCTTTATTTGTTGTAAGAGAGTGAAGTTGCTTATGAAAGTAAATGGAGGTGCTAGGTAAAATATAATATCCATAATTGAGGTATATGTATAGATTGCTGATATCACACACAAAAAGGATAAGTCAATCTGACCTCTATAATGAAGATATTACTAAGAAAAATTCAACTTTATTTTGCCATTATAAAGCATTACAGTAGAGCTTCAGAGATTGTTTCATGTGAATATTTAAATCATATATACTCAGTTTTTTTTCATCCATAATATCAGGTTCCATGTTGTCATCTGGCCTTTTGTTTAAACTTATTACCTATATTCTGTTTATGGAAGGTGCCATATAGTTTGAAAAACATACTTGTAATCAGTAATACAGATGCTTTCTTGAGTTTTAAATACAAATGAAAAATTGTATACTATGTTCATCTCTTTTGACCTTGTTTTTCTTTTTTATTTAATCTTTTATTTATTTATCTTTAGTTTTCAACATTCATTTCCACAAGATTTTGAGTTTCAAATTTTCTCCCTGTCTTTCCTCTACCCCCCACCCCAAGATAGCGAGCCTACTGAATACACCTTGCCCCGATCTGCACCTCCCTCTTTCCCCCAACTTTCTAGTAGGGCAAGATGGATTTCTATATCCCAGTGCCTGTGTATCTTATTTCCCAGTTGCATGTAAAAAACAATTATTTTAACATTTGTTTTTAAAACTTTGATTTCCAGATACTTTCCCTCCTTCCCTCCTCACCCACCCCCCTGGAAAGACAAGCAATTTAATATAGGTTATATATGTGTAGCTATGCAATATGTTTCCATGGTAGTTATATTGTGAAAGACTAACTATATTTCCCTTTATCCTCCCACTTATTCTATTTTCTACTTTGACCTTGTCCCTTTTCAAAAGTGTTTGCTTCTAAGTACCCTCTCTTCCAATTTACCCTCCCTTCTGTCATCCCCCTTATTATCCCCTTCCTCCCTACTATACTGTAGGGTAAGATACCCAATTGAGTATGTATGTTGTTCTCTCCTTAAGCCAAATTCAATGAGAGTAAGGTTGACCCATTCCCTTTCACCTTCTTGTTCTTCCCCTCCATTGTAACTGTTTCCTCTTGCCTCTTTTATATGAGATAAATTACCCTATTCTATCTCTCCCTTTCTCCTTCTCCTATTATATCCCTTTCTCACTTCTTAATTTCATTTTTTAGATATCATCCCTTCCTATTCAACTGATCCTGTGCCCTCTGTCTATATATACACGTATATACATATACACACATTCACATATGTATTTATATACTCATACACCCTCCTATACATACATATGTATGTATGCATATATATACATACACACACACACATATATGTATATATTCCCTTCAACTATCCTCATACTGAGAAAAAACTCATGAGTTAAAATGAGCAGTTTTCAATGTAGGAATGTAAATAGTTCAACGTTAATAAGTTCCTTATGGTTTCTTTTTCCTGTTTACCTTCTCATGCTTTTCTTCCTTCTTATATTTGAAAGTCAGATTTTCTGTTCAGCTCTGTTTTTTTCATCAAGAATATTTGAAAGTCCTCTGTTTCATGGAATGACCATATTTTCCGAAGCATTATACTCAGTTTTGCTGGGTAGGTGATTCTTTGTTTTAATCCTCGCTCCTTTGATCTCCAGAATATCATATTCCAAGCCCTTTGATCCCTTAATGTAGAAGCTGCTAGATCTTGTGTTATTCTGATTGTGTTTCAACAATGCTTAAATTGTTTCTTCCTGACAGCTTTTAATATTTTTTTCCTAGGCCTGGGAGCTCTGGAATTTGACTATGATATTACTAGGAGTTTTCTTTTGAGGATCTTTTTCTTTTTTTTTTTTATTGGAGAAGGTAAGGTAGGGCAAATTGGGGTTAAGTGACTTGCCAAAGGTCACATGGCTAGTTTTTGTGTTAAGTGTCTGAGGCTGGATTTGAACTGAGGTCCTCCTGACTCGAGGGCCGGTGCTGTATTCACTGTACCACCTAGTTGCCCCTTGGGGATCTTCTTCAAGAGGCGATTCGTGAATTCTTTTAATTTCTATTTTTCCCTCTGCTTCTAGAATATCAGGGCAATTTTCCTTGAGAATTTCTTGAAGAATGATTTCTAAGCTCTTTTTTTGATCGTGGCTTTCAGATAGTCCAGTAATTTTTAAATTGTCTCTCCTGGATCTATTTTCCAGGTCAGTGGTTTTTCTAATGAGATATTTCACATTGCCTTCTATTTTTTCATTTGTTTGGACCTGTTTAATAGTCTCTTGATTTCTCATGAAGGCATTAGCTTCCATTTGCTCCAATCTAATTTTGAAGGAATTATTCTCTTCAGTGAGTTTTTGAAATTCTTTTTTGCATCTGGCAAATTTGGCTTTTTAAAACATTCTTTTCCTCATTGGCTTTTTGGGCCTATTTTGCCACTTGAGTTAGTCTATTTTTTTAAGGTGTTATTCTCTTCAGTATTTTTTGGGTCTCCTTTAGCAGGCTGTTGATTGCTTTCCATTATTTTCTTGCATCATTTCCATATCTCTTCCCAGTTTTTCCTCCGCTTCTCTTACTTGATTTTCAAAATCTTTTCTGAGCTCCTCCCATGGCCTGTGACCAGTTAATATTTTTCTTGGAAGCTTATGATGCAGGAATTTTGACTTTGTTGTCTTCTGGTTTCGTGTTTTTATCCTTTTTCTTCCAAAAAAGTATTGTATGGTCTGATTGTGCTTACTCTCTTTGCTCATCTTGCCAGCCATTTACTTGAGTTTTGAGTTATTTACCATGTTAGAACTCTGCTTCCAGGGTGGAGAGAGCTGTGTCTCAAATTGCTGGTCTTTTCCCAAATATTGTTAGAGGTCTGAGGAGGGCACCTTCTCTACAGCCACAGCAAGCTCTGGCACACTGGTGCTTCTTATGCAGGACCCCCATCCAAGACTGTGATCCAGATCCAAGCAGGTCAAAGCAAGAGCAATTACCCTCTGAATGGGTGCTTGGTCCCTCTACTATCTGCAGGCCAGGAGCTCTCGAGGCAGCTATGCAGCTATTAGAAATGGAGAGCAAAACTATATTAGTGGGGGACCTTAATCTCCCCCTCTCTGAACTTGATAAGTCTAAACTCAAAATAAACAAGAAAGAAGTTAAGGAGGCAAATAGAATTTTAGAGAGGGTAGGTATGATAGATCTCTGGGGATAAAAAGGAATATACCTTCTTCTCAGTGGTACATGGCACATACACAAAAATCACCCATGTACTAGGACATAAAAACCTCACAATTCAGTGCAGAAAGGCAGAAATATTAAATACATCAATCTCAGATCTTGATGCAATAAAGGGCCATGGAAAGACAGACTAAAAACTATGTGGAAACTAAACAATTTAATCCTAAAGAATGAGTGGGCCAAACAAGAAATCATAGAAACAATCAGTAACGTCATTCAAGAAAATGACAATAATGAGACAACATACCATAATTTGTGGTATATAGCAAAGGCAGTTCTTAGGGGAAGTTTTATATCCCTGAGTGCATACATGAATAAATTAGAGAAAAGGAAAGTCAATGAATTGGGCATACAATTGAAAAAGCTAGAAAAAGAACAAATTGAAAATCCACAATTAAATACTAAATTAGAAATAATGAAAACCAAAGGAGAGATTAATAAAATTGAAATTAAGAAAACTATTGAATTAATAAATAAAAGGAAGAGCTGGTTTTATGAAAAAACTAATAAAATTGATAGACCCTTAGCCAATATGATAAAAAAAGAAAGAAGAAAACCAAATTATGAGTATTAAAAATGAAAAGGTTGAATCTACCACCAATAAAATGGAAATTAAAACATCAATTAGGAATTGTTTTGCCCAATTGTATGCACATAAATTTGACAATCTTAGTGAAACGGATGAATATTTACAAAAATACAAATTGCCCAGATTAACTGAAGAGGAAGTAAATTACTTAAATAACCTCGTCTCAGAGAAAGAAATTGAACAAGCCATCAGTGAACTTCCTAGTAAAAAATATCCAGGGCCAGACAGATTTACTAGTGAGTTCTATCAAACATTTAAAGAACAATTGGTTCCAATACTCTACAAACTATTTGGGAAAATTAGTGAAAAAAGGAGTCCTACCAAATTCTTTTTATGACACAAACATTGTACTGATACCTAAATCAATAAGAGATAAAACGGAAAAATAAAATTATAGACCAATTACTCTCATGAATATAGATGCAAAAATTAAAAAAAAATATATTAGCAAAAAGACTACAGCAACTTATCGCAAGAATAATACACTTTGATCAGGTAGGATTTATTCCAGGAATGCAAGGATGGTTTACTATTAGGAAAACCATCAGTATAATTGATCATATCAACAATAAAACTAACAGAAACC
Organism: Petaurus breviceps papuanus; assembly: GCF_028583685.1. Taxonomy (NCBI): domain Eukaryota; kingdom Metazoa; phylum Chordata; class Mammalia; order Diprotodontia; family Petauridae; genus Petaurus; species Petaurus breviceps. The sequence continues at coordinate 14,542,412 of NW_027185712.1, read as the reverse complement.
ACATGATTATCTCAATAGATGCAGAAAAGGCTTTTGACAAAGTACAACATCCATTCCTATTAAAAACACTAGAAAGTATAGGAAATAATGGAGCTTTCTTTAAAATAATTAGCATCTATTTAAAGCCATCAGCAAGTATTATATGCAATGGGGATAAGCTGGAAGCATTTCCAATAACATCAGGGGTGAAACAAAGGTGCCCACTATCACCCCTCTTATTCAATCTGGTATTGGAAATATTAGCAGTAGCAATTAGAGAAGAAAAGGAAATCAAAGGAATCAAATTAGTCAGATGATATGATGATATACTTAGAGAATCCTAGAGAATCAAGCAAAAAACTACTAGACACAATAAATAAATTTGGCAAAGTAACAGGATATAAAATAAACCCACATAAATCCTCGGCATTCCTGTATATTTCTAGTGAAATATACAGCCAGAATTAGAAAGAGAAATCCCATTTAAAGTTACTGTAGACATTATAAAGTATTTGTGAATCTACCTGCCAAAACAAACCCAGGACCTATATGAACACAGCTACAAAACACTTTCCACACAAATAAAGTCATATCTAACTAAGTGAAAAAACATCAATTGCTCGTGGCTGGGTCAAGCCAATATAATAAAAATGACATTTTACCTAAATGAAATTACATATTTAGTGCCATGCTAATCAGTTTACAAAAAAATTACTTTATAGACCTAGAAAAAATAGTAACAAAATTCATTTGGAAAAACAAAAGGTCTAGAATATCAAGGGTATTAATGAAAAGAAATGCTAGGGAGGTGGACTAGCTATACCAGATTTTAATCTGTATTATAAAGCAGCAGTCAGCAAAACTTCTTGGTACTGGCTGAGGAATAGAATAGTGGATCAGTGGAATAGATTGGTTACACGAGACTCAGCAGTCAATGACTATAATAATCTACTCTTTGATAAGTCCAAAGACCCCAGTTCTTGGGATAAGAATTCACTATTTGACAAAAACTGCTGGGAAAACTGGAATATATTATGGCAGAAACTGGGCACAGACCATTATCTAATATCATATACCAAAATTAAGTCTAAATGGGTACGTGATCTAGGTATAATGCAATCTATATACTGTAAGCAATCTGGAAAAGCAAGGAATAGTTTACCTGTCAGATTTATGGAGAGGGGAAGATTTCATGACCAAACAAGAATTACAGAGCATTATAAAATGCAAAATGGATAGCTTTGATTATATGAGTCTAAAAAACATCTGTACAAACAAAGCCAATGCAACCAAGATTAAGAGGGAAGTGGAAAATTGGGAAAGAAATTTTACAACCAGTGTCTCTGATAAAGGCCTCATCTCTTAAATATACAGAGAACTAAGTCGAATCTATAAGAATACAAGTAATTTCCCAATTGATAAATGGTCAAAGCATATGAACAGATAGTTCTCAGAGGAAGAAATTAATGATATCTATAAGCATATGAAAAAATGCTCTAAATCACTATTGATTAGAGAAATGCAAATCAAAACAACTCTGAGGTACCACATCTCACCAGTCAGATTGGCTAAGATGAGAAAACAGGAAAATAATAAATGCTCGAGAGGATGTGGAAAAATTAGAACACTAATACATTGCTGGTGGAGTTGTGAACTGATCCAATCATTCTGGAGAGCAACCTGGAACTATGCCCAAAGGGCTATAAGTAATTTCCTATCCTTTGACCCAGCAATACCACCTATAGGTTTGTATCCCAAAGAAATCACAGAAGCGGGAGGAAGACCCATATGAACAAAAATATTTATAGCAGCTCTTTTTGTGGTGGCAAAGAATTGGAAATTAAGGGGATGCCCATCAATTGGGGAATGGCTAAACAAATTACGATATGTGAATGCAATGGAATACTATTGCACCATAAAAAATGAAGAGCAGATGGATTTCATATCTACCTGGAGAGGCTTATATGAACTGATGCTGAGTGATAAGAGCAGAACCAGGAAAAATTTGTACACTATTACAGATACAGGGTATGTGTGATGACCAACTTTGATAGACCAGCCTCCTCTCAGAAATGCAGGACTACAAGTAAACTCCAAAAGACTCATGATGGAGAGAGATGTCTTCATTCAGAGAAAGAACCAGAAAGAACAGAGTTTGAATGCAGATTGAAGCAAATTACCGGCTCCCTTTCTCTTTCTTGTTTGGTTTCCTCTTTCCCAGTGTTCATTCCATCCATTATAATCCTTCTTTATAACCTGAACAATGTCTAATATGAAAGTATCTGCAGATCCTATACCTGATTGTATGCCGCCATGGGTGGGGGGGAAAGGGGATGGAGGGGGAGAAATTTGGAACTCAAAGAGCCGGGGAACTGAATTTTGTAAACTCAAAGTAAACAAACAAATTAATAAAGAAAAAAAACGTATAATGCTAGTGATACATTGACATAAAATTTTTAAGTGAAAATGACCAAAACAGATTTTCTGCATTTAGTGAAAATAAAGTTGGTCAGCAACAATACTATTTTTTTAGGTGCTATTTTGGACCAGGTAACCTTGGGATAATCTTGGAAATCTAGAATGAACTGTATTTACTTTGTTGATATGACATAATTGCTAAATACAATAAGGTTTTCATCCTTTTTTTCTTTTAATTTTGAGTTAATTGAAAATTTCTAGTTGGAGGTATTATCCTCTTTTCAGAGAAGAGATGAAAGCATTATTGATTCAATGATAAACATTTCCAGATGTAGGGACAGATGAGGATGTCCTGGTTTAATTTTAGCTAGGGTCTGAAAATACCTGCTCTTGTTGAATTTTATCATTTATTTTAAGAGTAATTAATATTCTGTGTGTACTGTGAGCATGACCTGTTTATTAAATTTAAAAAATAGTGGTCAAATCTTTCTCATGGTCATAGATGATATAGCTGGCCTGTCATCAGTAGGTCATGAATATAAAGTTATGCTTCCGGAAATAAGAATAGGGTAGTATCAAGCTATCTTTTTCATTCAGTTTTATTTGTAACTACTACCATCACTTGCCTGGGGTTAGTGGTACATTCACTGATCAAGGATCAGTAATTTTTTCCTAGTTGACTTTATTGAGATTGCACTCGTTAGTTCTGTGGTCTAGTTAGCTAGTTTAATTGGCTCAGGTTTTCAGAAGTTTTAAAGGTCATTAGTCTTACTATGGAACATTTTTTAAAAAGAAATCTTTTCTTTTAATCTGCCATTAAATTTTCAGGATACAACATTTTCTACAATAAAGAATTTATTACTGAAAATGATCACTTGTTTTATCACTGCTTCTCATCACCAATGTTACTCAAACCAATAATGTTTTTCAAACAAATTTAACAAATACACAAAAGAACAGTTTAAGTTTCCCAAGTCAGCCCTTTGGGCATCTTTGTCTTTGACTCTGTCACTGAACTCTTAAAAAAGTGTATTTACTCTAAGAAGCATTGTCTATATGCTTCGCCTCTTTTCAGTCATCAGTCATATTTATTAACCACCTTCTTTGTTCAAGGCTCAGTGCTAAGTTCTTTGGACACAAAGAAAAGGAAAAGACGGCCCTTGCTCTCACGGTGTGCAGGAGCAGGTTGGAGATGTGCTCCCTGTAGAAGGTAAGATCTTCACTGTCACTTGAGGAAGCCAGGAGGTAATGATGAGTAAGGAGAGTATTCCAGGTAGGGGGACAGCCACTGAAAATGCCTGGAGTCAGGATGTTTAGTGACCTGTTTGAGGTACAGGAAGGAGACCAGATCATAGGCTATGTAGAGGGAGAGTAAGATTTGAGGACTGGAAAGGTAGGAAAGGTCGGGTCATAAAGTGTTTTATTTATCTATTTTTTTTAATTCATTTTTTTTAAGCTCCAGATCTCCCTCTCGACCTCCCCTGTCCCACTTGTTGAGAAGGCAAGAAAAACGAAATCCTTTACAAATGTGTATAGTCAAGTAAAACTAATTTCTTCATTAGTCATGTTCAAAGAAAGAATGATTCATTCTTTACTTATCTGCTCTCTATCTGAAGGTCAGTAGCAGGTTTCATTGTGAGTCCTTCATATTTATTGTTGGTTAATTTGTTAATCAGAGTTCAAAACTGTTGATCTTTAAAATATTTGTGTTATTGTATGAATTGTTCACATTCTGTTCACTTATCTTTGCATCAGTTCATTCCATGTCTTTCCAAAACCAACCCCTTCACCATTTTTTACAACACAACGGTATTCCATCACATTTAAATATTATAATGTGTTAGCCAGTCCCCAATTAATGGATTCCCCATCAGTTTCCAGTTCTTCAACACCATAAAAGAAGCTGCTGTAATTATTTTTGTATATATAGGTCATTTTCCTTGATCTTTTTGGTGTATAATGTGTTCAGCTAGTCTTCATTAGATAGGTACCTCCTCAGTTTCTAATTCTTTGACATCACAAAAAAAATCTACTAGGAATACTTTTATTTGTGTAGATTCTTTTCCTTTTTCTTTGGCATCTTTTTAGGATATGAAGTGGGTAATGGTATTGCTGGGTCAAGGGATATATACAGTTTAATAACTTTATGGGCATTTCCAAATTGCCTTTTGTTTTAGCTAGTTCAGGTCGTAGCTCTACCAGCAGTACATTAAAATACCTTTTTTCTCACAGACCTTCCAGCATTTGTCATCTTCCTTTTTTTAATCAAATTTGCTAATCTAATGGGTGTGAAGTAGTGCCTCAGAATCCTTTTAATTTACATTTCTCTAATTATTAGTGATTGAAAGCATGTTTTTAAGATGGCTATTGCTAGCTTGCATTTGTTCCTCTGAAAATTGCCTATTGCTCTTTTGACCATTTATCAGTTTTGAAATTGCTTTTATGCTTTCTTATTAATTTCACTTAGTTTTTTATATATCTTAGAAGTAAGACCTATATCAGAGAAACTTGCTGCAAAGATTCTCTTCCCACCTCCACCCCTTATTTCCTGCTTTTCTCTTAATTTTATCTGCATAGGTTTTGTTTGTGATTTTTTTTTAATTTTATGTTATCAGTGTTGTCCATTTTACCTCCCATGAGCCTCTCTATCTCATGTTTAGTCATGAACTCTTCCTCTATCCATAGATCCAACAGATAATTTCTTCTAACCTCCTTTAATTTATGTCACCATTTATGTCTAAATTGTATACTCAGTGGGAACTTATTTTGTAATGTGCAATATTGGCCTATACCTAATTTATGACAGACTATTTTTCAACTTTCTCAACAGTTTTGGTTGAATAGCGAAACTTAATAGAGGGGCACAATCAGCAATATGATAAGAGAGCTAAGGATTCAAGAGAGGATATTATAGAGTTGAACTGATTCACCCGGGAGTAAAAATAGGGAGAAATGGAGAGAGTTCTTTCTCTAATCCCTCAGATCTTTGAGTTTATCATTCTCATACTTGGTCATACTCTTCATATTCCAGTGATTCTGAATTCCTATAGATTATCTTCCAAACCCCATTCCATAACCCTACCACCTGATTCCTCATTCCCATTCCCTTCAATTCTTCCACCCCAAAGTTTCATCCTAACTCCACTCTGGAATAACTTTTCCATAGGCAACAAATTTTCCTTCATCTTAAATATTTTCCTCTCTTGCTTCTTCTGCATACTGACTCTTACTAAAACCTGGCTTCTCCCTGGTCACTCTTTCTCATACTGGCTACACCTTCACTCTTTCTCCTTAGCTGGCTGGTTGAGTCGGAGGAGTTGGAATAGTACTTGCTTCCCATTGCCATTTCCAGGTTCTCCTCCTTCCTTCATTACTCAGTAACCTCTCTTCCTTTGAGGCACATGCTAATCATATCTACCGTCCAATTGAAATCCTGGTAGCTGTTGTCTACAGACCTGCAGATCACTCCCCTTCCTTTCTCAATGAGTTCAATACCTGGGTTACAGATTTTTTTCCCAAAGAGAATTTCAACACACACACATGTGTATGTATATATAGACAGATTCTCTCTCAAATACCCTAATCACTCAGTTCTTTAATCTGTGGTCCTCACATGAGCTACTCCTCCACCCCACTTTAGTCACACACAAAGATGGTCATACTCTTGTTCTTGCTATCACCCAAAAATGTACCAGCTTCATGTTCTAGAATTCTGTAATCCACTTATACTACCAAAATCTATTGGCTTTTCACCTCTCCTTTTGCCTTTTCATGACCTCCACTCCTTTTACCCCTCAATTCTCTCCCAGTCCATCTCCCCTGTACTAACTACTCTTTCCTCTTCTTCCCATTTTGACTCCTTGGTGAAGCAATTCAACTTTACACTGCTCTCCTCTCTTGAATCCTTAGACCCTTAATCACATCACTGATTCCACTCAACCAAGCCTCTGTTTGGATTTTTCCCACTCTTCATTTCCTTCATGCCTAATGCATATGCTGCTGAATGAAGGTGATGATCACACAACTATTATGACTGGGTTTACTATAAATTTATGTTATATAATGTCAACTTGGCCCTTAATCATATTATTGTACTTCCCTTTCCAACTCACTGTCCACATCGACTCTTCTAAACCTTTTCATACCTATTCCTATGTCTCTCCCTCTACTCTTTCAGCTGAGAACTTTCATTTCTTTCTAATTTTTTAAAATTTTTTCAAAACTTTATTTCACTGTTTAGTAGCAAATAGCCTTGACAACCATGATACTACTGGCCAAAATTTTGTGAAATTATTGTTTGAGCGAATGCTGGTAGAGAGAAGATGGAGGACCACCTGCCCTTTGGAGGCACAGTTAAGCCATTTGTTTGCAGCACTGTCTTTTGCAGCCAATAAGGGTCACCTAAATAATCATGAACATCACACTACTTTTCTTTTTTTTTTTTTTTTTTTTTTTTTTTACTACTTTCTTTATAAGGGGACCAGAAGAGACTCTGCTTCCTTCAGGCAGTCTCAATCTTGCTATCACCCAAAAATGCACCAGCTTCATGTTTTAGAATTCTGTAATCCACTTATACTACCAAAGCCTGGTAGTCCTCATGTGACTTAATCATAATCACACAAATTGGGTGCTTAGAGCCAACAACTGCTCCCAGATCTGTTTTCAAGGGAACATAGGCATGACATATTCAGATCCTTACACACAATGGGGAGATGGCAGTATACCTCAATGGGTAGTGTGTGCCCACCCAAAACCATAACCCCCTCTTCTCCTTTGTTAAGGAATTTCTGAAGTTCCTTCATGCCTCACCGGATCTGCTTCTGCTTCATGACTTTCTTGATGCATTTGTACAGCTTACAAGGCAGGCAGTGGGATGCCAGGGGCTGCACCGTGGGATTCAGATTCAACAGCATCTCCTCCTTGTAGGTGCTCTCAGGTGCCGCCTTTGACTCCTCCACTTCTTGCTTTGCTTTGCTCAGTTCCCTGGCACCATCAGGTACCGAGACCACAGGCACATCCTTCATTTCTTTATAGAAAGAAATTGGCCTTTTATGATGAATTCCCTCTTCTTTCCTCTTCCTCATCTGTCACACAGGTGCCTTCTGCTACTGTCTTCTCCTTCACTTTTGTCTCACATGATGAAGTGGCCTCAGTCCTTACGAAGGCTAACTCCTTTACTTGTTCAGTTGATCCCATTTCATCCCATCTCCTGCAACAGATTACTCCCTCTGTCATCCCCATTCTTGTACTTATTTTTATTCTTTCCCTCTCTACTGACTTAATTCCTGTTGCCTGCAAAAATGACTGTCTCTCCTCTCCTAAAAAAAAAAAACAACTCTCGATTTCTTCCATCCTGGTTTGACTGTTGTCTTCCATCTCTTCTGCCATTTCTAGCTAAACTCTTTGAAAAGGTCATCTACAATAGGTCCTTTACTTCTTTCACTCTCTTCTTAACCTCTTACAATCTGAATTCCAATCTTAGCATTCCACCAAACTTCAAAGATACTAATGATCTCTTAGTTACCAAATCTAATGACCCTTTCTCAGTCCTTATTCTCTGCATCCTTTGATAGTGTTGATTACTCTTCCTTCTTTGATACCCTCTTTATCTTTCATTATGGGGACATCATTCTTTAGTGATATTCCTCCTGACTACTCTTCCTCTGTCTCCTCCTCTAGATCATGCCCTCTAAGCCATAGGCATCCTTCAGGGTTATGTCCTGGACCTTCTTCTTTTCTCTCTCTATACTACTTCACTTGGTGATATATTCAGCTCCCGTGGCTTTGTCATCTCTATGATGATATTTCTTAAATTTACCATTCCTGCTCCAATTTCTCTGCTGACTTCCAATCTCATGTTTCCAACTACCTTTCAGATATTTCAAACTGGATGTCCAGAAGATATCTAAAACTCATTATGTCTGAACCATCCCTCATTATCTTTCTCCCTAAACCCCTTTGTCCCACCTTTCCTATTACCATAGAGGACATCCTCCCAGTACCTCAGTCATGAAACCTAGGAGCCATCCTAGAATCCTGATTATCTTTGCCCCCCCCCCCCCCCCCCCCATATCCAGTCTATTGCCATTGCCTGCTGATTTACCTTTGCAGCATCTTTCAAATGTGCCTCCTCTCCTCTGACACTGCCCTTCATTTCATGCTTTGATTATTGCAGTAGCCTGCTGGTATGTCAGCATGCTTCAAATCTCTCCCCACTTCAATTCATTCTCCATTCAGCCACTAATGTTATTTTTAAAGTTATTTTCCTAAAATGCAGGTCTGATCATGTCATCTTGTTACTTAAATTCCAATTTTACCTAAAGTAATTTATACATTCAATACAATTCCAATTAAATTATAAAAAAATATTTTACTAAATTAGAAAATATAATAACGGGGGCAGAGTCAAGATGGCAGAGTAGAAGCAGGACTTCCACTGGGCTGCGGCTTCCACCTTCCCCAATCCATCTAAAAAGGGGACTCTAAACAAACTCTGGTGTTGTAGAACCCACAAAATGACACAGAGAAACTAACCTCCCGCTTAGGACAGCCTGGCAGGCTGCTAGGAATTGGCCAGGCAGTGCTCTGGGAGCCTAGCCCAGCCCCACGCCAGCCTTTAGCCCCAGGGTGGATCTGACCAGCAGCCAGCCTGAGGGACTCCAGATCAGCAGCAGCTGTAGCCGTTTCCAGATTTATCAACATATAGATGAAAAGGACAAAGTGAGAGGTCAATGCAGTCTGGACTTTGGGACCCAGTAAGTGGGAGTGCCTGGCTTTTACCCCCAGGGTGAGAAACCGCAGAGATGCAGGCACAGCCAGCCAGCACCATGTGGCAGCTTCAGCTCCTGGCCTGCAGAGTATAGGGGGATGAAGCACCAGTCTGAGGGGTAATCGCTCTTGCTTTAACCTGCTTGGATCTGGATTGAGGTCTAGGGTGTAGGTCCTGGGGTGTGTGTCCACCTTGCCAGAGCGTGTGGAGACCTCAGACGGCACCCATCTACTACCTCTGGCAGCTAAGAAAACCCCAGCATTTGGGACGAAAACTCCCCTGTCTGGTGGCAGAGTCCTACTGTGGCAGAAAGCCCAGGGATCAAGTGACTGAGGGGTGACATGATCAGGCAAAGGAAACAAAGCATACAGAAGATTCCAACATTAGACTCCTATGTTGGGGACAAAAAGGAGCAAAGCATGGAACAGGAGGAAGACAGTGAAGTCAGAACTCCTGCACCAAAGCTTCAAAGGAAAATACGAGCTGGTTACAGGCCATAGAGGACCTTAAGAAGCAGATAAGAGAAGTGGAGGAAAAATTGGGAAGAGAAATGAGAACAATGCAAGAAAATTATGAAATGAGAGTCAACAGCCTGACTGAGGAAAATAACACCTTAAAAAATAGACTAACTCAAATGGCAAAAGGGGCTCAAAAAGGCAATGAGGGGAAGAATGCCTTAAAAAACCAAATTTGCCAGATGGAAAAAGAATCTCAAAAGCTCATTGAGGAAAATCATTGCTTCAGAATTAGATTGAAGCAAATGGAAGCTAATGACTTTATGAGAAATCAAGATGCTGTTAAACAGATCCAAACAAATGAAAGAATAGAAGGCAATGTGAAATATCTCATGGAAAAAACCACTGACCTGGAAAATAGATCCAGGAGAGATCATTTAAAAATTATTGGACTACCTGAAAGCCCTGATCAAAGTAAGAACCTAGAAATCATCCTCCAGGAAGTTCTCAAGGAAAACTGCCCTGATGTTTTAGAACCAGAGGGTAAAATAGAGGTTGAAAGAATCCACCGATCACCTCCTGAAAAAGATCCCCAAAAGAAAACTCCTAGGAATATTATAGCCAGGTTCCGGAATTCCCAGATCAAGGAGAGAATATTATAAGCAACCAGGAAGAAACAATTTGAATATTGTGGAGACACAATCAAGATAATACAGGATCTGACAGCTTCTACACTAAGGGATCGAAGTGCTTGGAATATGATATTCCGGAGGTCAAAGGATCTGGGATTAAAACCAAGAGTCACCTACCCAGCAAAACTGAGTATCATGTTTCAGGGGAAAATATAGTCATTCAGTGGAATAGAGGGAGGGAAATATAGTCAGTCTTTTACAATATATCTACTATGTTATTGTTTTGCATTAGCCACACATGTACAACTTATACTGAACTACTTATCTTCCCAGTAAGGGTGGGTGACAAGGGAGGAAGGGAATGAATCTGGAATTCAAAGTTTTAAAATCAAATATTCATATATATATATCCACTATTATTAATACTATTTTACATGTAATTGGGAAATAAGATATACAGGCACTGGGGCATAGAGATCCACTGGAAAAGTCGAAAGGTGTATGGGAGAAAATATTGGAGAGAGTAGATTGGAGGAGGGGATATCCTATGGGACTGCTATTTCGGGGGTGGTGGGTAGGGGAAAAATGGGTAGAAAATTTGTAACTCAAAATCTGGTGGAAAGGAATGATGTAAATCAGAAGTTAATAAAGCATTTGAAAAAAATAAAAAGAAAATTAAAATAAAAAAAATTTTAATAAAAAAAACTCATTGGAAAGAACAAAAGGTCAAGAATATCAAAGAAACTAATGGGGGAAAAGTGAAGGCAAGATATTTAGCAGTACTAGCTCATAAACTGTATTATAAAGTAGTAATTATTAAAATTATCTGGTACTGGCTAAGAAATCAAAATGTAGATCAGTGGAGCAGAGTGGACATACAATTTGTAGGAGCAAATGACTATAGTAACCTTGTCTTTGACAATAATAAAGACTTAAGTTTTTGGGATAAGAATTCATTATTTGATAAAAATTATTGGGAAAGGGATAGCTAGGTGGTGCAGTGAATACAGCACTCACCCCAGAGTCAGGAGGACCTGAGTTCAAATCCAGCCTCAGACACTTAACACTCTAACTAGCCATGTCACCTTGGGTAAGTCACTTAACCCCAATTGCCCTTCCAAAAGAAGCAAAAAAAAATTATTTGGAAAGCAGTGTGGCAGAAATTGGACATAGACCATTATTTTATACTATTTATCAAGATAAGGTCAAAAAGGACACATGACTAAGATATAAAGAGAGATATTACAAGAAAATTAGAAGAACATGGAACATATTTATCAGATGTATGGACAAGCAAATAATTTATGAATAAACAAGAAATAGAGATTAATATAAGGTGTAAAATGGATAATTTCAGTTACATCAAATTTAAAAGGTTTTGTACAAATAAAACCAATGTAGCCCGGATTAGAAGGAAAGCAGAAAATTTTGGGGAAAATTTATGTAGACAGATTCTCAGATAAAGTCTCATCTCATATATAAAAAGAACTTTGTCAAGTCTATCAGAATACAAGTTATTCCCCAATTGATAAATGGCCAAAGGATATCAATAGGCAGTTTTCTGATGATCAAATTAAAACAATTTATGGTCATATAAAAATTCTCTAAATCATTATTGATTAGAAAAATGTAGGTTGGCTAAAATGATTGGAGGAGAAAGTGACAAATTTTGGAAGGGATGTGGAAAAATTGGACACTAATTCACTGTTGATGGAACTATGAACTGATCCAGCCGTTTTGGGAGAGCAGTCTGGAATTATGCTCAAATAGTTAATTAACTGCTTATACCCTTTCACCCAGCAATATCACAGCTAGGTCTGTTTTTATATAAGATTAAGGAAAAAGGAAAAGAAGTTATATATTCTAAAATATTTATAGCAGCTCTATTTGTGGTGGCAAAGAACTGGAAATTGTGGGGATGCCCACCAGTTAGGGAATGGCTGAATAAATTGTAGTATATGATCATGGTGGAATACTATTGTGTTATAAGAAATTATGAGCTCTATGATTTTAGAAAAACATGGAAAACTTGCGTTAAATACTGAAGAGTGAAATGAGCAAAACCAAGAGAATGTTGTGTACAGTAACAGCAGTATTGTTTTGAGAATAGCTTTGAGCAACTAAGTCATTTTGACTATTATAAATACCTAAATTAACTACAGCGCACCCATGAAGGGAGACACTATCTGCATTCAGAAAAAGAACTGATAAATAGAAGTATGATAGAATGATTTTACATTCAAACATAGACACACATATATACATACATATTTTTATTTAATGGTAGCCATTTCTAGAGCAGAGAGGAGGGGAGGAAAGAAAAAAAATAAGTGATTATATATTTAAAAGTAAAAGCAAGTTGTATGTAAAGTTGCGGTTTTATATGCAATCATCTTTTTTTTCTCCTATTCTACTGTGTTATAGAAATGCTTGTTTTATTTCTTAAGTTCAGAATGAAATAATTTTTTTTAAAAAGACAGAGAAATTCCCGTAAGTTCCTGTTGCCTCTAGGAGAAAATACACAATGCTCTGTTTGGCGTTCAGAATTTTTCAGTCTTATTACACCTTACCCCTGGTCAAGGTACTCTTTGATCCAGTGACACTGTATCTTGCTGTTCCTTGAACTCCATGTCTCAGCTCTATTTGGATATTGTTTGTAAGAGAGTGTGAAGAGTCCAGAATGAGGAGTCAGTCCTAGGTTGTAAGCCTGGGTGTCTAGGAGGATGGTGGTATCTTTGCCAGCAATAAGGAAGTTTGGAAGAAGGGGAGAGGAAGATAATGAGATCACTTTTGGACACACTAAGTTTATGATGTTTATGAAATGTCCATTTGATAATGTCAATAAACTTTTGTAAATGTGAGACTGAAGGTCAAGAGAGAAATTAGGGATGAATAAGTCGATTTGAGAATCATCATTGAAACCATGGGAGTTGATGAAATCATCAAGTGAAATAATATAGAAGGAGAAAAGATTAGGTCACATTAAAGAGTCCTGAGGATCCTCCCATGAACAAGTTTGGCTTCACTGAAGATGCTGTAAAGGAGATTGAAAAGAAATGGTCAGGTCAGTAGGGGGGAACCAGGATAGAGTAGTATCAAGGAAATAGAGAAGAGATTATCAAAGAGAAGACAACGTCAAAGTCTTCTGAATATTGACAAATGTCTATGGATTTGGCAATTAAAAAATCAGTAGTAACTTTGGAGAAAGTATCTATTGTGTGTATAGTTTCTGAAATATTTTTACACTTTCACATGTTGTGGAATAATGTTTTTGTTCATTATAGTTACAGAAAATGTAAATTATATTAATTTTCTCTGTATTGGTATAATTGTTTTTTAGTTGGATAATCTCAATTCTCAAAAATGGCCTTTTGGAATTCCTGTCTAATTTTGTCTATCACTTCTTTTAAATCATTTGAGACATAGGTATCAATTTTTGTCATCTGTTTTGTTATCAGATAGAGTTTTAAAAATTTACATTAAGATTTTCAGTGACCATAGATTTTTCATCTTTTTATTCTTCAGATTTTAATAGCTCTTTGATTTCAATTCATTTTTTTGATCTAATTTGGGCTTAGTTATGAATTTACTTTATACACTTTCCATGTATTGGTTTGTTATGCTTTTGTATAATATGAAAATGGGCGGTATCATTGACAACATTCAGTATTAATCTCTTGAGAGTAATGAGGAAGCTTTGTTTCCAGTTAGCTTTAAAAAAAGTCATAGTTTTAGGCCATAGTGAAAGCATTCATAATATCTTCAAGTCATTTCATACACAATTTTCTTTTGTTTACTTTATTTATCATATCCATGCAGTCTATACTGATTCATTTTTGATAGGTTGGATATTTATAGTTCTTTTTTCCAGAAGATTGATATTCCTTCTTTTCTTCTGTGTGGTCCCAATTCTCACTACAGTTCCAAATAGGGTCTTCTGGCAACCCCATGCTGCCCTCTCTATTTCTTTGACTCTTAAAAGAATTTGTATCATGCTGAGTAGTATGCTAACTCTATTAGCGCTTTCAACAGAACTTAATTTGCCAGTTTCTAGATTTTTGCTAGGTCTTCCCTCTTCTCTTTCCCCCACCCTAAATAGTGGTTTCAGGGTACATAGAGGTATATGGTTATGTCTGCCCCTCTCCTATTTCATTTTGTCTTCTCTCCCCATCTCTACCCCTCAGGTAGCTTGAACTTTGAGGGGGTTATAGTTTAGTTATTGTTGCTGCTGCTTTTATTGTATATTATGTTATGCAGCATTTATTCATCTTTTTAGCAGGATCTCTGGTATGGATGACTATAAATCTTTTTTAAGTTTTCAAGTACATAAAATGGGCATGATTTAAACAATATGGTAGAGAGGTGTTTTGGATGAGTGTCAGATGTTGAGTTAGGAAACCTAAGTTGAAAATTTGACATCATTGTTTACTAGTTTTGTGATCTTGGGCAAGTCATTTGAAATTTCAGCTTCATTTTCCTCATTTGTGCAATAGGGAAATATCTCAGTGGGTTGTGATGATGATGAAATGAAATAATGTATTTAAGGTCCTTTGCAAAGCTTAAATCATAGTATAAGTGTCAGTTATTACTAACATTATTACAAAAATGCTCATTTTTTCATAAGGCCTTGACATAAAAAGCATAGAGTTATAATATAATCCTTACCATTAATATTTATCAAGAAATTCTTCAGTGTGTATGTCTGTATGATTTGTGATGTGTCAGATGTGAAAAAGAAGAATATGGTTGGGAAAAAAAGTGATAAGCACTTGATATTTTCTCATATTAATTTTTTGTTCCCCCCCCCCCCACATACATCCCCTCCCAATATTGTAAATATTTCCTCTTTGGAGAAATGTCTGCTGTTGCATATTTTTAACTATTAGCCTCTTTAAATCCTTTTTAAGAATAGATAATAAAACTAAGAGAGAAATGGCTAAATATTTCAACATAAATAGTGTCAGTTTGTAAAGAGATACCTCATCTTCATGGCACTCAATTCTTATCAACTGTTCTAAAATTGCATTGGTTATGTGGGAAGCCAGAGCTTGATTAATTAAGATACAAGTTTTTCTCTACAAAGTTCAGGTAAAATTTAGAGAATCAACAGATTAGGATGAAGGCATGGTGGCAGTGGTACAGTTTTATTTTGAGAATTATTGTTAGTCCTTTATGTTTGTATCTCTCATCTGCTGGTGAAGTTGTTTGTATAATATTGATTTCCTCATTAAATTTAAGATTTTCAAGAACCATAAAAACTCTTTCTGCTAACCCCCAAATCCAGGCAACTCCCTAAGACTATAAGTTGCAGATCTATGTTGAAGGTCTTCCAAGTTACAGATAATATTGGTATCCAACTCTAGGTTCCAATCTGTATTAGAAAAAGGATTTCCTTACTGAGAACACCAATGAAATTTTATGTTCAGTCTTTTTTTTTTTTTTAAATCTAAAAGGTGCTTAAAGTGTTTAATTTTCCTAAGTAGAATAGACTATGTGTTTCCTTATACCCAGTATAATCTTCCTTTTTGTTGTGATAAATTATATCCTTAGATCAACTATATTCCAGTTCCTATTCAGGGTTTCAAGGAGATCTCAAATTTATTGCTGTCATCACACTTGAACAAGGGTTGGTTTCCTCAAGAAGGTTAATACTGAATGAATAGCATATGAATCTCTTAATGGAAGCCAAGTTAGGTGCCTCACAGTAGTGCATAATTGTGAACCAGGCTTATTTACAGATTTTGTCAGACTTATGTTTTACTTGTTAACAGTGTTTCTTTTTCTGCCCAATTTTACACCTATCCTATTTTCCTTTTTACTCTGAACATCTTACCTTCCTCATTATTTTTTTAAAATTTATTTTATTTTTAATTTATGGAATAAAACAAGCACTTCTATAGCATAGTATGATTAATAAAAGATGATTACACATGAAACTGCAAATCTACTATGCACAACTTGCTGTTCCTTTTAAATATACAACAAAGTTATCATGTGCATTTCTTTCTTTTTCTTTTTTCCCCTTTTTTCTTCCTTCCTTGCCTTAGAAATGACCACCATTAGACACAAATAGGTATGTATGTATAAAATTAATCCTCTACATACTTCTCTTTATGCTTTCTTTGGATACAGACAGCATTTTTCTTCACATTTTCTTTATAGTTAACTTGGGCATTTATTTGGGGGGGTTGTTAATTTTTTTATTAGATTGTTTATTTTTAGTTTTCAACATTCACTTCCTTAAGTTTTAAATTTTCTCCCTCTTCTACTCTTTTCCCTCCCCAAGATGACTTGCAATATGATATGGCCTCTACACATACATTCCTATGAAACACATTTTTCACATTAGTCATATTGCATAGAAGAATTATAATGAATGGGAAACACCATGAGAAAGGAAAAAAAAACAAAATAAAAAGAAAATGGTCTGCTTTATTCTGCATTCTGACTCCATAGTTCTTTCTGTGGATATGATTGGCATTTTCCGTCATGTGTCGCATTTTCCGTCATGTGTCCTTTGGAATTGTTTTCAGTCCTCTCATTGCTGAGAAGGGCTAAGTCAATCAAAATCAGTCCTCACACATTGTGACTGTTACTGTGTACAGTATTCTGGTTCTGCTCCCCTCACTCAGACTCAGTTCATATAAGTCTTTCCAGGTTTCTCTGAAGTTCACCTATTCATAATTTCTTATAGTATAATAGTATTCCATTACATTCATACAACACAACTTGTTTAGCTCTTCCCCAATTGATGGGCATCTCCTCAATTTCCAGTTCTTGGCCACCACAGAAAGAGCTGCTATAAATATTTTTTGTACATGTGGGTCCTTCTCCCATTTTTATGATCTCTTTGGGATACAGTTAGACATTTGTTTTCTAATTAATTAATTTAATTTTAGTTTACAGCATTCAGTTCCACAAACTTCCAAGTTCCAAATTCTCTCCCCTCCCTCTCCCCAAGATGACATGCAATCTTATATAGGCTCTGCATATACATTCACATTAAACATATTTTCACATTAGTCATGTTGCAAAGAATAATTGTAACTAATGGATTAAATCACAAGAAAGAAGAAACAAAACAAAGCACAAAAGAGAGACAGCAAATAGTATGCTTCTATCTGCATTCAGACTCCATGATTCTTTCTCTGGATGTGGATAACACATTTTCCATTATCAGCCTTTTGGAGTTGTCTGAGAACCTTGCATTACTGAGAAGAGCCAAGTATATTACCGTGTTTCCCCAATAATAAGACCTATCTCGAAAATAAGCCCTCCCCTTACTGTGTAAGATTCCTCTAAAATAAGCCCTCCCCCTAAAATAAGCCCTATTGAGATTGCTACTGTAGTGAAGGTGATCCCCTGTGCTACACGCTACATTACGGTACCCTCTGTATGCACTGCCCCCCCCGTGAAACGCACGCCGCGCTCTGAGCTGCATCCACACAGAGCTGCGGCAGTGAGCGCGTCATCCTGTTCTTCCCCAGTGATTTGCTTATTGAATAAAGGTACTTTTTTTGTTCACATTTACCTGTTTATTAAAATTGCTGTCAATGTTCATTAAAATAAGCCCTCCCCTGAAAATAAGCCCTCTGGTGTTTTTCTGTCCAAAAAAAATAATAAGACAGTCTTATTATCGGGCAAACACGGTACATATACAATGTTCTTCTGATTCTGCTCCCCTCACTCAGCATCAGCTCAATTAAATCTTTCCAGGTTTTTCTGAAGTCTTTTTTATAGCACAATAATATTCCATTATATTCATATACCACAACTTGTTTTCCATTCCCCAGTTGATGGGTATCCCCTCAATTTCCAGTTCTTTGCTACCTCAAAAGAGAGCTGCTCTATAGAGCCAGAAGAACTTTGTAAATAATTACAGACACATTGTATCTGTGATGACCGACTTTGATGGACTGGGCTCATCTCAGCAATGCAAGTTTATAAGACAACTCCAAAGGACTCATGACAGAAAAGGCTATCCACATCCAGAGAAAGAACTACAGAGTTGGAATGCAGTTTGAAGCAAACTACTTGCTCTCTGTCTTTTTTGTTTTGTTTTGTTCCTTCTTTCTCGTTGTACAGTCAATTGATTATAATCCTTCTTTACAACTTGACTAATGTTTAATGTGAAGGTATTTGTAGAACCTCTATTGGATTGCATGCCACCATAGAGGGGTAGGGGGATGGAGAGGAAGAAGGAGAAAATTTGCAACTCAAAAGCTTGTGGAATTGAATGTTGTAAACTGAAAGTAAATTAATAATTTTTTAAAAAAAGAGCTGCTATAATTTTTTTTTTTGGTAAATGTAGTTTATTTTTCCATTTGTATGATCTCTTTCGGATACAGCCCTAGAAGTAGTATTGCATGGTGAAAGAGTATGCACATTTTTTTATTAATTTATTTTTAGTTTTCAACATTAACTTTCACAAGATTCTGAGTTCCAAATGTTGTGCCCATCTCTTCCCTCTCCACACTTAAGACACTGTTCATTCTGATTGTCTCTTTCCCCAGTCTGCCTTCCCTTCTAACCCTCCACCCCTTCTCTTATCCCTTTCCATACTATTTTCCTGTAGGGCAAGATTGATTTCTATATACCATTGTCTGTATATCTTATCTCCCATTGCATTTAAAAATGATTTTTAACATTTGTTTTTAAAATTGAGGTCTACATTCTCTCCCTTCTTCCCTTCCCACCCACTCTCATTAAGAAGGCAAGCAATTCGATACAGGCCATATGTGTGCAGTCATTTAAAACACCTCCATAATAGTCATGCTATGAAAGGCTATATTTCCTCCATCCTATCCCATCCCCCATTTATTCTATTCTGTCCTTTGACCCTGTCCCTCCTAAAAAGTGTTTGCTTCTGATACCCACTCCCTCCATTTGCCCTCCCTCCCATCATCTCCTCCTCTCTTATCACCTTCCTTCCTACTTTCCTATAGGGTAAGATAGATTTCCATGCCCAGTTGAGTGTGTATATTATTCTCTCCTCAAGCCAAATCTGATGAGAGTAAGGTTCACTCATTCCCTCTCATCTCCCCTCTTTCCCTTCACTGTAAAAGGTTTTTTTTTTGCCTCTTTGATGTGAGATAATTCATCTCATTCTACCTCTCCCTTTCTCCTTCTCCCAGTATAATTCCTCTCTCACCCTTAATTTTATTTTTTAGATATCATCCCTTTCATATTCAACTCACCCTCTGTGCCTTCTGTACGTGTGTGTGTGTGTGTGTGTGTGTGTGTGTTCCCAACTACTCTAAGACTGAGAAAGGTCTCCTATCTTAGAAATATCATCTTTCCATGTAGGAATATAATCAGTTTAACTTAAATAAGTATCTTATGATTTCTCTTTCCTTTTTACCTTTTCATGTTTCTCTTGAGTCTTGTATTTGAAAGTCAAATTTTCTATTCAGCTCTGGTCTTTTCATCAAGAATGGTTGAAAGTCCTCTATTTCATTGAATATTAATTTTTTTTTCTCCTGAAAAATTATACTCAGTTTTGCTGGGTGGGTGATTCTTGGTTTTAATCCTAGCTCTGTTGACCTCTGGAATATCATATTCCAAGTCCTCAGATCCCTTAATGTAGAAGCTGCTAAATCTTGTGTTGTCTTGGTTGTGTTTCCATAATACTTGAATCGTTTCTTTCTGGCTGCTTGCAGTATTTTCTCCTTGATCTGGGAACTCTAGAACTTGGCTCCAATATTCCTAGGAGTTTTCTTTTTGGGATCTCTTTCAGAAGGTGATCAGTGGATTCTTTCAGTTTTCATTTTACCCTCTTGTTCTAGAATATCAGGGCAATTTTCTTGATAATTTCTTAAAAGATAATGTCTAGGCTCTTTTTTTGATCATGGCTTTGAGGTAGTCCAATAATTTTAAAATTCTCTCTCCTGGATCTATTTTCCATGTCATTTTTCCTCCAATGAAATATTTTGCATTGTCTTCTATTTTTTCATTCTTTTGGTTTTGTTTTATAATTTCTTGATTTTTTTATAGAGTCATTAGCTTCTATTTGGTCCATTCGAAATTTTAAGGAATTATTTTCTTCAGTGACTCTTTGGACATCCTTTTCCATTTGGCCAGTGCTGCTTTTTTTTTTTTTTTAAAGGCTGCTCAAAGTTTATTAGTTTCATTTGAGTATAAAGTAAACAGGTTACTGAGGCTGCTGAAAAACACATAGGTGATTCAGATAGTAAAAAAACAAACAATAGCAGTGTGGTTTCTTTTACTTGTTTTTTGGTGTTTTATCTTGGTTTTCCTTAAAAACATACACACACACATACCTCACAACTCCTTCTACCTTACGCAGCCTATGTGTTCTAAAGGAATAGGTGGGAGAGGGAAGAAAGGGGAGGGGTTGGGGAAATGGGCTCTGATGCCTAGCACATTTCAGAGGCGGGGGGGGGGGGCAGCAAGGAGGGTGCTGCTGCTCATACAGAAGGCCCAGTGCTGGTCTTACTGGGCTTGATGACATGCCACTACCTCATGGCCTCCTGAGCCAGGTCACAGGTGATCTTGCCATGAGCAAACTGGAAAGTTCCCGATGCTCTGGAGATTCCAATACAGTTGTCATGAATGGATGACTCGACTTCCGAAGAAGAAGCTTGCCCATCAATGGCCTGGGTCTGATTTGGGAAGACTAGGATGGTGGGGGATCACTTCCCCAGAGTACTCAGCACTTCCACAGGAGCTGTTGCTGGAGGTGAAACCCAGATGCCTTTGGTAGTAGTCATGGGTTGCTACAAGTGAATCACTAGACAGGATTGCTGCCATATTGCTTATTCTTCTTATGAGGATGTAAACCTTAGTGGCAGCTCCCAAGCAGCCCCTGTCAGGCAGTGGGCTGCGGTGGACGATCACCAGTGACCTGGCTCAGGAAAAGGGGGCACTAGGCCACAGAGCCCATTTGTAAAGGAGATTATGGGACAATACTCCACAGCAACGAAAACTCAAAGAGTTCTTTGGGTTTCCCAGTTCTGCTTTTTAAGGCATTTTTCTCCTCATTGTCTTTTGGACCTCTTTTGCTATTTGCTTTAGTCTATTTTTTTTTTTTTTGCCTTTTGGAGGGCAATTGGGGTTAAGTAATTTGCCCAAGGTTACATGGCTAGTTTTTTTGTGTGGGTGTTAAGTGTCTGAGGCCGGAACCAAACTCAGGACCTCCTGACTCCGGGGCCAGCACTTTTACTCACTGTGCCACCTAGCCACCCCTTTGGTCTATTTTTTAAGGTATTATTTTCTTTAGTATTTTTTGGGTATCCTTTAGCAAGCTGTTGACTCATTTTTGATGATTTTCTTGTATCACTCTCATTTCTCTTCCCAATTTTTCCTCTACTTCTCTTGATTTTCAAAATCCTTTTTTGAGCTCTTCTATGGCCTTTGATCAATTCATTTTTTTTCTTGGAGGCTTTGAATGTAGGGGCTTTGCCTTTGTTGTCTTGTTCTGGTTGTATGTTTTGATATTCTTTGTCACCCAAGTAAGATTCTATAGTCTGAGGTTTTTTAGTTCTTTTTTAAAATGATTTTTGCTCATTTTTCCAGACAATTACTTAAATTTTTAACTCTTTGTTGAGGTAAGATTCTGCTTCCATTGTGAAGGGAGTGTTGGGCTGGAAATTTGTTTCACTCTGTCATTTTACGGGTTCTGCTGCTCTAGAATTTGTTGAGTCATTTTTTTACAGGAGGGTTTCGGGGTGAGCTCAAGCAAGTCCCTGCTTTTACTCCATCTGTTCTCTGCCAGGTATGCACATTTTTATAGCCCTTTGGGCATATTTCTCATTCTTTAGGAAGTTTACCACAAAGGATCTTTTTTTCTCCCAGTTTTTCTTCATATCTTGAACGAGGGTAAATTAAGGCTTAGATTTCTTTGTTTTTTTTTTAAATAAGAGCTACAGTTTTTATGAAAAAAATTTCATTGTTCTCAGACTTAATGACATTTGTTTGTAGCCCAGCTTCAAAGAGATATGTAATCTGTCAAATCTTGTTCTTAGAAATTTTTGTGGTGGGTTTCATGAGGATCAAAATTCCCAAATAATTTTTTTAATTTTGATTTTGGCCTATTTTCCAACTCTTTTTTCTCTTATTTTGAGTGTCGTCAATTGGTGGAAGGTGTTTTCTCCTGTGAGTCATTGTTGTCATTGCAGTACCAGTAACTGACATTTATGTGCTTTAAGGTTTATAAAATACTTCTCTCACAACAACCCTGTCAAGTGGCTGGAGTGATGAAGTGAATTATTAGAGCCTAGAACAAGTATACAACTGATCCCAGATTAAAATATGGGTCATTACATTCTTTGAATTGTGCAACAAATAGCATTCAGTTCTCTACATAACTTTATTGCCATAACAGTCTAATATTCTAATCTAATGCATACAGTGTGTTGCATTATTATTTGTGGAGAGTAGTGTTGATGGGTGAGCACAAAAAGATCATTCTATTCACCCCATACTACTTCACCATTCACAGAATCACGAATTTGAGATAAGAGAAAAGATGTCAGGTGCCATCTAGATTTCATAAAAGAAACCTGTGCTATAGCATACCTGACCACAGGTCATTTAGCTTCTTGAAGACCTCCAAGGATCACATTTCAGGGCAATCTGTTTCACTTTTATATAACTCTATTAGGATTTTTTTTCTGATATCGTCAAAATTTGTCTTTTTAACTTTTACCCATTGCTTCAGGATCTGCTCTTTGGGTCCAAACAGAATTAGGTAGTGCAGTGCATAGAGTGCTGGGCCTGGAGTCAGAAAACTTAAGTTTAAATCTGGCCTTAGACTCCTGTTAACTGTGACCCTGGGCAAGTCAGTTAAACTCTGAATGTTTCCATTTCCTCACCTAGAAAATATAAATAATAATAACACCTACCTCCCAGCATTTTTGTGAGGATCAAATGAGATATTTGTAAAGCAAATAATAATAATGATAATGATGATAGCTAACATTGATACATACTATGTGCCAGATACTGTTCTAAGTGCTTTATAAATGCTATTTCATTTGATCCTATCAATAGCCCTGGGAGGTAGATGCTCTTATTATCCCCATTTTACCAATGAGTAAATGGAGGAGTCACTCTAGTGTCTGAGGCCGGATTTGAACTCAGGTCTTACTGACCCCAGTTCCAGAAAGCTTTCCACTATGCCACCTAGTTGCCAGTGTCTGGCACCTGTTAGGTTCTTAATAAATCTTTCTTTCCTCCCTCCCCTCTTTTCTTTCTTCTTCCCTCTCTTCCTCTCTCCTTTTAACATTTAGATATAGCTATTCTGTCATTCTCCTCCCTGTCCAGCTACCCCCTTCTTCTCACCCCCATCCCATCAGCCTTTTCCTCTTTTTCAGACTAAGCTAACCTAATTCCTTCATCCAAACCTTATATGACATGGACTTAAGGCCTCCCATTTATTTGTCCTGATTGCCCTCATTTGGATACTCTCCAGCTTGTTAATATCCTTTTAAAATTATAGTTCACAGAACTGAATTGATGAGATCTAACAAGGGCAGAATACAGAGGGACTCTTCCTGGAAGCTATTCCTTTCTTGATGTAACTCTCAGGTTCCTTATTTTCTTTTGCTAACACATCCTACCACTGACTCATATTGAGCTTGCAATCCAGTAGAACCCTCATCAATCCAATAGAACCCCAGATCTTCTTCAAACCAACTGATTTCTAAACATGTCTCTCTATCATAAAGTTATAAAGTTGATTTTTTTTGCACCCAAGCATAAGATTTTACATTTATTCTTAGTGAATTTTATTTCATTAGTTTTATTTTGAGGCTTTAGTTTTTCAAGATCTTTTTGGGATTTAAGTTGTCATTAGTGTGCAAACCATCCTTCTCAACTTTGTGTTAACTGCAAATTTTATGAGCATGACATCTACACCTTTATCATAGTCTTTGACTATACAAAACAAAAAATAAAACATTAAATTGTAGAGCCAAGTGCAGATCTTTGGGGTAGTGCCCTGGGTACATCCTGCCACGTTGACATTGTAACCATTTATAGATACTCTTTGAGTCCTGCATTCCCTCAAGTGCTCAATCCACCTAATTGTATTCTTATCAGTTCTAATTTTAATTGTCTTCTAGTCCACATCTCTTCATCTTTTCAGCAAGAAAATTATGAGATATTTTATAAAAAAATTTTCTAAAATCTACATGAGCTGGACCTATGTCATTCTCCTCATCTGTTAGTATATCAAGCTTGTTTAAAAGTGAAATGAGGCTAGTCTGGCATGACATGATTTGATGAAACTATACTGCTCCTTGGTAATCACCTCTTTCTAGAACTGCACCAGACATTTCTTCAGTAATCTGTTCTATAATTTTCCCAGCAGGTAAAGTCATGCACACTGGTCTAGAGTTTGCAACTCTCTACTCTTATCTTTTTTTGTGTGTGAAATGAACCCATTTGCCCTTTTCCAGTCTTGTAATTCCTCTTCTGTTTAATATTGTCTTGGAAATATTATTTACACTGTAGCTTTGCAGTCATAGTTGCCATTTCTTTGAGTATGCAAGAATATACTGGGACACTTAGTTTGAATTCATTAAGGGCAGCTTAGTACTTTTGTTTTCTTTGTCCATCATAGGCCTTGATTTCTTGTCCTGCTTCACCTCTCTGGTTCTTGAATTTTCTCACAAGTATACTTTCTTAATGTACTATCTTGCCCTGTTTCCACTCCCCACTATTCACTTACTCCATTTCTTTTGAATAAGGTATACCAGTTCAGGTATGAGCTTCATCCCATCTAGACTCAGTGATATCTATTGGATCAAATTTGCTTCCTTATGTTATTTGTTGGGTTACCCTTGTTTGTTGCCTAACCTTTTGGCAATTTATGCAAGTCATTTGAGGCATTGGACTTTCTCACTCTCATACGTCTTATATTTTATCTCTTGTGAAATTCTGAGTGCTTCAGCTACAGTTTTTCTTCCTTCACTGTAGCTACTCTCTGTAGGTTCCAGTTTTCAGGGTAAATATGTGCTGAATACATTTTTACCAACTTTTGTTAAATGTTTTCTATCTCTGGCCAGTTCTTTATCTCTACCCCTATATTTTAAGCCAAAGACCAGAAATCTAAATTCCATTTCCAGAAACCACCTTTTAATCACCTATATGTTCACTTTCCAAATTGATTTTTCTTTTATATCCCCTGCTTTCAATAAGCAACCTTGAGGAAAATGTAATTAGTTTTCTTATGGTCTTCAGTTTCTTGCCTAAGACTTCATATTCATTATTGATACTTCTTAGGTTCCTCCAATAAATACTATTTGTGCCCACATCAATGTTGATAGTTGTCATCAATTTTAATAAATCTTGAGGAAATTCATTCTTGTCTTTCATTTGTTGCAGGAAGACAAGACCTTTCTTTTGTTATCAGGACAGCAAATAGGTGCCTGAATATTCCCCCAAACAAGGAATCACCAATTACTGATGCTCTTCAATTTTCCTCCTACTTTTGTTAGATGTTCTCTCAACTGTTAGTTTCTGTGATATCAACTTATTCCTTCTCAGAGCATCCAGCACCTTCCTCTAAGAACCTCCAAAAAAAAAAAGGACTAGTTGTATGATGTTTCTCCTCTTTGTTAAACTTTTTTACTCACTGACACTTTGATAATTGTAAAGTCTTTTCTGTACTTCAAGTCTTTCTCCTCACAAGTCCTATTGAAAACCTCAATTCTGTTTCCTTTGGGAATATTTTTGTTCCTAACAACCTGGAGTAGAGAAGCATTCTTCTCTATAAAGAAGATCACTATACTTGAAGCGCATATTACATTCTCTATTCTAGTAGAAATATAGATGTCTGATATTCAGTAAGTTAATGAATTTTTTTTCTATCCTCTATACTGGTTGAAATTTTCAGTCTTTTTTTTTTTAACTACTTGTAGATGCTTATAGCGCAACCTTAAGCAACTGATAAAAATGTTTACAACCAATCACCCCTTCTTACTTATTTGACAAACCCACTTAATTTCCTTTCTTTAGTTTGAACATTTCCATAGTCACATCTACTTCCCCTTCATCCTTACACTAGCTTCCTAACTTTTCATCAGTTTGTCTTATATACCAATCCACTCTACCAATTGGCTTTACTCTCTGATTGTTCCACTCCTCTTTTCATAGTTACCTTTCCATGTCTTGACATATATATCCTTTTTCCTTCCTGAATTTTCTAAATTCTATTCCCTAATACTTGATTCTTTTATATCCTCCTCGACCCTACTCTTTCAATGAAACAAGTCTAATTTGGATTAATATCATGGCCAGGAGATTGTTTTCCTAATTTTCCTGTTTTTCCCACTTTTTTCTTCTTCATATTGCTGCTTTAGAAGTACAAACCCCTTCAAATAAACTGCACTATTTCTTTCTCCCTTTTTGTTTCTAATTATCCCAGAGAATAGAAAAGCAATAACTCAAAGGGGAAAAAAACCAGTGGATGTTCCACAGAGATTTATGAATACCTAGAAAAAATGAAGCAAGAGATTTTTTTTTAAAGTGACATAAAAACTCTAGTGGAAAGAATTGAAAAGAGAAGAGTTAGACAAGAAAGTGGTAAAAACTTATCCAAGTAGCAGACTTCCTGAAAACTAGAAGAGACCAAACAGAAATCAATAATTCTATGATATAGCTTGAAATATTAGAACAAAATCAATAGTTTTGAAAAATAGAAGAAAATGTAGACTATCTGATTTAAAAAAAATTTGACTTCACATAAAGGTCAAGGAAGAACAATTTAAGAATTATTTCAATCCCTGAAAACTATAATTTTTTTAAAGAGCCCAGGCACTATATTTCAAAAACATAATAATTGAAAATTAATACCTGAACACAAAGCGAATAGAATGAATACACAGAGCACATCCTGAAAGAACATCAAAGGGAAATGCTCTGGGAATCTCATAGCCAAAATCCTACATCAGGAAAGTGTGGAAGAGAACAAGTATTTATCAAATACCTTCTCTGTTTTAGGCATTGTGCAAAACACTTTAGAGTTGTCTCATTTCATCAAAGAAAATAATACTCTAAATGTCTGGAAAGAAGTAGTTCAGGTACCAAGAAATGTACAAGATATGATTTTTAAAAATGAGAGGAGACCTTATAATATTTTTTAAAGGCAAAGATAGGATGACTAGGTGGCACAGTAAATAGAGCACCAGTCCTGGAGTCAGGAGGACCTGAATTCAAATCCAGCCTCAGACACTTAACACTAGCCGTGTGTCCTTGGCCAAGTCACTTAATCCCAACTGCCCTGCCCTCCCCCCTTCACAAACAAAACAAAACAAAAAAGGCAAAGATAGAGGCTTACAGTCAAGAATAACTTGCTTTGCAAAAATGAAAAGAAACCTTTTGGGGGGGGGGGGGAGAGAATGGACCTTTATTGGAAGAAATTACTTTCAAGGATTTCTGATGAAAAGATTAGAACTGAGTAGGAACTTTTGGGAAAACACAAGAATACAGAGAAACCTAAAAAAGGTGAATTTATTCGAGCATCTGGAAGGTGTTGTGTTGAAGACTCTAATAGTGGGAGAAGAAAGATTTTGAGGGAGTTAAATAAGAAAAACAGGACCTGGGAATAGATTGATTTGTTTCTGAGCATTGAATAGGGGAAAGAGAAGGGAGAGTAAAAAATACGCTAGTGTAGAAAGGAGGAAAAAGAGGGTAGAACTTATTTCTATAGTTGCAATGCATAAGAAGGAAATTACTTGGGTAAGGAGAAAGCAGTGTGAGGGAGCAGGTATCAGATGGACCTCAGTCTCATCCTATACAAAGGAGGACTGTACACATGTAGATAAGCAACCTTACTTCTCTTCTCCCTCCCCCACCCCAAGTTTGATGTAAAAATATATCACTCTTAGAAGGGAAGAATCAGGGACATAGGGAGACAAGGTTGAGGGAGTAGTTAGTTGAAAGTGAAAAAAAAAATCCTTCTCCTAAAATGGAAATTAAAAAGCAAAAAATGAAATCAAAGACCTAGAATCTCAGGAAATGCTTATCAAATGGTGAATATCTGAACGTATTGTAGCATATGAATATAATGGAATATTATGTAAGAAACCATCAAAATGATGATTTCAGATAATCTTGGGTCATGAATTGTTGCAGAGTAAAGTGAGCAGATATAGAAGTACAATTTATATAAGGACAACAACAACTTAAAGACCAAGGTGAAGAAAGATGCATTGATTTTGGACGTGGCCACTGGATGGATTTGCTTTGCTTGACCATGCTTATTTTTCAGAAGGATTTTCTCTTTTTTTCCTTTTCCTTTCTTTCTTTCCCTTTTTAAGGCTTTTAAGGGGAGGTGGAAAGTAGTAGTAGGGTTGGTAATAGTGATGCAAAAAAGGGAGGTAATTGAAATATTTTAAAAAATGCACAGAAGGGAGGAGAAGGAAACACAGGGTTTACATTTTTGAAAGTATTGTGTGGAAATTTTTTTTTAAGCAAGTAGTATAAAATGGAGATTCACCATTTCATATATAGCACTCTTATACTCTGCTGTATATGTATAAATGCTGTTTTTAGTGCTGAAATATAGAATTTGAAAGTATGTTTGATGAAGGGATGAGAGAGGCATAAGAAAGGAAGATATTTGGAATTTCAGAGTAATTTGTACTGCTGGTTTTTTGTAACCGTGGTTTGAGAAAATTAATATTTTTCTGATCTATTAATTTGTATTATTCTGCTTAAAATACATAACTAAAATAATGGATTGCTTACTGCATAATTTTAGGTTGATCTGTTATTAGTGTGAAATTAGAGTAAGGTTAAAATGAATGGTTTCATAGTTATTAAGAAATGTGAAACATTTATCAAAACTTATTTTAAAATCCTTTTTTCTTTTAAAATTATGAATATTGGTGGTATAGAATAAGTGTGATTTATTGTAATAAGTACATTTGATTAAAAATAGACTTTGCTATGTTAGTCTTTGTAGTATAGATTCTGTATTAAAGTTCTTCACCATTCTAGATAGAATGTGTTATCAATTCATAGCCTGTGATGAATTAAATCTTTGCATTCTAGATTGCAGTATACAATATTAATCTAGCAAATACTTGAATATATCCATGATCTCATTGGTATGAATCCTGTCTTTTCTGACAGGTGAGTTTATCCTGTTCTCCACTCACACTTTTTAACTCCCTTTATGCATTGTCTTTCACCACTGGAATTGCAAGTTCCTTGGGAACAGGAACTGTCTTTCTTTTCCCTTGCTTGTCTTTGTTTTCTCAAGACTTAGCACAGTGCCTGAATTGTACTGTGTCCTTAATAAATATCTTTATTATCTTTATGTATCTGTTGATCACATCAAAACTTCTTTATTTGAGTTACCATGTCTGAAACACTCATTACCTTGTGGTCAACCTGATGATAAGCTTTTCTGTACTCATAATAATAACTAGCATTTATTCTTAAATATAATGGTTTTTATCTAATAGACACCCTACCCTCACTCAAAGCTTTTCCAGTTTATTCAGACCTACTAGATATTGTGCTCCTGACATAGCTTTTCAGAACCCAGGGTCACCTTCATGCCATAATTAGGCATCCTAAGACTCTAACAGAAAGAAATTGAGAATGCTAAATTAAATTATATGATCTTTAATGGGAAATGATTTACTTTATTAGAGTAGTTTAAATTAGCTGAAATATTCTTATATTTATATTTTTAGTAATTTAAGAGGAATTTCTTATTACACATGCTTTTTTATTAATACTCAATAAATATGTGCATTATTGAATATGAACTAAGAGCATTAACTTTTTTCCCCCTTCCTTGACCCCCAAGTTGTTTAATTTTCTTCCTTGGCCTTCTTTTTAAATCAAGTCAGAAATTGTATATTTTTGGAATTCTGAAAATAGATCAGGATCTAATTTTAATTGAAATCCAGATACTGTAGTGCTTTGAGTCAATGGACATGTTTAGGTAATCAGATGGGAAATTCAGCCAGTGAGGGTAGGGTTTGGACTTGATGACCTCTAAGGCTTAAGGCTGCTGAGGTTTTGTAAATGGGGTTTAATCTATTTATATACTGAAACTCCTCTGGGCAAGAATATCTCTGCATAGAGTATAAGTACTTGCCTCCGGAACTCTCATGTTCAGTTGTGTTGGATTTTCACTTATGTATTTTTAGAAATACAATATTTTACCCACCACAAACATTTAATTTAATAACTAGCTCACAAAAAATGGTTTATCTTTGAAAGACCCAGTAGGTCCCCCATTCTAATCAACCATTTAGTATTACTGATGATAACTAATACTAGTAAGCATAATAGGAGAAAATAAAAGCTTACTCCTTGACTTCACTAGGCAGACGACTCCTGAACTTCATGAGAAGTACCTGGTGTATTTTATCTTATTTTCTTTTTAAATTTGGTTGAGAATGTAAGGATCCAGAGATGATCCTGATGAATAAGTGTGGAGCAGATGAGTTCAGTCTGCCAATGACAACTCAGTGACTTTGGACAAATAATGAAACTTTTGATTTAGAATGTAAAAGATGCTTAGAGACTCTTGAACCCTGATTCTTTCTTTTGTATTATAGATGATGAAATTGAGAGAGAGTTAAGTGACTTGCCTCCTGTCAGGTCACACAGTAAGTGTCTCAGGCAGGACCCAAGTTCAGAGCTTCCTCGCTCTAAGCTCCATGTAAAGCTCACCTAATGCCTCCTCTGTAAAATGAGAGAGGTGGATTAGGTGACAGCTAAGGACTCTGGTTTCTATGATTTAACTGAAAACAACTTGCTGAAGTTATCAGATTTGAAAAGGCAGTGATAAAATTGTAAATCTCAAGCTGCCTCTTAATGTTGTGATTAGCAAAATGAACTTAGACTAGCTGCTGAGTCATTTTTTTCTCTCCTCAACTTGAAGAGACCATTTCTTGTACTTGAAAACACAGAAGTTCCTGGGGACATTATAGATCCGTGGGTTAGATGTAACTCTTAGTTTACTGAAGCTGTCCTTAATTACTTCCATTCGTTGTAAGACTGGAATCTGCAGATAAGTTTAAGCCTCATAACTAAGATATTGTGGCTTTGTTATGAATGAACTTGAAATCCTCTCTCTACTTCAGATGAGGCTTTGCTCCAAGAGGTAAAAAAATGAACAAAAAGAAATACAGTATTTTGGATTGTAGGAGAGTGAGATTAGGAAAACTGAGAGGAGTTTACTCAAGAAGATTTTGACTAAGAGGAAATGGATTTCTTAGGCATCTAGAACAGAGTAAACACTCAGACTGGAACATAGTGGAAGGACATAAATTTTGTGCCTAGCCCAAGAAAATCAGACTAGACTAACAGTCATTATTCACATTTATCTATATCAAGAGCAAATAAGCATTGCCTCAAAGGGGCAACTATTGATAAATGGACTATGTACCTCTGACTGCCTAATTTAAAACTAGTTAGAACATCTTATCATCATTGTATAAAGTAAAATAGTTATTTGCATAATTCAAGGAGGCTACTATAAGTGTGTGACTGTCACTTAGTGTGAGAGAAGGAATGCAGGAGAGATTGTGGGCTTTGGGAAGGGAGAGCTATATCCCAAAACCATGTGACTGAATCAAGAAATAACTTGGAGCCCTCACATTGTAGCAGAAAAAGCAGGGGGCTTGGAACCAGCTATTGGGTTTGTAACCAATTGTCTTTCCCTATATGCTATCAGATACAGATTGTATTACCTGTTTATAATAGGTTCACACCTATTTTGGCACTCAGTGTCTGTATGATTAAAAATATGACAAGTTTTCCAAGATTTTTTTTAATAATAATAAAAAGAGCCAGAATTTATGTAACACTTTAATGTTTACAAGTGATTATCTCATTTTTATCTTCACAACACCCCAGGAAGATGGGTGCTATTGTTATCCTCATTTTCCAGATTAAAAAAATGAAGTAGAGGTAAAGTGACTGGTTCAGGGTCATACAACTAGGAGGTGCCTGAGGCTGGATTTCAGTTCTGGTCTTCCTAACTCCAGGCCTGGAGCCCTGTCCATTGTACCACCAGCTGCCTCAGGGAAGTGAGGAATATCCCAGGAAAAGAGACAGGGAAGTGTAAGATATTGTGTTAGGTTTTTTTGTTTTGTTTTTACTTGAAGGATTCAGAAGTATAGGTTTGGAGTTTAGGGCTTGGGATATCTGAGTGTAGGCTGTTCTTGGTTTCCACCTGTGATCCCAAAGTTGAGGCTGGTTGCTTGAATGTTATCATTCAACGAATTCCAGAGTTGAAAGGGCATATAAAATATTACTTAGTCTAACCTGCTCATGAACAGTAATCCATTCTATAAAATCCCTCATCTGTGGTTATCCAGTTTCTGCTTGGAAAACTATTGTAACACCAATTCTCTCTCAAGACCATTCAATTTTGGATAACAGTATTAAGAAGTATTTTTTTTTTACTTTGGTTATAAGACTCTGCTTCTCTCCAACTTTGCCCATTACTCATAGTTTTGCCCTATGGAGCCAAACAGCCCCAGCTGGTTCATTTTTTACATGGCAATTCTTTATATTCTTGAGGACAGTTATTGCATGCTCCACAAGACTCTTGTTCTGGCTTCAATCTCCATTTCTTTCAACAGAACTTTCTTTGGCTGTTATAAGAATGTAAATTTTTAAGATCTTCCCTGCCTCTAGGTTAAGTGCACCTGGAGCCGGTGGTGGGAGGCTTGTTTTTCAGGAAGGCCCACACCTTGGTGCTTTGTGATTGGACAGTGGGTCAAGAGGGTTGTTACATTCTCTGACCCAGGAGAAGGTAATATAATCCCTGATGTGAGACTTTGTTTGGGGGCTTACTTTGAGAAGTGTTGTATGATTTGACCAGATGAGACTCTGGGCAGCCGTTGAGAGCCCCCTGGCTTTGAAAAACCCAGATGTTGATGCTTCCCTCTCTGGTAACTGTGATTTGGTATGGATGTAATGGTTGGACAGTTGGAGGCCTGTCTGCTTGAAATATTTCTGTCTGTATACTCTGAAGTTTGGGGTGCTGACCTTTTTTTCCTGAACTAGGTAAATGATATATTTGATTGATTAAAGCAAGATTGTTAACCCATTTTGAATTGCTTCCCTTTAGAAAAGCAGATCTAAGAACCTGTGTTGGCAGCCACCCTGGGGGTGCTGGGGTGCTTGCTGCTACATTGGCATAGACATCAGTCTTTTTTTTTTCTTTAGCCATCCTAGTTATAATCTATAAACAATTTTTTAATTGCATATTGAAGATTAATTCAACCATCTAAATTTATAACCAGCTATGATTACATTAATTTCAATGGGTAGAATGCCATCACTTTTTTTTCTGCTGTTACTTTTCTTCACTTGTTTCAGTTTTATCAGCATCCCAAAACGTGGCATCTCATAAGAAAGACAGGTCTTCAGCTGTGATAAGATCAGGAAAGAGTACAACAGGACCATCATATCCCTTATTCTTAACACTATGCCTTTATTAGTTCATTCTAAGATCATATTAACTTTTTTGGCCACCTTGTCATATTGTGATTCTTGTTGAAGATCTTTGAGAAGAGCAAAATGCAGTATATCCATGAAAATGAGCACAGTGAACCCCATAAGAGCAGCTCCTGAAGAATCCCAGGGTAGGAGATTCCTCACGTTTAGTCTCTAGGTGACAATTGAAAGGTGTGCGTCATTATGATATCTTGGACTCAGGTTCTCTGTACTTTTTTTCAGAATCTGAGGGTTAAAGGAGAACTTGTAGGTCATCTAATTTACCTTGTATCCAAACAAGAATGACCTCTTCAGGATCTCTATCAAGTGCTTATTCATTTCTCAATTTGAAGACTTGTAGAGGGAAGGGGGCCATTCCTGGATGCTGATTGAGGACATTACTGTATCTTTTATTTTTTTTTAACTTTATTTATTTTTAAGCAATCAGGGTTAAATAGCTTGCTCAAGGTTACACGACCAGTTATTTCTGGGTGTGGTGCTAAGTATCTGAGCCCAGATTTGATCCCCAGGTCATCCCGACACTGGAGCCAGTGCTCTTACTCGCTGTGTACTGTATCTTTTTTGAATGATAAATGACCTGAGGAAATTAAAAAGCCTTCACAGCTAATCTAAATCATACTTTGAAATTGTGTTTTTCTGTTCCCTTGCTATCAAACTTTTCTTGGCTTCTAGAGATTTTGTTTTCGACAGCAGATGGCAGCATTGGCTAGTGTGTGCTTTTGTATTTTCAAATAAGAAATGAAAGCACCAATTTCACCTTTACTCTCTTTACCTCTTTTCCTCCTTTCTCCTCCTGCTACCTTGAGTAGTTTTTGTGTGGGTGACTTGTCTAGCACAGTAACAGAAAGATCGAATGCTATTCTGTTTCTCCCCTCCCCCAATAAAGGAAAGACCTTGTATTTTCACCCTTCCTTCCCAAAGTTAATTTTATACGGATGCACTGGGTGAAATTGTTTTCTCTAAGGTGACACTTTAAATTTGTTTCTTTACAAGAAGGTTGGGCTGAAAGGGAGAGCATGTTATTCTGCTTTGTTCGAGAGGGCAAAATCTCAGCTAAAATCACAAGTATCATCAGTCCTTTCCTTCTACCTACAGTACACAATGTCAGCTGAAAAAAAAATTAGTCATAATGTAGTGGCAAAAGTGTTGCCTAGAGAGTGTGCCTGCTGAGAGCTAGAGACAATTTGGAAGCAGTAATAAGTTTCCCTTGATATGATTATTTTCACTGTGCTTTAAGGGAGAGAAAGGATAGAGAAGTGTGTTCCTAATGGGAGTGTCCTTGAAAGAACAAGTAGGTGCAATCAGTGAAAAAATAAATAAAATACATATAGTATGGTTAAAGTACCAGTTTTCCTACTGCAAAGAAGTTCATCTAATTTAGAGAGAACAGTATTATGTGCTTATATTCAGTGCCAGCCTCATGATGGTGTAGAAAGTTTCCATTGAGTGTTTTTTTTTTCCAGTTTTTTCATTATTTGAGGGTACTGTTTAGAAGAGGAAGGAGGAGGCAAAATACAGAAGGGATGGTAATATTTTATTGTAGAATCCTTGGGGATTAGAGGGAGGAGATGGAGGAGTGATATTTGAATCTATTTGAGACTCTGAAATGTGAAATGACTCTAGTTCTTGAACTGAATGGAGTTCCTAGAAGGGGTATAGCAAAAAATGTTCAACTACTTTGACATTACCTGTAGGGATTGTGACTCTGGAGTTAGTTATGTACTTTCTTTTGACAGTAGTAATAAGTTAATGAAAGGAAAGGAGCAAATTTCCCCAAAATTTCATTGTTCCTGTAGTTAAACATTTTGAGTACTATAAAAAAAGATGTTATCAAATGTATGGTTGCAACAAGATTAATTTGGAGTCAAGATGTGTTAAATTCTATAGTGTTAAAAGAGAGCTTTCTAATATCATGTTCAGGGTACACTAAATAAAGCATTGACTTTGTATACTATAATGTCTTTTGCATTGGTTCTCTTCTCTCTTCTTATGCAACCACCAGCCCTAGCCTTTTATTGATTGTAATTGTAATTTGGAGTTCATTGCCTTTTACCTAGATAAATGTAATATAGCATCTTATTTTTTTTTCTGTGTTTGCATTCTCCTTTAACAGAGTAATCTTCTTATGGCACAGGTTTGACTATGTTACTCCCTTGTTAAAAAATGGCTCCCCTTTGTCTCTAAGATAATATCCATGTTTTTCATTCTAGAATTTAAAGCTTTCTATACCATCTGGTATAAATGAAATTAACTAATTAATTAAAAATAACAATAATATTTTAAAATTTAATTAATTATTAATAATTAAAAATAATGAAAATAATTTAATTAAAATTAATTAAAGACAATCATAGCTTTCATCATTGTCTTCCACATACCCTCCTTTCTGGTCAAACTAGACTACTTGGAAAGTTTTTCCAACTTTTGTCTCTCCTTGGTTGTTTATGATCTGTTTTTGTTTTGGTCTTTTTATTCTAGTACATAGTAGGCACTTAATAAGTGTTTGTTGAATTAAATAAACATTGATAATGTGTACTCAGATTAAATTAGGTAAAAGCAATGACCCATTCTTTATTACCTTAATTTCAGTGCTACTTGCTGTAAAATAGAAATGATGAGTGAGCCATTCAGTTATAATATAGAATTATCTTTTGTGCTTTTCACAGCAAGTCAACATTAATTATAACATTTTAAGATATGAATATTAAAATAAGCTGTTTTTTGAAAATTATTTTTACTACCCCAAATCAGAGAACTTTGGGAATATGTGAAATTCAGGGGTTATGTTTTTTAACCTTTGCATAATAATCTTGCATAATTGTTGGCAGACCATTCTGTAAAAGTAGTAACCCATGAATTCATATGACCCCACATTTTCCCTTAGTTCCCTGATGGTGATAAGTGATAATCATAAATTAGGGAATTATAGATTTTGTCACCTGCCTTCAGATAATCTGAGTCAAGTCTCATAGAATAAAAAAAAAATGAGATAGATTTCTTTCCCATTTGCTGGGTATAGTCTTAGTACAATTAAGATCAAAACAGTAGCAAAAACTAAAACCTTTTTGTCTAGAATTTTGATTGAAATTGTATTTAGATTATGGTTAATGATGATAGCATTAAGCTTTCAGCCTTTTTCCTTACATGGAATAGTGGGCTTCCTTCAGAATTCTCTCTATCCTTGTTCTAGAGGGACCTCAACCCTATTGCTTCTCTAGTGACTTTCTCTCCAACTTCTATAATGGCTTTTTGTTGTAAAATATTAAGTGCATTTTTCAGGCTTTCATTTTAAACTAAGCAAGAGGTGGTCAGTAATTTTATGGTATTTACTATTTTCTAGTGTTTTAGCAACGTTTCACTTTGGAGAATAAATCCTATGATAATAAATTTCTAAAAATTACTGAGCTTAGCTATTTTATCTTTAAAACTTTAGCTCTATTTGATTTTAACATTCAGCAATTTACTTATTCTTTACACTTATTCTAAATAAGAATGTTCTTGGTACATCAGAATTCTACATTGCATTTTACATTACATAGAAAGTGTGATGTATTATTCAAGAAAATCAGTAATAAAAGATTTAAACCATATGCGGTTAACTATAATGGCCCTTTCCCAGCCTTCTATCCATAGTACAACCTATTCCTTCAGTTCCCTTCCTATTTACAAGTAGGAGAGGGAGAAAAAGTATGAGTAGGCTTCCTGAAAGGGGTAAGTTAGCAATGGAAAATAAGTTTATTATGTCTTTATTGCTAAGAACTTATTAAACAGCTTAGTGACCTCAAGCATGCCCAGATGATCAATTCATTAGGATTTATTTAAGCAAAACTGAGGTTTTTAATGTAAATATTTCTTAATCTGTCATTGCATTACATAGTCTACCAAAAGAGAAATAAAACTAGTTGAGTTAATGGTTCCACAGTTTAATCAGAAGAGTGTCCAGCAAGGTAAAACAATTATTATGCTATTCTCTTACTAGTATGTGCCCTTCAATAATTACAGGATTGGTGAATAAAAGAAAATTGTAGTGTTATTAA
The DNA here is from genome assembly GCF_028583685.1 of Petaurus breviceps papuanus. NCBI lineage: Eukaryota > Metazoa > Chordata > Mammalia > Diprotodontia > Petauridae > Petaurus > Petaurus breviceps. The sequence continues at coordinate 14,504,662 of NW_027185712.1, read as the reverse complement.
GACTACAAATTCCAAGTTATTACTCATTGTCCAGAAGGTGAAATACACCTTTCCTTTAGATGTTGTCATCAACACTTTTTTTTTTGGGGGGGGGGGTGTACCTGCTTAGGTAGTTTTCATAGGTTTCATGGTGCATTTTCTATTTCAGAATAAACCTGAGCATCAGTACTTCCCTCAGGGGAATAACTCTAGTTCACTATGAAATTGGAGAGCCATACTAAGAGAAACAAAAACGGATTTCTTTGGCTGGACCAGTCCCTTTTGCTTTCCAGGGTGGAGTTAAGGGCTGGGGAGAAATGAGTTTTCTTTCTCTACAGTATTGCCTACATCTCCTCAGCCTGTCTCAATCATTTGTGTTTGACATGACCATGATTAGAGTTCCACCATTATCCTCCTCTGCCACTGGTTTTCAATAGCACCTGTCCACAAATAAAGGGTCATTCTTCATATCTGCTTCCAAAAATCAGATAGAAGCACACTAATAAATCTAACAGCTCTGATTGTTTAGCTCCTACAGGGAGCCCCCCAAACTCTCAAAGGTTCAAAATCCATCTCTCTGCCAATCCATTATTGTTTTCTAGAGTATATTCTTCATTGCTTTGTTTAGACTTAGGTTAAATGACTCAGAACAATGGGGCTTCCACCATTTCCCCATGGGATCCTTCCACAATCTAATCAGCTGTTTATATTAGAAACCTCAGCTGATACTGCGTAGCCTGGCTTTGTAGTAGTTCAAAGAACCATTTATGTGCCAGTTGTTGCAGATGCTTTCAGATCTTTTATTATTTGTCTTGCTCTACAAGGTAGGGAGGAGGATGTTTTCAAGCTTGTTGTATGGGTGAGAGAAAACTGAGGCACAGAAAAATCAAATATGGCTTAGACAGAAAATGTGAAAAGCACCAGAATCTCCCTTTTCCCCATGCAGTGGGACATAGAGAAAATTTGGTTTATCATTGTCAATGAAGACTGTTCTGCTAGTACATTTCTTATTTCATGCTTCATTTTTTTCTCTTTTCCCAGAACCAGAGATGCCATAAAGTATTTTGCATTGTATAATGCTATAGTTATTGTGATGAAAGGTACAGTATGTAGAAGTAGAAATATAAAATATCAAAAAGACTATTCCATTCCATTTTTTCTCTTAACTTCCCTTTTTCCCTCCTTTTTCTAATGAAGGTTGCCAGGCAAGGGAGCAGAGAAGGGAAAATGGATTTATCTAGTGACTGAGTTAGGCTAACAGTTGAGATTTATCTTCTTTAGGATTTAACCTATAAGACTTTAGTGTGATGCTTTCAGTATGTCTTATAATTATGCATATTCTAATACAAAAACCTTGATTTTCAACATCAGCACTATTCTTGTTTCCTAAATTCCCATGCCTGGTGATCAGTTATCTGTAATGGGTTTAAGTTAAAAACTGAAGTGTTTTGGAAGAGGGAGGTGGGGGCTGTACTAATACTGAAAGAGGCAAAATGTGTGAAGTATTTGTGGATTCATTACATCATCATTTTACTTGCTATGCCCAATCTGAAATGAATTATTTTGACATGGAATTTTTATACCATGGTAGCTTCTTCTAGAAGTTTCATTTGAGTAAACTTTGTATTTTAGAGGCAGCGACTTTGAAAATTACTATGATCCTTTTTTAAAATATAACCCTCTAACTTCAAAATATTAAATATGACATGCATAGAAATTAGTTATATTTGCTCAAGTTTACTGCATTTCTATGTTGCCTAATAATTGACCATGTATTGTAAATGTTTCAGTTTATCATTGAGATGGAAAATTGTATCATTTCTTATGGCTTATTATTTCTAATTTTTTCAAGTTGAAAGTGTTTTTTTTTTCCACTTGGCAAATTTTCCTTGATAAATTGCAAAAGAATATTGAGAGTTACTCTGCTGTTGTGGATAGAGAGCTAGCCTCAAACCCAGGGAGACCTGGGTTCAGGTCTTAAGACACGCTGGCTGTGTTATCTGTAACAAGTCACTTAGCCTTTCAGTGCTCTAGGTATCTCTATAAGACAACAAGCTACAGAAAGGATGTTGGCTTGCAGCAGAGGGAGTATCCTCTCCCTATACCAGGGAACTCATAGGTCCAATTCCTGTTCCCTTTCAAGGATTAAATGGTTTCTAGTTATCTGTATTTACCCATTCATAACAGAGGAGAGGTAAGATGATACAGGAGGTAGAGAATCAGCCTTGCAGTCAAGGACACCTGAATTCTAATCTTGACTCTTTTGCATGATATTTCTGTGATTCTGGGCAAGATACTTAACCTCTCAGTGCTCCAGGCAACTCTGACTGTAAGTTGTAGAGAAAGTACTAACCTATATTGATTGTTTCCTTGTCTATATGTTTGTTATACCAGTGAATCCTAGGTCTAGTTTCTATCCTTATATCCCCCATCACTATAGATGGAGCCCTAAATTGTAGATTTCATCTTTCATCTTGCATTTTCCATGTTATAGTCATGATAATGTAGCATCTCAAACTATCTTATGTTACTGCTTCAAGCTTTTGAGTTCTGGGAAACTTCATTTTACAGACCTGCAGACACAGGCATGATCTATGCTTTTTAGCAGATTCAGAGAAAAAAGGGAACATACTTGGGGATTGTTCTCTTGATCATTAGTACTGTTTTGCTAAAGAAAATGTTTCAGAGAATGTCACTTAAGATAAAATCAGAATGTCACAGATTTTGACAAAATTCGCAATTGTTTTCTTCTAGAATTCCTCCTCTTTCTGCCTCCACAAAACACCTCCCCCACAACAATCTTGAGAGCTTTTATCCATCTGTGGGAGATGCTGGGAGTGTGAGGAAGTGAAAGCTAGATAGTCACGGCAACTCTGATTTTGAAGTCAAATGGTCCCATTAACTGTGACTCCTTTTTTTTGGCATTTGGGCTTAGTATCAGCACAAGGACATTTTAGACCATGAAGTTTTATAACTTCCTGTACATAGCAAAGGACTGCCTTTCCCTTGCCTTCTAGATCTAGGAGTATAAAATAAAAATGTTTAGTATTACCTTTGGTTTGCTCTAGACCTTGCTAGGGAGCCAGAGAACCTTCTGCAGTTTCTGCAGTGACCTTGAGTTCTCTAGTCTTGGCACAATAAAGGACAAGGGTCTAACCTTCACTGGGACTTATGTATTTCCTTTGTGTAAAGTGGAGGGTGTACTGTTTTACAAGAGGATTGGTGACATCCATCTATCCATTTCTAGTTCTTTAGACCTATGTTTCCTATAGCCTTTTCAGTTAACCTGTTTTTAACTTACCTGAAAAGTTATATTTTTTTTTCTAGTGAAATTCCTCCCTGTGGAGTTGCTGGTGTGGTATTTTGGCATTTCTGTTCTATGCATTATTTTATTGTTTTGATCAAATCACATTTGAACTTTCTCTGTCGTGAAGTGGTAGTGAGTTGGGAAAACATTGGGTTTATTCTGAGAACAGCATAGTTCTTGGGATAGTGTTATAAAAGGGAACTACTTAGGAAAGTGATAAAAATTATAATTTGAGTTTCCTTGAAGTATTCATTTTAAGCCAGTAAAGTATAATTCTTTGATTCTAGGTACTTTGTTTCAGTGTACCTTAATTTAGGTACAAATACTAGTTCCTTTACCTTGAAAATGGATTTATATTGTTTCTATTGAGCATGGGATTTTTTAGACTTTTTTTTCTGACCCCAGTTTGGACTTTGTTAGTGAAGATACCTTACACCATATAAATCACCATCCCACTACTAATTGAATAAGCTTTAGAAAAGAGGTCTAAGCTCTGGCACCTATTTTTATCTAATTCTAATGTGGTGGTTAGGTTGTGCCTATTTATATAACAGTGTTCTCAGGAATGCTGGTCCCAGATAGAAACGTTCCTCATCATTCAAGAGTGAATTATTTTTTTTAAAGGTTTTATATAGTTAACCTTTAATGCCATGTTACATTTAAAAAGTACTTTTCACCTTTTGCTGGTCAGTTGCTACATACATATTTAAGTCTGGTACCTAGAGAAATGGAACCTTATTTATGGATTCATATATTTGCCCAACTATTGGTGCAAGATTAGAGGGTTCTCACAGGTGAACCAAAAGGGGGAGAGAGGAAGAATACAGTTGTTTTTTTTAATCTTCTTTTTGAGGAAATATCTGCTGGTCAGTTTATAGAGATTTCTTTAGAAGGGAGAAACAGTATGGGGAATTATAACTGATTTCCATTACCTCCTTCACACTCCTGCCCCCTTTCCCTTTAACATGTACTACTTATTTCTCTGGCCCTATCCGTTTGGTCATCAGGGATTACTCAGTTATTGGGCATGATCATTACAGAACAAATGGGCTAAATGTGTGGGTACCTTATCGTGCCCTCTAAGTTTCTCATTCATTTCCTTTGGTTTCCTCATTCATAATATAATAGCACCAATTGCGAATAGAATTATTTTGCCACATTTTTCACACCTGAGGGCAGTTCAGAAGAGATATACTTGGTCTTTGAATATAGCAGGTCTCCACTTTTATTGTGACCTGTAGCAAATTCAAGCATCCCATTACTTATTGATATAACAAAGTGCACTGGAGATAATAGCATACAAAAGTATTTGTATGTAATTAAGAAATAGAGCATCTAGCCACAGAAAGAAGGAAGTAGGTTGGGCTGTGTACAAGATTAGGCTCTGATTTTCTAAGTGCCACTAACTGTATTTCTGATTTGGGAGTATAAGAAAAGAAGTGTTAGAGCCCGGGGTATTTAACTGGAGGTATGTGAACTTTTTTTTTTTTTGTCATAACAGTATTTCAATATAAGTGATTTAAATTGTCACCCTATATATTTTATTTTGTGCACTTAAAAACAATATTCTGAGGAGGGGTCCATTGGCTTCACCATATTGCTAAAGGGATCATTGGGGGAAAAAAGTCAGAACCCCTGAGTTAACGAGGAAGATTAACTGTTGAGAAAGCTGAAAGAAAAGCATAGTTTGGGGGGGGAGGAGTCAAGATGGTGGAGTAGAAGCAGGTCCTCCTCCCGGCTCCAGCTTCCACTTCATGTAAAAGGGGATTCTGAACAAACTCTACAGTTACAGAACTCACAAAATGATACATAGAAGCTAACCTCCTGCTGAGGACAGCCCGGCAGGCTGGCAGGAATTGGCCAATGCAGTGCTCTGGGAGCTGAGGCCAGCCCCATGCCAAGGCTTTAGCCCCAGGGTGGGCCTGAACAACTACCCACTGGAGGGACTCCAGATCACTAGCAGCTGTGGCCATCTCCAGAATTACCAACACATAGATGCTAAGGACAAAGTGAGAGGTCAGTTAACTGTGGACTTTGGGACCCAGTAGTTGGGAGTACGTGGGCTTTTCCCCCCAGGGTGAGAAGCCACTGAGGAGCCACGGCTGTGCAGCTGCCCCCACATGGCAGCATCAGCTGGCCTGGCCTGCAGAGTGTAGGGGGACCAAGCAACCAGTCTGAGGGGTAACCGCTCTTGCTTTAACCTGCTTGGATCTGGATTGCAGTCTAGGGTGGAGGTCCTGGGGCGTGTGTCCACCTTGCCACAGCTTGTGGAGGCCTCAGAGCAGTCACCCAACTAATACCTCCAGAAGCTGAGAAAACCCCAGTGTTTGGTACAAAGCTTCCCTGTCTGGTAGCAGAGTCCTACAGTGGCAAAAAGCCCAAAAGTCAAGTAATTGAGTGGCAAGATAACCAGGCAAAGGAAACAAAGCAAACAGAAGAACCTAATATTAGACTTCTATTTGGGGGACAAAAAGGAGCAAAGCATGGAACAGGAGGAAGACAGTGAAGTCAGAACTCCTGCACCAAAAGCTTCAAAGGAAAATAAGAGCTGGTTACAGGCCATAGAGGACCTTAAGAAGCAGATAAGAGAAGTGGAGGAAAAATTGGGAAGAGAAATGAGAACAATGCAAGAAAATTATGAAATGAGAGTCAACAGCCTGACTGAGAAAAATAACACCTTTAAAAACAGACTAACTCAAATGGCAAAAGAGGCTCAAAAAGGCAATGAGGAGAGGAATGCCTTAAAAGCCAAATTTGCCAGATTGAAAAAGAATCTCAAAAGCTCATGGAGGAGAATCATTGCTTCAGAATTAGATTGGAGCAAATGGAAGCTAATGACTTTATGAGAAGTCAAGATGCTGTTAAACAGATCCAAAGAAATGAAAGAATAGAAGGCAATATGAAATATCTCATGGGAAAAACCACTGACCTGGAAAATAGATCCAGGAAAGATAATTTAAAAATTATTGGACTGCCTGAAAGCCATGATCAAAAAAAGAACCTAGAAATCATCCTCCAAGAAATTCTCAAGGAAAACTGCCCAGATATTTTAGAACCAGAGGGCAAAATAGAGGTTGAAAGAATCCACCCATCACCTCCTGAAAAAGATCCCAAAAAGATAATTCCTAGGAATATTATAGCCAGGTTCTGAAATTCCCAGATCAAGGAGAGAATATTACAAGCAGCCAGGAAGAAACAATTTGAATATTGTGGAAACACAATCAGGATAACCCAGGATCTGGCACCTTCTACATTGAGGGATTGAAAGGCTTGGAATGTGATATTCCAGAGGTCAAAGGAGCTGGGATTAAAACCAAGAATCACCTACCCAGCAAAACTGAGTATCATATTTCAGGGGAAAATACGGTCATTCAGTGGAATAGAGGACTTTCAAGCATTCTTGCTGAAAAAACCAGAGTTGAATAGAAAATTTGACATTCAGATACAAGAAGCAAGAGAAGCATGAGAAGGTAAACAGGGAAAAGGAATCATGAGGAACTTATCAAAGTTGAACTATTAACATTCCTACATGGAAAAACAATAATTGTAACTTATGAAACTTTTCTCAGTAGTTGAAGGGAATACATATATATATATATATGTATATATATATATGAGGGTATATGTGCATATGAATACATATGTGAATGTGTGTATATATGTTTACAGATATACATAGATAGAGGGCACAGGACCCATTTAACAGGAAGGGATGGTATTTAAAAGGTGAAATTAAGAGGTGAGAGAGGAATATAATGGGAGGAGATGGGAGAAACAGAATGGGGTAAACTATCTCATATAGAAGAGGCAAAGGAAAATGGTTACAATGGAGGGGAAGAATAGGAAGGCAAAAGGGAATGGGTCAACCTTATTCTCATTGAATTTGCCTTGGGGAGGGAAAGAAATACACATTAAATAGGGTATCTCACCCTCCAGGAGAGTAGGGGGGAAGTGGATGAGAGGGGGGATGATGGAAGGGAGGGCAGGCTGGCAGGGAGGGAAGCTGGAAACACTCACCTTTGAAGAGGTAAGGGATCAAAGTAGAGAATAGAACAAGTGAGAGGTGGGATAGAGGGGAGGGAAATATAGTCAGTCTTTTACAATATATCTACTATGTTAATGTTTTGCATTAGCTACATATGTACAACCTATACTGAACTGCTTATCTTCCCAGTAAGGGTGGGTGACAAGGGAGGAAGGGAATGAATCTGGAATTCATAGTTTTAAAATCAAATGTTTAAATATGTGTGTGTGTCTGTGTGTGTATATATATACACGCTATTATTAATTCTATTTTACATGTAATTGGGAAATAAGATATAGAGGCACCGGCGCATAGAGATCCATCATGCCTTACTGGAAAAGTCGAAAGGTGTATGGGAGAGCAGAATGTAGGAGGGGATATCCTGTGGGACTGCTATTTTGGGGCGGTGGGTAGGGGAAAAATGGGAGAATATTTGTAACTCAAAATCTGGTGGCAATGAATGATGTAATAAATCAGAAGTTAATAAAGCATTTGAAAAATGAAAAAAAAACCGAAAAGCATAGTTTAGTATTTAAAAGAATAATGTTAAATATATCCGTATAAGAGACAAGAGACTTTTGCAAGGGGGAGAAAACTCAACTTAAAATTGCTTCATCAGGAGTTTCTAGCCCATGTGACCCTTAAACTTTCCATGGGTGACTTGGCAACATTTGGTAAGTGACTGAGGAAATCCTATATTCTACATTTCCTTGATTGTTCTATTACTTGTTCCTTTTAATTTTGCCCTTCCTTTTCCCTGTCTCTATTCCTATTCCTTCCTCCGCATCTCTTTCTTTAAAAATTCTTGGTATTCCACATTTGGAGCTTAGTACTATTACCGAGTATTCTTTGGAGGAAAACTCCAGTTGAACATAGTAAGTCAGTAAAAGCTGAAGTGTTAGGTGGAAGGGAGACTAGAGAAAAAAAAATTATATTCCATGGGTGCATGCTTAATATAGTCTGTGTGATAAACATGTGTTTTTATTTAAATTATGTCCTTATTTGGTTATTTCTCAAGGGGTTAATGTTCCCCACAGTGTTCTCAGAGAATACCTTTTTTTTTTTTTTTAGAAATCACTGTCTAATCCGTCTCAGAGAAAGAAGTGATTGAGTCTGAATGCATATCAAAGCATACTTTTTCTTTATTTTTATTTTTTTTTTACAATACAACTAACATGGAAGTATGTTTTTCATGATTGCACATATATAACCTTTTTCAAATTCTTGTCTTCTCAATGGAGGTGTTGAGGGAAGGGAGGGAAGGAGAGAATTTGGAACTCAAAAACTGTTAAAAATGAATGTTAAAGATTGTTTTTACATGTAATTGGAGAAGAAATAAAATATTAAATTAAAAAAGAAATCATTATTTGAGAAACATAGCCAGATTCTTCAGTCTGGTTCGCAAGGAATCCCCACCTTGAGGGTTTCTTGAACCACTCAAGAATTTGCTTTTCTCATTGGAGCAGGTAGGACACAACATTCTCTTCCTTTTAAGATTAACAACAAAGAAGCATGGCCCTTGTGGTTTTTTTTCTTATTTGAACCAAGGAAAACATTTTATTTGTTTGAACTGGTTGATCTTTCTCTTCATCTATAATACTTTAAGCACATATTTTTTTCCCTTCATATATTCTTCCCTCTGTCTTTTTTTTCATTTTCTTTCTCTTTGACTTCCTCTTTGCTAGTAGGGATGTGGTCACTTGATAAACAAAAGTAGGGAATGTGGACATTTTATATTATTTTACATGGCCTGTTTTGCTTACATCTTGGAAATTTCCTTTTCCCTTGCTAAAAAACAAACAAACAAGAGAAATTGTTTAAACTAAGCTAGTGAGATAATTTGGTGCCTGGAAAATCTTGAAGTGGTGTTGGGAATGTATGATCTTTATGGGAATCTTGCTTGAGTCCGAGGAAAATGGTGATCCAGGGAGATATGCACTCTGCTGGAAACTGCTACCTCTGAAAAGTCAGATTTAAATAACTTCTTTTAAAAGTGGGATCCAATTCTTTTCTGACCACATGATGTTCATCATCATTCAAAGCAGGTTTAAGTCAGAGAGCTAAGCCCACGGGTAAAAGTAGTAAAAATAGGGCCTTTTTCATGAGATACTTCTTGGGAAGTTGGCATCATAAATGATGTGGCAATATGCATGTATTAATGAGGGGTATAATAGGTTTCAGTGAAACTCTGAGATAAGATGTGTTAATCTTGTATATTAAATAGTCCTACAACAATGAACCTTATAATGAGGCTGTTATTAAATCTTTTCTTCACTGGCTTTCATTCATTGTAACCAGGACACTTGGTTTGGTATATTTATTCACAGTTTGGAGATGAAAGCCCTAGCTTTGTGATTTCTTTGATATTCATCAGAAATCTTTATCTAATTAAAGAGATTTGTTCAAGGCATATGACCAAAAGAGTAAATCTCTCAGGTTTTCATGCCACAAACTGCATCTTTTCTAATAGAATGAAAAGAATTCTTACCCTTTTAAATTAGACTTAATACTTGGACAGATTTTTATCAATTTGATCTTTATTCCCTCTCAAATAGTAAATCATTGGTCGTTTCTCATTAACTTTCTTGTAAACAGATTGTATTCTAACAAGGTTAAGAAGACTGCCAAAATAGCAATGATTTTCAAAAAATAAAATCTTTAAGCATATTTTTAAAAATGTATTTTTAAAAATTAGAGTTAATAATGGTGGCTGGGAAGCTATCTTTCTTTATAGTCCTGCAGCATGGACAGAACTGGTGTAGGGGATGTTGCCTTGGCATATCAAACTTACTAATAGCATATTTTCTCACTCTCTCCACCAGTACAGTTTAATAATGTGAAAAGGTTAAAATACAAATAATCAAACTGCTAGGCTTAAATATATTTTAACAAAATATGCACAATTCACAAAGCCTGTTGTCACCAATCCACATTATAGAAGGGCATGCTAATGAGTTAAGTGATGGATTATGTCCATTTTCAAAGGTCTACATCTGAGTTTGCTTATGACTGACCATCTACTTAGGTAGGACCTTTTCAAGGAGACTGCAGCCAGAAATTTCCTCCTCTGAAATACTTATATTTTGCCCTAAACCTTGACTACTAATGCCTGTTCTCATGCATCTAGTAGTCTAATTTCAGTTGTTTTTCAGATTTGAACACCAGAAACTCCTGACTCTTTTTGGAGATACCTCATTCCTCCCCAGGCAAAATGTACCTTCTCTCTCCTCTGACTTATAGAGAGCTTGGTTGTCAAATTAGAGCAGAGAACACAGCTGCTGGAGTGTCAAGAACTATTGGTATGACTAATAGCTTGAATGGAAACAGTAACAGTTGCTACTATAAAAGAGGTTTTCTCTGAATTTTGACAAAGACCTACAACAGAGGGGAGCCATTTTAGAGACAAACATTAGCGTCTAGGTTTCCTTTTGGAGGAGTATATCAATTACGTATACTGGCAAAGGATTTAGCATTCATGCAAAGAATTTGGGATTCATTCATAATATTAGAGAATACTTGTGTGAACTGTTATGTAGTTTTAAATAATACTTTTTGTTTGTTTTAATTTCCTCCTGGAGTTGGACCTTTATTTTCTTGCAATTTATTCAATTGGACACTAGGGGGGGTGGTAGGACCACATTTCTCTGGCAATGCCCAGCTCTTTTTTCATTTTGCAGATGCACATATGGTAGAATATTATCATTTTATGGTTACAATTATGAGCAATTTTGATAGAATATGACAGCTAAATTATGCAGTGTTCCTTTTATTTGTTTTAATTTTGTATTCAAAATATATAAAAATAATGAAAAAATAAAACCTTGAACATTTTTAGTGGTGGGAAGTAGCCTTTTCTCTGGCATTGTCTTGTGCCAACACAGCAAATCTCACATTTCACTTTTAATCATTTTCCTGTCCGTGCTAGAAAATGGGTACATATCTGAAAGAGCCTGGCTATATTTCTTTGGGGTGGGTGAGAATGTTTGTTGAAGAATTAGAGTTCCCACTAGCAAACAGAATGGAAATGTAATTGTGAATTAGATGGACAAACACAGAAATAATGAATCTCCTGATCAGAGAGCTAGGCAGGGAAACAGCAGGAAAGGACATGCTAAAGGATATTTATAAATCCCTAAAATCCATTTAGACTTTAGTTGCACATTTACCCTTCTTTGTATCTCCATTGCTTTGCACAGTGCCTGGCATATAGTAGGTGATAATATTAACAATATTCCTAGACAGGAGTTGTGAAGATTTCTTATGTAAATACAAGTCTGGTACTTTATCTATCATTGCTCATAATGAGGCTAGCTAGCTTCATGACACTTGATTATTATATAAGAAATGATTCAAATTCTTTACTCTGTATCTTGAGGTTAAAAAAAAACAACCAAAATTTTGGTTATGTATAAAATAAGGCTATTAATTAGTTACAAAACTACTTGTCCTCTTTAAATATTCCCTTAGTATGTCCCTTTGCCCGCTCAGCCTGTATTGGTACACTCTATTAGACTGTTATGTAGTGAATCTTGAATTCTTTTCTATCGTTCTGTGAAAGATGTTGTTGTTGTTCAGTCGTTCAGTTGTATCCAATTCTTAGGGACCTCATGGACCATACTGTTGGTGGGTTTTCTTGACAAAGATATTGGAGCAGTTTGCTATTTCTTTCTCCAGTGGATTAAGGCAAACAGAGGTTAACTGCCTTGCCCAAGGTCATACAATTAGTAAATAACTGAGGGCAGATCTGAACTAGGCCTTTCTGACTCCAGGTCCAGCGCTGTATCCCACCGAGTCACCTAGCCACATCCAAGATGTATATTATAGAATCATAAACATAACAGGAAAATGCTTTGTGACCACTGAAAATGTTAATCAATTAAATCTAATGTAGCAACTGTAATTTTTATCCTGTCCTTAGAAATAAATCATTTCAGTAATTTTTACCAATGTAAGAAGTTATTTAGTGTTTTTCAAGTCAGTTCTAGCAATTGCCCAGGTGTTATAGTTGGAAATAGAAAGATTATTTCTTGAGCAGCTCATTGTGCTGATTAGAAGAGTGAATCTGTAAGTTATCTTTGTATAGTCTTATTGATACCAGATGGGGAACAGAGGGAATTCGAATTTGATATATTACATGTACCAGCTGAAAGCTAAAAGAGACTATTTTAGCATAGCCCCTAACTTTAATATTTAAAAAAAGTCATGCATTTTGCTTTTATATCACATATATCTCACAATATACTCCTTTTTTACTTTCCAAAGAGCCTTCACCAAAATAAAGAGAAAAAGAAAAAAGATTATTTGTACAAAACTTATCAAGTCATCAAGCAAGTTAGACATGATAATGCAGAATTCAAAAAGCTGTTGTTTGCAAAGAAGGGAGGGAAATGTATTTATTCTAATGATGAATTAAAGAAAAGTATTTATTTATTTATTTTTAAAGCAATTGAGGTTAAGTAACTTGCTCAAGGTTACACGGCCAGGTGTTTTCTGGGTGGATGCTAAGTGTCTGAGAAGAAAAACATTTATTAACCATTTTACTATGTGCTAAGCCTGGAAATATAAACACAACAGAAAGATAGTCACTGCCCTCAAGGAACTTAAATACTAGTTCCCATGAGTAGACAATACTTATAAAAGAATGGTGGCCAAAGGAGAGTAATATAGTTTTTGCTTTATATAAGGTAACAATAACCTAACTAATTTGTATGCACCATATGTAGTCTTGACTGACTTCAGAGTGTAATCAAGTCATGAACTAATTATGATACCATATTCCCAAAGAATGTAAATTTAATTCCTTTTTAACAGAATATGAATGCATTCAGAGTTTCTTTATGACAAAGATTCAACATCATGATAATGCTCTAAACAGTAGTGAGATTTTAAAACTTTATTTGGGCATTGTAACTTTTTCTATATTAAATTCAGAGTCTTGTATAAGATTATGAGTTTAAACCAGTGAAAATAATCTAAGGAAGTCCAGGTATGCTTTATGAAGCAATTTCTGTGCACAATTCACATATTGTATGGTCCAGAGGGCTTGTTTAAGCCTAACCTAAAAAGTGATCTTGTCTGTAGTATTAGTGGACTAGAAATTTCATCACTGAAAAACATTTATTGAGTGTCTTCATTGCTTGCTGCAGCTATTCTGAGTTTCTTCATCTGTGAAATGGGAATAATACTTGCCTTGTTTACCTCACAGGATCCTTTTAAAGAAAGCATTTTTAAAAATTTAATATGATAAAGAAATATGAGCTATTATTCTCAGTGCTTAATTTAACAGAGTAAGATAAATAAGACATCTCCCTTGAAGATTATAGTTCAGAAGGGACATGAAGTTAATTACAAGATAACATAAATATTTTATAAATCCTTAATTAGAACTATACATGTTAAGTGAGCACAAATATATAGTAGGCACAACCAGTCATAATGGTAAAGGCAAATATGGGGATTGATCCTGCAAAAACACAAATCCAAAAATTTATAGTCCACTATTATTAACAATAATCTTTCTTTTTAATATCTAAAATTTTAGTTTTTAGAAATTTTGAGTTTCAGTTTATTTTAAATATAATTTTAGTGTTAGGATAAAACTTGGAGAGAAAAACTTTTTTTTTCTCAGTTTTCAGTAAACTGTACTTATGACTAGTCCATGAGAAACTTATTGAAATTTACTGAACTCTGAAACACAGTCTTATAAATTCTAGCAACATTCGTATTATGTTAGTATTGACTTTTCATGAAAAGAGAACTAAAACACAGGAAGGACAAGTTAGTGTGGTAAACAGTCATACAAGTCATTTAAGATATTAAAACAGAACCCAGAAATCTTGAGACACATAAGAAAGTTACACACATTAATCCATCCACCCTGGCACTGTGAATTCATTTTGATTAATGATTAAATTGTTTGCTTTCCAGATGCAGATTACTCTAGCTAATTTTATACTCCCTTTCCCTAACCCCATGGGATTTCCTTTGTAACTGACATTGACTTACCTTTTCATTTTGCCTTGTTGTTTTAAGATGCTTATCTTGAGATTAACAAAACATGTCTATAGGACACTCACTGTACCTGGCCCCCATCTTAATAAAACAGGTAAATTGATTTGGTTCAGACCTTTTCCCTCAAGAAAAATCACCAAGCTACTGAGACTCTGTGTGGGAAGTTTCTGCCCCTAGGCAGAAGTGCTTAGAACATTAAGAGTACTTGAAGAAAAATAGTTATAACAAAAATCATCTGGCATCTTTAACAATTCTATTCTTGTCTGGTAGATTTTATAATAAGTTCAATTCTCTATTGTTAAGCATGTCTGGGTAAAGAACTGGGCCTCCAGGGTTGATCCCTTTAATGCTGCCCCTTGGATCCATTTATTTACTAGTCAATAGCATTAAAATATTAAAGTAAAGGCCTCATTTCTTGATTTTAATGGTACTTTTAAACTTTAGTGGTTTTTTTTTCCCCCAAGTATATTAGGCTCTTCTACCATCCCATAACCCTTGGAGACGTTTCAAGTGAGGATCTAGTTCCTGACCAGTTTCTTCAGTATAATTCTACTAAACGTCCACAGGAGCTCAGTTCTATTAGAACCAGTGAAGTGGAGTTGTTCATAAAATGTTTTATTACCTTCAGTCTTTGCAGCATCTTCTGAGTTTAGATAATAAACCTCCACATGGAAGTTACTTAGCTTTACTTTTCTCTGAGCAGTAATTTACATGTGGATAGCAGTAGTGTTCACTTTTCTTCAAAGGCATAGGAAATTATATCTTTTTTAAACCACTTTTTCAGTTTTTGCCTTAAAATGTTAGAAGTGATCCCATCCTACAGGAGCTCTCCCTTTCAATCTGCTTTAAGTTGTTTTTATTTTGGAGGCTTTTCTTTTTATTTATCCCTAGGACTGTATTCATACTGGGTCATAGTTTCAGTCTGTGTTAAAAATTTCTTTACAGTACTAGTGGGGGATGCTATTCCCCAAGGCCACAGCTCATGGTCTGGAAAGGCCAAACTGATTTCAGAAATACTGTGAAAAATTAGGTTTAAAAGCCTGTACCTACTGCAAGCTAGATGGTAGGTATGCATCTGAAAGTAAAAATGAAGAAACTAGACACTATAGATTCTAACTCATTTCATTAACACTTTTTCAGTGTGAATACGCAAGCACCTTGATTAATGAAGTCACCAAGTGGCTTTGCTTCACTGGTCAGCCACAGTACAATTAGGTTACATTGCAACAAAAAACCCCAGCTCAGCCCCCCAAAAGGAAGATGGGTTATTTTAGGCAGTTTTATATTGTTTCTGCTATACATCTTTAAAAATAAAAATTTGAAAATGAAGAAAAGAAAAAAGGGAGAAAATACAAAACCATGTCCCAAGGGTGCTTGTGAATGACTTGTAGATGATCTCAGATAATGTCCTATCCTTCATATGTGATGTTTCAGAGCAATCATCACTTTGATTAATTTTTCTGATATGTTGAGATTATACTGAGTTATGTCCATAAATATTATCTTGTTTAGGCATCCATGATGAGATGACCACATTGGTGAGATGACCAGCAGGGGCACCCAGAGTAGTCTTTCTGACACATAAAAAGAGCATCATAGGAGTGATAAAAGAATGAGAAATGTGTCCTGTGCGGACAGCAGAAAACAACCAGATTGAGAGTTTGCAAGGGTGTCCAAGGATCCTCTTAAAAGCTTTTAATCTTTTTGTTTTTACTGAGAAATGGATTTACATAGCATATAATACCTTTAGTTAACCACTAGGAGGAATCAGTTCTCTGAGTGAGTGTGTTGAACTATGGGTGAACCAAGGGAGATTGTGTAGTCCTTGTAAAAAGGTGGAATTTAGCATGCTTTGGTTTGAAAGCGATAATCTGGGAGAGGTAGGTATTAGGGCACTCTAAGCCTAAAAAATAGCTAGAATTAATAGCTTTCAGTCTGTCACTGCAAATTTCATTCACCTCCATGGCTTCAACTACCACCTTTATGCAAGTGCCTCCCAGATACATTTTCTCTGGAACCACATCAATAGCTGTTTGTATGACATTTCTAACTTGGATGTGTCACTGAACTTAAACTCATTATTTCTAAAATAGATTATTGTCTTTCCCTCTTGCCCTACTCTTTCTTCTGACTTGACTATTTCTGTCTAGGGTACAACCTTTTACTGACATTCAAGATCTTGGGGTTATATTTTGTTTTTTCTTCCTTTTCATCTTTCATATCCAATGAGTTACCAAGTCCTGGTAATTACCTCCACAATATTTCTGTAATCCATAGCTTGCCCTCTTCTCAAGACTATCTCTTGAGTAATTACTATCATTAACTTATATTTGGACTGTGGACTCTTTAAAAGGTCTTCCTGCTTCCACTTCCTTACCACTCCAAACTTCTTATGCAAGGATCTAGTCATAACACTTCTCTGATCCATAAACCAGTAGTGGTTTCCTATTGCCTGCAGTGTAAAATTCAAACTCTTGCTTGGCATTTAAGTCCTTCCATAATCTTGTGCCTGCTTAACTTTTCACTCTCATTTCATATTGCTCCCTCAAAGCAAACTGAGTTACTCGCTGTTTCCCAAACACGCCCTTTACTTTTCTACCTCCATGACTTTGCTTATGATATTAACTATGCTTGGAAGAACCTTCTCCTTTGCCTGTTGAATTTATGCCTGTCTTTTAAAGCTTAACTCATATGCTACCTTAGCTTTTTCTTGTCCCTGTATCAGTAGCAATCTCCCCTCCCCTCCCCCATAACTAGACCTTAGAACTGGAAAGGAATTTAGAGATCACTATCTAGCCCTTTTGTTTTACAGATGAGGAAACTGAGGCCCACAGAATGTAAGTGACTTGTACAAGGTCACACCATTAGTTTTGAACTCAGATCTGCTGACTTTCAATCCACTATTTTTATTATTTACATAGGACAAAATATGGCACTTTTTTTTTTATAACTCTCATTAGTATTGTTTTATAATTATCTATTTTTGTATCTTATTAATATTGTAGACTTTAACTTCACTAGGGAGTGGTGACCAGTCTTTTAAAAAATTTTTTGATGTATTACTGCCTAGCATGATATTCTGTATATGGTATATTCTTTCATATACATAATATGTTATAGTTCTATAGAGTACAATATGCTTGATTTTTTTTTTCCAGGACAGTCTATGTTTTCATGCATATTCATGTCAGTCTTTCCATATAGGTCGTTTAGCTTTCTGACTTTTTGTGTTTCAGTTTCAGCAGCTCAGTATCACCAAGAATTGCTCCCCCTCTGAAATTTGAGGTTTTCAAGGTTTAACCATTGTTACACAGTTCACCTAATAAAATGCCTTCGGGTGGAGAGGAGAAAAATGGGCAGCATGTTTTTTCTAGTTTCTATAACTCAAAAAAAGGCTGGACTGATTTAAATCAAACTTCTCAAATGAAAAAAAAAATCTCCTTTGGGTCTAGCTGAAACATGGAAACTTTCAGACAAAAGGTGAATTTTTTAGTAGTTTGGAAGCAAGTAAAAATGGGGGGTTTATAATGGAAATGCTTTTGCAGTTCTGGCTCTAACTTCTACTGTGAATGCCATAAAATATATATCATCTCAGGGCATTGTGTAAAAAGGAATCTATAAAGAAGATACTGAACTTCTGACTGATTTAACATTTTACTAACATTTAGACCTGGTTCTAAGAATAACGGTTTGCCAAAAACTAACTAATTGTGTGTTACTGAGCAAGTCCCTTCACCAAACTGGGTGTTAAATTTCTCACCTGTCAAATGAGATTGAACAAAATGTCTCTAAGATCCCTTCCAGCTCTTTGTGCAGTTCTGTGACTTTTAAAGCTTTCTTTTAAAGTAAAATTTGCAAAATACTTAATGTTGATAATCAAAATTCAGGCTTAGTTGTAGTCTTTTTTTTTTCTTTTTGGAGCAGAGAGGGCAGGGAAAGGTATAGTCCTTTTTTTTTGCCTTTTGGAGGGGGAAGGGCAGGACATTTGGGGTTAAGTGACTTGTCCAAGGTCACACAGCTAGTAAGTGTTAAGTGTTTAAGGTCGGATTTGAACTCAGGTCCTCCTGACTTCAGGGCCAGTGCTCTATTCACTGCACCACCTAGCCATCCTGCTTAGGTGTAGTCTTAAGGAAATGACATGGTCAAGTGGTCTAAGTAGAGGACAGTGTCTCAATTTTAAGCCTACCTCTGCTCCATCCATTCACATGGTATTTAATCACAGCAGGTGTGGGAATGTCAGCTTCTCAGAGGAAGAACATGAATTACTACTTTAATTATTACATGATTTATTAGTAGTAATAGTATTATTATTATTATTATTTCCTCAAATCCCGTTCCATGTTGAAAGTGGGAGAGTGCCAGGCAGGGTGATGTACAGTAGACACTCTGTGTGTCCTGAGGACTCAGTAGTAGGAGAGAAGGCCTTCTGAGATCAGGTAATGCCAGTGATTGCATTAATGTCCCAGCTAGGATGATGAAATTTCTCCTAAGAATTTAATCAACAGATACTTGGAAAGGACCTTAGATGTCATTATGCCCAATGCCCTCATTTTACAGCTGTTAGAAAAGGGGCCCAGAGAGATTAAGTGACTTGCCCAGAGTCACACAGTTATTAAGATGATTGAGGCAGAATTCAAACGCAGGTTTTACTAACTCCAAGTCCATTGCTCTGTTATACTAAGCTTCTAAGCTTCCTCTAAAGATGTCTTTACTTAAAAAGCATCATCATGATCCGCTTGATGCAGAGGAAAGCAAAGTAAGAGATGCTTCTTTGTGTTTTCATATCACAAGAAGGCAAGATGCATCAGAACAAGTTGAAAATACAAATATTCCACCTGTTGAAAATGCTTCAGTGTAGATGGTTCTGCCAGCAAAAGTGGGTAAACCATGAATATACATGAAATGAACTAAAGAATGTGTTTATTATGCATCAATACTGTGTAGTAATAAAATTGGAAACATCTTAGCAGTTACGGGCAAAGACTTCATACTGCATTTTGTCAATGGCATCCTCAGCTTAAGATTCTAGCAAAGAAATTAGTTTAGAGGGAGAATTCTTGAAGAGTGAGAATGTGGAAAATTTCTATTTATCTCTATGGCTTAAAAAAGTCCAACATGATTAAAGCGAAAATTGGATCAAATAACTATGCAGACGGCTTGTATACTATTAGTGTAATGAACAACCTAATGATTACATCTAGGGAAATGATAAACTAGCTTCTTTGCAAAACTAGAAAGTCAAGATCCATAATTATTGGTTCAAATGTCTATCAAAATTCCATGAACAAAGAATTTGAACAGTTTTCTCTCTGATGCAAGGCTGAATCTATCCTTCTTAAAAAGGTATCACATATTTGTTGCCAAAAGATGAGAACACCAGTGACCATTTCAAATATAGGTCAATTACATGTTTATTTACTTTAGTGAAAATACTTAACTGCTCATATCATTGAAAAGATCTATAAATACCTAGAGGCAAACAATATATTGATTGAGGAGTAAAAAGGATGTGCCCAAACTTCCCAAAGGGGTAAAGAGCAGCTCGTCTATTGAGAAATTATTCAATAACCTACTCACAAGAACTGTATGTAACCCTTATACTACCTTTATTGAATGTTACAAAATCTTTGACTCAGTTCCTTACTCATAGCTTAGTCATGTCCTGCAAATATGTAAAATAGATGTAGATCTATTGAGAACACTGGAGTATTTGATGTTCACATGGAAAAACACTGATCTTCAAAAAACATCACCAATATAATGTAAAGAACAGTTGTTATAAAATATGGTATCTTCCAGGGAAAGTGTTTAAGCTCACTGTAATTCCATCTAGTAATAAACTTATTTTTTTTTTTTAAGCAATTGGGGTTAAGTAACTTGCTCAAGGTTACACGGCCAGTTATTTCTGGGTGTGGTGCTAAGTATCTGGGCCCGGATTTGATCCCCAGGTCGTCCTGACACTGGAGCCAGTGCTCTTACTCACTGAGCCACCTGGCCGCCCCTTAGTAGTAAACTTATTAACATATATTCATATGTTCTAAAGAAAACTGATCGTGGCTTTCAAGACAAAGAAGTTATATGAAAACATTGTATTAATTACTGAATGTATATGAATGACAAGTTGTATGACTCCACTGAAAAGCTTAATAAACAGCTATTTCATCTCATGGGAGTTTTCTTCATCGATATAAAAATATCATTTCTACTCAATAAGTATAAGATTCTTTATATTTACCAAGAAAGAACACAGACTTAAGACTCTGAGTGTTAATCCTGCAAATCAAATTAAATCAATAAGTGAAAGGATATGTTTGCAAATTCCTTTCTCCAGGCCTTCTCCAGGCAAGGCATATAAAGCATAAGGCTATCAAGGAGGAAAGCTGATGTTAAGAGACTAAATGGCATCTTTAAGTCAAAGGTTAATAGAAAAAATATATTTAGAGCAATTAATATCTATCTATGTAATGGCACTCTTAATATATTCTTGGCAGTTAAAATAGATGGCAGTGGATTTAGAAGCTGTATCCCCAAAACTACAGTGTTAAGGAAATAC
This sequence comes from Petaurus breviceps papuanus, assembly GCF_028583685.1. Taxonomy (NCBI): domain Eukaryota; kingdom Metazoa; phylum Chordata; class Mammalia; order Diprotodontia; family Petauridae; genus Petaurus; species Petaurus breviceps. The sequence continues at coordinate 14,483,788 of NW_027185712.1, read as the reverse complement.
AACTCTTATTGCCCCAAGGCAACAGTAGAAAGATGAATACTTACAAATAAGGAGGAAGGGTACTGATTGAAATTCTGAAAACATGCAGTATATTTAAAATGTATGGAAATACACAAAGCAGTATTTATGACTGACAATAAGTTAGTGCTACTGGATTTGTTAAATGTTAACCAGAAGTAATTTGTCTCAGTTTTCCATCTGACTTGTAGCAGAAACCTTCCGTATAGGTTATCTCCCCCCTAAGAAAGTGATCTCCATGAAATAAAGGACTGTCTTACTTTTATATTTGTATCCCCAGTGCTTTGCACATAGTAAGCACTTTAAATGCTGCATTCATTCATTCATCTCTAGACAGAGGCTATGAAGAAGCTAAGGTCCAAGAGTGGAATCAAAAGTATGTCTACATGAAACTACCCAACAAAGAGTTGTCAAACAACTGAGTTAGTTGGATTGATTTATATAAATGGGTTGATTGGGGTAATTGAGAATCAGATTCTTGAAACCAGAGATTATAGGAATGTTTTCTGGGAAGATTTTTATTGATCAGTGCTTATTATGCAATTAAGTAACATTTTATTGCAGGGTGCAAAAAATCAGCACCCATTGAATAGATGTATGTATGTATGTATGTATGTATGCATGCATGTATGCATGTATGTGTAATGTACTCAGATGGCTAGAGTTCCAAACAGAAATTTGCTGTCCCTTCAATAAATTAAGATGACAGATCCTTGTACTACAAATACAAATCCCAAAATGTCCTTAAAAATTCAACACATAAACTATACCAGAACTGGAGTATCAAAACAGACTGAACCATTTGTTACCCATAGCCACTTTGTTATAACCTTGATCAATATAAATTTAAGAACATTTTTAATAGGTGTTTCCATGCTAAGTATTTATCTCTGAACTACTTAGATTAAAACCTTTCAAAATATAGAGACCTAGTGGAATTAAAACTGAGTAGGAAAGAGATGAGTTTATATCTCAATATTCTTATTCAATTGCAAAAAATATTTTATCCACATACAGTAATTTATGGAACATAAATATGCAAGGATAATAACAGTAGAGTGGCTTTTCTTTGAACTGTATGTCTGAGCCCCATCAACAATGATTATAACATTTACGTACAGCAATTTACATGTATAAACTTATTTATAATACACAATGTTCTAGAAGGCAGTTTTCCCTTTTAATTCAAACCTCTGATTTCGTTGGATAGAGGAACACCACTAATAAAGGTGGACGATATTTTTATAAGTCAGTCTTGGTTGCTTGAGAGCACTGAAAGGCTAAGTAATTTGTCTAGATTCACACAACCAGCTTGTTTCAAAGGCATTTTTTTGTCCTTATGGCTAAGCCAGTTCTCCATCTCTCCATAATGTCAAGGTACCACATGTAAAACTTGTTAACTAGATAGATTTCTTTGGCTCATCTTTTGTATACCTTGATCATAGATAATGAACGTTGAAAAAGGATAGGATTGAGGTAGAGCCTGCCTTCTCTTTTTAAGTTCCAAAGAACATTTTAATTGTCCTGTGCCTGTTTGGAAATGTTTGTGACATTCAGAAAAAGCTCCTTGAGTCTTAAGATTAAGAATAGAGATTAAAAAGTGCTGCCTTCCTGTACTACTGCTGTACATTTCCCATGAACTTCTCTTTTAATTAAATGGAAAATTTCAAAGTCAGATCAGCAGGTTGTACTCTAGGCACAGACCACAACTTGATAAAAGGGCGTGAACATTCATGTGGAGTTCTTGTCTAGCCCTGGTAACCAATTCATCTTGGAATCAATCTTTCTTATTATTACCAGAAATCCATTTTGTGTTACATATATCATCAGTGAGCACCAAGCTGGGTTATATAATTTAGGCCTCATATACAGGTTTTTATGATTCTCAGAGAATGTGCATAATAATTTTTTTTTTGGTGGGGAGAGGGAAAAGAGAGAGCAGTAGGAGGTAGGAACAGGTTCCTATATTCTGGTAATGTTGGAGAAAAGTTGCATATGCCTTTGAAACTTTTAACTCATTACTATGTTTGAAAAAACAAACAAACAAACCTGTATTCCAATTAAATGGATACAAAGGCATTCAAAGGTGAAGTAATTCAAAAATTTAAATATGATGTTGAGCAGAACAGTCAAAGAGATCTACATATGTTCATATGTACATAAATGTATTTGTGTGTATAAATGTATATTTGGTTATATATGTATAGATTGTGTGTGTCTATGTGTGTATGTGTGTTTTGGTGGCACAGTGGATAGAGGCCTGACCTGGAGTCAGGAAGACTCAACTTCCTTGGTTCCAAACTAGCCTCAGATACTTACTAGCCATGTGACCCTGTTTGCCTCAGTTTCCTCTTATATGAAATGAGCTAGGGAAGGAAATGGCAAACTCTGGTATCTTTCCAAGAAAACCCCAAATATGGTCGCAAAGAGTTGGGCATGACTGAAACGACTGAGCAACAACTAGATAGATAGATAGATAGATAGATAGATAGATAGATAGATAGATAGATAGATA
>NW_027185712.1:14403317-14481245 GCF_028583685.1 Petaurus breviceps papuanus | reverse complement strand
ATAGATAGATAGATAGATAGATAGATAGATAGATAGATAGATAGATATAGATATAGATATAGATATAGATATAGATATAGATATAGATAAATGTTGTTATTTTTGTGAGGGGTGGTTTGGCTTAGTTAAAAATCATTATTTTTAAATTAAAAGTTAAAATTTTAGTTTGTGAACCTAGACCATGAATTTCAACAAAGATTTTCTTATTTTTTGTTAGTTATAGAATAGATGGGTCCTCAGCAACTCCTCTGTTTACTTAGCCTTTGACTTGATTTGTGTTTTAGGGTCCTGGTTTTGGCTGTGATTCTTTTGGGGTGCTTTCACAAGTTAGAGCAAGATAGGTATCCTTTTCTAAGCTCAGAAGGGCGGATCACGGTAAACCAGTTCTATTTTTTTGCCAAAACTTCTGTCTCTGAAGTGGGAATTTACATAACTTTTCTATCACTTAATATGGGGTCAGTAAGGGAACAGTGAGAGGATATCTCCTGTCAAATTTGTGTCCCCAAATCTCCTAAGCATACACTGTATTTTCCTGCTTAAATGACATTGCTCATACTGTTCATAATGCCCTTTTCCTCTTTCACTGTCAAATCTCTACTATATCATTTAAAGTCCAATTCAGATGCCACCTCCTCCATGATACCCTTCTAAATTCTCTACTCCCCCTTTAGTAATACCTTTCCTACACTTGCTTCCCCATGGCATTTGTATTTTCCTTTTTTTACTCACTCTGTGTTATTTGTATTACTGTTGCCTATCATATCACACTTACCTAAACAACTGTCTCTTCTGGTTCCTAGCACAGTGCTCTGCATACCGACTGTGCTTAATAAGTGTTTGTTGAATTAAATTAAAAAAGTATGAACAGGATTAGAGTACTACCTTTTTTGCCTTTTTTAGTTTGCTTTTGTGGCAAGAGGTCAAGGCATGGTCAGTTCTGTCTCATATTGCCTTAAATAAGTGTTCTACAACTCCCACTTTAGTCTCTGGGGCTACAGGAAGATCTTCAGTGGGATTTGAACTGGTGCTTTATTTTCATTTCTGCCACCAAATCATTGGTAAAAGTTGGAGAAAAAGAAGAGCCTAAAGAATAAGGGGGAAAAATGATAAATTTAAAACAGAATAAAACAAAACAGTTATCTTTTATTATCTTTTCCTCCTCTTTGGGTTACTTATTTGTCCTAGTAACTAAGAGCTGACCTAAGTATCTTCAGAAGGTTGGTGGTATGGTTTATTTATATTGTTCCAGATTATTGCACTAGCTTGAAATACTCAATTGCTTCCTACCCAAAATTTGTTCTTCACAGTTTTTCTTCATGTCCTCCATACCTTTAGTCTCCCTTTCTTCCACATAATAATAACTTACATTTCTATAATTTTTAAGTTTCCCCTCTCTCCCTTCCTTCCTTCCTCTCTCCCTCCTCTTTCAATCACATCACCATTGCTATGACTCCCCAGACCAGATCTCCTTTCTCTCGCATTGCTTAAAACAGTGCCTGGCACTTAGTGCCTAATAAACCCTTTTTAATACATTCATTATAAAGGAGTAATGTGCAGATCCTTCTTCATTCTTTCCTTTATTTGTGCATTTTCCAGAAGGCATTTTAGTTTTTGAGCTTTCAGGAGCAGCTATGTATAAGTGGACGTTCCTCATGAGCTCTTATCAATTAATTAATGAAATGTTTAGACATAGGTGTATATTTAATAACAAATTGCACATATATGCACATATATATCTATATCTATATATAGTTTATTTATAGGAATAGGGGCTAGACCTGTGATTTTCTTGATATGAAGAATTCCGCTTGCCTACTTTTCTTCACCAACTGCTATGTGACTTGAGTCATTGTCCTCTTTCTAGTCTGGAAAGATGATCCAATCAACTTTGTCACTGATCTTAGAAAAAACACGTCAATCTACTCTTTTCTCACTTTACTTGCCATCTTTACCTTTCCGAAACAAAATATCAACCCCTGGTCTGCAGTCCTGTATATTTTTGATTGCCTCACATATAAGTTCCTGTGTACAGGGTCTACATTTGCCTTTGGATTTGTTTTCTTAGCACTTAGCACATTGCTTGGCACATAAAATTTAAATGTATTCTCAGTTATACATGGATGAAGAAAATTTCTCTACCAATGCAGATTGGGACCCTTTGTGCAGTTTTTCTTCTTGGAGACTTATTTAAGACACTGAGAAGTCAAGTGCCTTGTTTGGGGTTCCCCCCAGTCTGTAGGTCTAAATGGTTAGACTTGAAGTGAGGTCTTTGTGGCTCTAAATCTGGGTTGCCCTACTTCCTCATGGACACTTCAAAGAAAAGCTTCCTTTACTTCCTAGAATGAATTTGCAATGATTGCTGCATTGCTCACTTGAGTTAGATGCTAGTGTGTTTTGTTTTGGGTGTGCAAAACTTGGACTTGGGTTTGACTTAACTATGTCTATGATTTGCATCATTTTCTTTCGTTGGATCACAATAAAGAAAGATCTGTTTGCTCTTTCAGTGTACCCCTAAAACCAATGATACAGCCATTTCACCCATATTTTTAAAAACATGAATCATGCTGTCCATATGAAGAATTGAAATCTTACTATGTCTTTGGGGTGGAGGGAGTAGAAGGGGGAATTTGGAAATCTGGTGAATTAAGAAGGACATAAAAAATTGATAAAGATAGGACTGTCTGTTTTTATATTCTGCCACATAACATGGGTTTAAATGAATTTGCCTATAATTTGTCTTCAAATACTGACATTTAACTCTTAGGCTGTATAATTGAACCGGCTTTTTCGAGAGTAAAATTCATACCCTGTGTCCAGGCTAATATGTTCACCTTCTATAAACATTACTGCCTATGGTTACAGCTGGAATAAAAAATTCCTTTTATATACATCATAGCTGGCAGAGGCTCCTGAGACCACCACAAATCATTCCAGTCTTTTGGAGCTTGCTGACAAAATGCACAAAAATGTAAAACCAGGCTGGTCTAAGATGGATTGACTCTGAAAACCTATTAGCTTATTTAGACCATTGTTTATACCATTATTTTTTGTAAGATGCTGAGTAAAGTATTCCACAAGCTCTCCTTATTAATTTAGTCTCTAAGCTTAGTAACCTGACCCCTTACCAAAAGCGACTTCTCTTCTACAAGCCATTTCTGGCTTTTTTTTTTTTTTAAGGTTGATAATGGGAATAATGAAGCAGTCAGTTATTTATGCAGTCATGATTGGCAAAAGTGATTAGAACATGAACCTGCCCAGAAGCAATGATTAGGTCATGAAAATGTTAAGGAATACTGAAACCAGGCACTATATTTGACATTTAAGAAATACTGTTCCAACCCTTAATCATGACAACTTGTTTTTAAGGTATTTATACAGAATAATACCTTTGGACAATGAGTCTTATACTTGCAGTATGCATAATTAAATATAGAGGGGAGATTCAGGAATGATGTGCTGTAAGAAAAGGGACTAGGAAAGAAATTACTACAATGATAGGTGAAGAACAGATTTCTTTCCTGGTCACAAACACCTACCTCCCACAGATATGACCTTGGTGGCCAGGTACTCTTGCAGCTCCATCTGTTGAACATCTTCCAAGTTTGAAGGGGCCAGAGAATTGTGTGTGGAGGCAATGTGTGTGTTTTTTTTAATTAATAAATGAATGTAATGATCTGAGTGGGTACCTAGACAAGCAACTCTATGCCCTAAAGTTTAAAAATGAAATGTTGACTTGACTGGTTTTTATAATTAAATAAGTCCTCCCCCCTTTTTTTTGTTTGTGTTTTCTCATGGTAAAATTTAAACTCCTCAAGAATAGGGACTGTTTTATTATTTTTTAAAATCTCCAATGCCTAGCATAGTTCCTGGCACATGTTTCAAAATGATTAATAAATACTTGTTGAATTGAAGTTTTATGGTATATAATTTAGGAAATAATTATAACCACCTTTACCCCATTAAACTTGCCTTTGTTTTTGTGTATTTGAAAATTGGGGGGGGAGTCTCTTCGAATGGGATATCATTGCTCAATTCATTGCCAATAATTTTTTTGGATATACTGATTTTTTATTTTAAACTACCCACATAATCATCCATCTGTACTTTGTTTGTAGGGTCTCTTCTGCAAAAGGAAGAATAATCTCAAGGTGAGACTGGAAAGTTTTTTTTTCCTTAACTTGCTATTTTACCCCTGCAGCAACAGTATAGAGAGTGCCAGGAACTTCTGAGTCTTTATCAGAAATACCTTTCCGAACAGCAGGAGAAGCTCTCCCTGTCCCTCTCAGAGCTCCACGCCGGTAAAGTGAGGGAGCAGCAACAAGAGGTAAGCAAGAATTGTTCTCCATTTGTTTTCTTGTCTTTGATGGTGAGAACAGCAAGGTGCTGGAATAGAATGAACACATTAAGCTTTCATTGTAGAAGTGCCCCTCCCCCCTCTCTTTCCCCTCTCTCTTTCCTCTCCTTTCCCTTTTTTCTCTCTCCTCTTTCTGCCCCCTTGCTCCACCCTCTTCTTTGCTCTTTCCCCTCTCTCTTCTCTCCTCTTCACTTTCCTTCTCCAGTGTCCACAGGTCAGCACAATTACTTAATGCAGTCTACAGATTGGTGCAGGAAGCTTCTAGGTGAGATTTGATCACAGCACAAACTGGGAAAAACCAAAACAAACAAAAAATAGCTTTGTTGCTTAATGAGAAAGATCAGGTGTGTTGTTTTTTTCTGTGTGTTCTTATGAAAAACAATTATATATTACTCTAAGTCTTGTTACCAAAGTCATCTTTATATTTCAAAACTATTTGAAATGAGATGGTACAACTTATGTAAGGGTTTTTAATTTAAATATTTAAGTTCCTAGCTATTTTAAAAGATAAATATGTATTTACACATAGAAATATTGGAGAGTATCTATGTATATACATTTTATAACTATGTTGTATTTTTAAATGTCTCTCCTCTCTTCATGGTTTTATTTTGCAAAACAAACACATCATACAGCTTTTACCTTTTAGGAACAAATAAGGTCCTAGACATGTGGCTTTGTTTGAGTGAAAATCCCAGTTGGGAAACTGCCTCCATTGCTGCTGTATTGATAACTTCTACAACTTACAGTTCTTATGCAATTAGAAATCTGAGGGAGTTACCTGGTCCAAAGTGATTTGTCCATGGTTAGTTACACTCTTAGGGGTTGAAGACAAAGCTTAAACCCAGGTCTTCCTGACTACAAGCTACTATCCCCTGGAACACATTGTATCTCTAAAGTCTTTATAATGAACATGTGATATATTATAAAATGTACAAAAATAGAAACTTAGATTTTTAAAAATTATATTGTGAGTTGATATTGATTTATATATATTTTAAAGCAATTGGGGTTAAGTAACTTGCTCAAGGTTACATGGCCAGTTATTTCTGGGTGTTGCTAAGTATCTGAGCCCAGATTAGATCCCCAGGTCATCCCGACACTGGAGCTGGTGCTTTTACTCACTGTGCTACCTGGCCACCCCAATTGATTAATATTTTAAAGTGTATACATGCTGGAGTTAAGTTTTTAAAATTGATGACATACTATGGTAGGGATGGTGTACTATTTTTCTCTTCTTTGAATGGATATCATTTTTTAAAGGTCAGACTTTAGAATACAGCTGCTTTAGTACTACAGCCCACTTCTTTAAAATGATATATTTCAAATAGGAAATGTTCTTCCCAAAATTTTTAAGGGAAGTGTTATATTTCTAGGGGTGTGTAAGTTGAGTCTAAATTTTCTTATGAAATTTTCTTGCGTCCTTACTGCATAAAAACCTGTGTCATCATAAAAGGGAGGGAGACAGGTCTCAAACTTGTTTTTGTTATCTCTGGAACTACTTTGCACTTGTCAACCACATTGAACAGGGCTGTTATTTAGGTAAGTTATTTCTGATCAGACTCTTCAGAGGTTCTGGAAGAAGATCTGGGAGGGAGTCCTATTCTTGACTTTTTCCCCAGTATTTCCCTTAAACTACATTACCACGCATCTCATGTAGTATGAAGTGGAGATTTAGGGCCTATTTTAGATATGATTTTTTCCTGTAACATTTACATCGTAAATTTACATTGTAAATGTAGTGGCAATAAATAGTCACTAGGGGGCTCCAACGACATCTACATATGGAAGTCTAACCCCTTTTTTCCCCTAATTGGAGAGCAGGAAGTATACCCTTCAGTTACCATGGGCTATGTTTAAGCTAGTAATTTCTTGGTAAGTTTGACTAGGGACTGATTTATAGTTGTTAATGCGCCTCAGAATGCCCTCTTAATCCCTTTCTATTTGTTCATACTTCCCCATAATCTACAAATGGGGAACAGTGAACAGATAATCAGCTGCTACCCTAGTAGTGACAATGTTAGCTTTTTGTGCACCAGTAACAACCAAAGCCACATGTGTGGGAAATACATGTTTCAAAAAGGGGCGATGCTTTTGGGTTTAAGTAACTCACATTTTTCAGTGGTGAAGATATTCCTTCCCATCCTGGTAATATCATATCCTCTATAATTGTTTACTGTAGTTTTTGTGAGTGGCTGATGGTGGAAAATGCATTTTCTTCTGGCTAGAATGGTGGCTGGCTTCCTGAACTCAAGCACTGTGGTCCTTATGCAATAGTTAGATGGTTGCTGAGCCTGTACTTACATCCCTGCCAACTTGGTAGGAACTGCCAGAGAATGTGCTCCCCTGGCCTAGCCCTTATGTGCCCAGAGAGACCTCCGAAGCACTGGCATAGCAAATTAGTGGGGTCTTAGTCTCTGAGTTGTCACTTTGAGTGTTTAAGACAAAAGTCCTGTCCTTAGAAAGTGTTTGGTGTATTCAGACTCAGTCCTAGTGCTATGGAAATGCAGTTGGAAGTTAAAGAGTGTGTTGTCATTCACTGACAACTGACCTACTTGCCTTCTAGAAGCAAGCAGAAGTAACTATTTCCTTTAGGGACTAGGTCAAAAGAATCTCCAAATCAATTCCAGCTTAGAAAACAGCTGTATTGTCAGTATTTCCACTTTTGTTGAAAAGCTTCTCTGAACTTCGATGAGGAGGGCTTCTTTTCCTTCTCCATGGAAAAGGGTGAATTGAACATGTTCTCATTGCTGGCGCCGAGGTCATTCTGAAACTTCTTTTCCAAGAAAGTTATTTTGGGGAAAGCATCAAGAATGATAGAGATCTATCTGGCTTTTGCTGGCCTTTGTTTCCAAAAGGTGATAGATACACCCTATCTTTTGTCTCCAGATGAAAAACACAGACTTTGAACTGATTGGACCAGAGACTTTAGTTGCAGGCAAATGGGGGCAGATTTTGGAGCTGTTGTTTCTCTCAGTGAATAGCAATGGATCAGATATATGTAAAATTCCATTGATTTCCTAAGCAAGTTATTTGCCCTTAAAAAAAACAAAACAGCAACAACAGCAGCAACAAACTAATTTACAGATTTTGAGATGGAAATGGTAGCTGTTTATTGTTCATGAAGCATTCATTTGACTTTGAAGGTCTTACTTATTTTTTCTGCCTAAAGTTGGTTGCCATCTAGCTCAGATTAGGTTGTATAGGTTGTTTCATATTCACGTTTCACCCACAATTCACCAGCAGTGTTCTGACTTAAGATTTTGCCTCTGTTTGGGGTATATATCATATCTATTTCTATTTCTTTCATTTCCAACAAAAGGAAACCTTCCTAGGGGAATTTTTATCTTTGATTTTCTCTAAACCTTGTATCATTTTTCATCTTATTTCTGGATCTCAACCTAAAATCCCCAACTTCTCCCTGTACCCTTTCCTCTCCACCCCCAAACACACACTTTGGTAAATAAGTCTTGGATTTACTCTATCATTTCTTTACTTTGGAAGGGTTTTATACTTTAGATTCTGGAGAAGTCCTTTTCAGCTGTAAGAGTCCCTGTTTTCTTCTCCATGCTAGCAAAGTTTTAAGAGATCTGGCCTTCACTCACAAAACATGTAACAACATACAATTCATAGCTGTTTAATTTAGCTTCATAATCTTGTGAAGTATGGACTGGAGATACTATTATATTCATTTTATAGATGAAGAAACTGAGGTTCAGAAAAGTTAAGTGACTTGCTGATGGCCACAGAGCTAGGAAGTTTCCAAAGTGGTGTTTGAGCCTCGGGCTTCCAATCTCTAAAGTCAGTGCGCTCTTCAGTCCCTGTCATTCTGGCTTTGTTGACTAGATGAATGAACTGGTTCAGACTCATGTTTTTGGTGCCTTGAGTGTTTTTCCCGTGTAACCCAAGAAATTTAAAATTCTCCCATTGTCTCATTGACAAAGCCCCCTTCCTTTTGATAAGTTTGTGGCACATTCCTTCAGGACTTTGTGTGTTGAGGAAAAGCCAAGGCGGCAGTCTGAGAGGCAGTTTCCCTTTCATTGTAAAAGTATTGACATGCATGTTAGGCTTAGGCCTTGCTATTCTTTTCTGTCTCTAACTGTAATCCATACTTCAGGTTGTTAGAAACTTTATAGCATCACCTTTTGGCAACTCCTTTGCTTGCCTGTCTTGGAAGGTAGACTAAAGGAATCTCGAGGGTGCTGTTGCCATTTTCTCTGGATCCCTTTGACCTCTGGGAGAAAATGGAGGTTGTGGACTGTGGAAGTGGGTATTATCGCTTCATTAGCACTCATTCTCCAGATCTGAAGATGGCCTTTGATGTCATGACAGACTTTTTGTTCATGGAACTCTTCCACTTTCTTATTGGATCATCTGTTACATATTTTTCCTAACATTTTGGACAAAAGTTGTTTGTGCTATGTTTTTTTTTCCCTTTGCTAGGAATAACATCTTAATTCCTGGGTCATTTTAATCCTCTCAGTATCAGGGGCATTATTTTTTATTGTTATGTGGTACTTATAGCCATGTGGAATATTGAGTTTCAGGGCCACCTCCTATTCCCTTACTGTTTCCATGGATACTTTCAGCTGGTGTACTCTTTCAAGCAGCATACAGAGATATGGCTGTGAAGCTTGTTGTTCTTATTTTGATTTTGAAGGCATTTAACACTGAACTGACTGGCTGGTGTAGATAGAAAAGATTGTACTAGATTAATGCCCCTGCTCTACTGAGAACCAGTAAAAAATATAAACTCTTTTCCATTGGCTGTTCACCATCTGCAGCTTCTACTGTAGACCCTCTCATTAACTCAGTGTCTGAGAACCTTTAGGTGAGAAGAAAGAGGGAGCTGGCAGTAGGAGGCCTAAGATGCAGAAATTAGTAGTCATTTAAAAAAAGGTTTTTAAGACCTTTGGTAATAAAAATTTTATAACAAATAAAATTAGTTACAGAAAACTGCTGGTTCATGGATTGATGATTGGAAAACATTAAAATAGGTGATTCCTAAATATCTTCCAATTTTAATGTTCTCTTAAGTCTACAGATGCTAATTTGTGCTTAATAAATCAAAGATTATCATTGACAGTACAGAACTTAAAAAAAATCACTTAATTCTATAGTCTTAGTAGTTACCCAATGGTTGACACAACTGACAAATCATTTTAGGTGGCCTTTACTTCCCAAATCATCCATTTTAATGACATACTTGCCTCCATCCTTAGATCTTTCACTCCCTTTATGTTTTGTCATTCTTTTACTACTAGTCATTAATTTTAGGTAACCTTCAATAACCTTCAAAAACCATTCTTCTAGTCTTTGATAATCATGGAGGTGGGATAGGGTGGGGAGGGTTTCTCTCTTAATCATTGTTGGCAAGATTCTTGCAATTGGGGTTAAGTGACTTGCCCAAGGTCACAGTAAGTGTGAAGTGGAGGATTTGAACTCAGGTCCACCTGACGCCAGAGCCCATGATCTATTCACTTAGCCACCTAGCCACCCCAGAGGCTAATCTTTTACCTGGAAGATGGTTGCCTACCTAAGAGCCAGTGTGGTTTCATAAAGGTCCAAGAACGGTCCATATGATGTTTGCTGCTAGGTAACTCCAAGAGAAATTCCAGGAATAGAACAGAGGTTTGTATACAACATTCATTGATCTGATCAAGGCCTTTGATACTGTCAGTCATCAGGGCTTGTGGAAAATTATGACAAAATTTGGTTGCCCAGAGAAGTTCATTAGTTTTGTATGCCAGTACCACCATGGCATGCTTGCATGACTTCTGGATAATGGATGATGCTCTTGCACTTTCCCAGACACCAGTTAGCATGATGTTTTCATCAGTGTTGTCAGATGCCTTCAATGAGGATGAAGACAGCATCAAAGTTAGCTATTGCAATGACAAGAAATTATTTAACTTGAAAAGGCTACAAGTCAAGACTAAAGTGGAGGGAGAATCGCTGTGTAATTTTTGTTTGTTTGTTTGCAGATAATTGTGCACTGAGTACAGCCTCTGAGGCTAAGATGCAATAAAATATGGATTGATTCACTGCTGCTTGTGCTAATTTTGGCTTAATAACACCAAGATACACAGATTCTTCACCAGCCAGCACCACACCATCCATATGTAGAACCATTGATTATAGCAAATGGAGAAATATTGAATACTGTGGATAAGTTCATTTACCTTAGCAGTATACTTTCCAGGGATGTACACATAGATGCACTCATTGCCAGAGTTAGCTCAATGTTTGAAAGGCTCCTAAGAAAAGGGTTTGAGAGAAGAGGAATTAGACTGCCTACCTAACTGAAGGCCTACATGGCCATTGTGCTGACTTCATGTTGTGTGCCTGTGAAACCTGGACAATCTACCAGTGCCATGCCAGGAAACAATCACTTCCATTTGAATTGTCTTAGGAAGATCCTGAAGCTCACCTGTCAAGTTAAGGTATTGAGGTGCTTTCATGAGGCAAACTGCCAAGCATTCAAACTCTTCTGCAGAGAGCATAGTTGTGATGGGCTGGCCATGTTGTTCAAATGCCAAACATGTGTTTGCCTCAAATACAGTTTTACAGAGAGCTCACACAAATTAAGTTTTCACATGAACGTCAGAAAAATCAATGAATGGTCACTCTTAGGGTCTCTCTGAAGACCTGTGGAATGGACTGTAAGACATGAGAGACACTGGCAAAGCACCAGCCAGCATGGCATACCCACATCAAGGAAAGCACTGTGCTCTGTGAGCGAAGGAGTGTTGCAGTACCTCAAAAGAAGTGTGAGATGTGTGAATTTAGAGACATCTCTATTTGTGCCTGACCTGTGGTAGAGCCTTCTGAGGTCATATTGGTTTAATCAACAACAGTCACGCACATTTACCTCAACTCCAACATAATGATGTCATTTTGGTCCTCTTTGAGAATGAAGAAAAGCAACCATGACAGTTTTGAGGTTCTCCTAAGTCTACAGATGCCAATTTGTACTTAATAAGTAAAAGATTATCACTTAATTTTATAATCTTTGTAGTTACCTAATGGTTGATACAACTGACAAATCATATTAGCCAGTCTTTACCTCCAAAATCATCCATTTTAATGATACACTTGCTTCCACCCTTGAATATATCACTCGTTTATGTTTTGCCATTCTTTAACTACTAATCATTAATTCTAAGTAACTTTCACTATCCTCATCCTTCTAGTCTTTTCTGAGGTCACTTAGTATTTCTTTAGAAAGTCACACAAGAAACTTATGTACTCTCACTTCACCTGGGCCCTCATTGCTTTAGCACAGTTGTTTTATTCACCTTTTATTGACTCCCTCTAGCTTAATCCAAAGTGACTGTCCTAAATCTTTTCTGTTTTGCTTAAGGCATCATCCCTGCTTCTAGTCCCCTTATTCACAACACCTGCCCTCACTTCTGACTTTAATGACAATATCATGGTCATCTAATGTGAATTCTATCAATTCTCTACATGGTAAAACATTTCTGTGTTTACCCTTCCTCTATTTATGGATTTGTAAATTGCTAGAAATAGAAAGGACCTCAGAAATTATCTGACCCAGCTCCTTAATTTTTCAGATAAGCAAACAGTGAGCCTCAGAAAAGTTGTTTAAGATCACGTAGGCAATTGGGGTCTAACCAGGACTGGACCCAGGTTTCCTGATCTATTGACTAGAATTCTAGCCACAAGCTCATGCTTTCTTATTGTCTCATAGAAACAAAATATTTAACACTTAATAATTTAACAAAATAATTTGATAAATATTTATTCATTGCCTGCTGTGTGCATTTGGACCTGTGCCTGGGCACTGGGCATACATACAAAACTAAAACAATATATAGATCCTACCATAAAGGAGTTTATAGTCTAATTTGAAGCAGGACTGGTTTGGGGGTCAGGAAATGGAATGTTAATTCAAGTAACTATGGTACAAGGATGTATATGTTAAGCGCAAAAGGAGAGATAAAGACAGTGTTTTGTTAGAAATATGAAGTCATCTGATCAGAAAGCATTTATTAAATGCTTATAGCTAGGCACTGTGGTGAAAGAGAAAGCTTCCAGTTAGGGAATTAGAAAAGACTTCTTGAAGGTGGTAGCTCTTGAATTGGGTCTTGAGGGAACCCCTCACCTGTGATCCAGATTGACTTTTAGATCCTCACCTCTATGCATGATTTGATAGAGTAATCCAGAAATATTTTTTTTTCCCTCAGAGCTCTCATTGCACTTTGTTTTCATCTCTTATGTACCTTAGGCATTTCGTTGTATTCTCACATAGTAGAGTGCTTAATAAATGCTTGGTAGCTGACTAATACTTAGCATAGTTTACCATGCATTATTATGGTTAATTGTATACCTACCTAACAAGTGAACTCATAATGAACAAATCTAATGCCCTTTTCTTGTTTCCCATCTTTCTTTACCTATCTTCTGCCTTTGAGACATTGTTTATTACTTTCTCCTCCTGGATATTCTCTCTGGATTTCCATGAGCCTCTTATCTCTTGGTTATCCTCCAATTGTTTGACCATTACTTCTTAGTCTCCTTTGCAGATAATCATCCACAGTAACTGTGGGTATATCCTAGAGCTCTGTCCTGTACCCTTTTCTCTTTTCCTATCTACTCTCTTACTTGGTGGTTTCATTAACTATCGTAGAAGCTCCCAAATTTATATATGTTAGCCTTAGTCCTAAGGTCTAGTGACATATCACTAACTGCTTATTGACATTTCAAACTGGATAATCCCATAGGTATCTCAAGTTCAAAACATGCAAAACTGAACTCAGTTCTTTACCCTTTCCCCCAACCTCCCCTTTTCTGAACTTTCTTGCTCCAGTGAAGAGCACCATCATCTTTCAGGTTACCCTTTACAACCTCAGTGTTATCCTTGACTTGTCACTCAACAGATAAATCCTGTTATTTCTATGCCTGTAATATGTCTTGTGCATATCCACATCTTTCCATTCACACAGGCACCAGGATTGCTTAGTTCCTCATTGCTTCCTCTCTGAACTATTGAAGAGAATCTTAATTGGTGTGTCTACTACAAGTCTTTCCCCACTCCAATCTAATCTCCCCACAGTCAACAGTAATTTTCCTAAAGCACATCTGACCATATTACTCCCCTACTTGATAAAATCCAGTGACTCCTTACCACTTCTAGATCACATATAAATTCCTCCCTTTGGTATTTAAAGCTCCCATCTCCCTACATATTCTTTCCCACTTTGCCATCTGTGGAGGAGGGGGAAGAAAGGGAAGGAATAACCATGTATTAGGCACTTATGTGCCAAGTGCTTTACAAATGCTTTACATCTTATTTGATCTTCACAATAATTCTGTGAGGTAGATGCTATTACTATCATTTTACATCTGAGGAGATTGAGGCAGACAGTGGTTAAGTGACTTGCTCAGGGTCACATAAATAGGCAGGATTTGAGGCTGGATTTGAACTTTGGTCCATTTCCCATGCCCAATGCTTAATCCATTGTGCTGCCTAGCTCCCTCTGTAGCCGAGTCATACTGTCATGCTTATTGTTTCTCACACAAGATGCTTCGTGCTTTCAACTCACAGTTCTCTCCCTTCTCACCTCCACGGAATCCCAGGTTTCCTTGAAGAATCAGTCCAAGTACCATTTATTACTGGAGACCTTTCTTGTCTCCACCAGTTACTAGTGCCTCCCCTCTAAGTTTACCTCATGTCTACTTTGCATGTATCCATGTATTTTCTCCTTCATTAGAGTGGAAGGCATGGGCTGTTTGATGATAGACCTTGAATCCCCAGAATTTAGCATGCTATCTGAGAGCACTTAATAAACAATTGTTCGTTGATTGACATCTCCCCTGCTAGGATTTAGGGCATGGATCATTTCTTACTCATTTTTTACTATTCCTTTAGTACCTACAATACTGACTTGTATTATCACTTAATAATGTTTGTGGAATTTCATGAGGTTATTATGGTCTTTCAAGATATGAAAGTATACCTTTAATGTATCATTCAAGCTCTATGCTGTATTACAGGAAGGGCTGATATGGAAGTGTCAAAAAGGCTTTCCTGCAGGGCATATCACATCTACTTTGTTAGATAATTTCACCATGACCATCTATGAAGCCTATGGAACAGAAAATGCCTACATGATATCAATAGCAATAGAGGTACTAGGATGTAACCTTTCTTTCTATACTACAGTGATAAATACTTTCTCAGAGCCTTTCTGAAAAGAGAGTGAAAAGGGCCAGTGAAAAGAGAGGCTCATGGGAATGGAGATTTAGAAAAGGAATCTCATGGTACTTGTAGTCCAACTCCTTCATTTTATAGATAAGAAAACTGAGGCCCAGTGAAGTTAAGTGACTTGTTCAAGGTCACACATCAGAAGTGATATTTAAATCTAGGTCCTCTGAATCAAAAGTCACTACATGCTGACAACAGATTTCCCAAACAATTGTATGGCTGTGTTGGTTAGAGAAGGAAGAAGAAAGGGGTCAGACACTGGTAAGAGATATACTTGTTCCCTTGTATGTAACTATCTGTGAGTGAATTCTGTTTGCCCACTCTTCCCACTATTGCTATATGTATTTGTGGGCACTACTGTTCTTATGATGTTCTTATTAGTTTTTGTTATTTTATATATTATTATGATGTTATGATATATGATGCCTTAATTTTGAGCTTAAAAGGAAAACAAAACTCCCCCCCCTTCACATAATAGGAGATGACATGAGTAGGACATCTGAAGGAAGCTAGGGTTTCTGAGAGGTTGGAAACAGAGGTGAAAAGGAAGCACCTTCCAGGTATGAGGAACAGTATGAAAAAGCAGGGAGGTAGGAGATAGAATATCATGTATGAGGAGTACTTTTAAGCATGAGAAGCAACATCACCTCTGACTAGAAAAGATCATTATGTTTCTTTTATAGTTAAGAAAATTCTTAATGACAGCTGTTGTTGTGTCTTTGGTTCAGGTGACTAAAAGAGTGAGAGTCCTCTTAGTAATTTCCAAATCCCTGCTTTATGGAGCCACGTCAGAGACAGTAGGTGTTCCTAATGGTAACATCATAGGCATTTTCTGGAGCTACTTTATCTATTGTACTAATTGATTGTAATATTGTTGACTGTGAAAGATACAATGTGACAATTGCAATAGCCAAAGAATGAGAAGCAGAGGTACTGCTGCTGACATGTATGAATGTGATAAAGGAAATTATATCTGAAGCATCACAAAATTGTTCCAAGGACAGCAAACACATTGGCATCAAGATGGATCCTTTTTAAAGGGATTTAATGTTGGATTTAGGCCTTCTTTGTAACAGATTCACATGTAGGATAGTCCAAGGGTCTAGCCTTCATTTCTGCCCCTTACCTCCAAAACAGTGAGACTATAATGGTCACTTTTGGATTATCTGCATGTGGGTCACCTGGCATGAATTTTTAATCCTGGGCTCATTTTACCTATATTCTACTGCCTAGCCAGTGCAAGCTCCAGGGAAGGTGAAGTAATTTTAATTTTTTAACCTCAGCCAAACAATTAGGAAAGTAAGTCTGCTACAAAAAAAGTCATTGCATGCAGCCCAAAGCCCCAAAGATACAAGTTTGGCATGCTTGCTCTTCTCTCAAAAATCGGAATCAGACTGGAAATGTAACTGATCAAGTTTGATTCGATAATTATTTTTTAAACAGAGAAACTTTTTCTAAAAGAGTAAAGATAAAATGGTTTCTTAGAAAGAAGGGAACATTTTTAATAAGGAAAAAGCCTGATGGACTTCACTATAAGCCATGAGTGGTATGAACATTTCCACAGAGTTCACAGTATCAGGTATGGTGCAACAGTTACACAGATGATGTCAACTTATATGTCATGCAGGCCTGGAAAGGGCAAGCTGTGTTAATTATAGAAGACCACAGCTCAAAGTGCTGTGTTACGTGAAAAGGGTACCAGTGACGCTGCATGCTATCAAATGCTGTTTTACATTTAAAATAAAATATTGTGTTATTATTGACTTTGATGGCAAATAGTGTATAAGCCTATAATAAAGCTATGGTTGAAGACTATCTGTCAAAAATGTAATTTTTTTAGAGAATTACCAGTAGCTGAATAACTTAAGTTTTACTGTGCAACTACATGCACACCCATTCTATAATATCATTATTTATTTCATATAAATGTTACATGTCTATTCCTAGGGGATTGAGTTTCTCTTTATTTGTTCAGCATCCTGTAGGGACATTTTATTTTTAGTCATCTGGACCTAGTTACTGATCCATTTCCTCAATAGAGGACACTCCAATGAAATATTGAACAAAAGACCTGAGTAAATATTAATCTTTTTACTGTACCTATAGAACATGCATTAAAGTTTAAAGACTGACTCAGAAAAGTTATTAGTTAAGTCATGCACATAAGTTGTGGACAGTTTTAATGACACTTTTGTGATAATGGCTGTCTATGTCAGAGTGTTTCCCTGTAGGTATGGGAATGTATGTATAAGGAGATATCAAATAACCTAGCCCAAGATATAAAAGCCATGTTTCTATATGCTATATGATAAATTTGATGGTTGACCAATGGATGAGGCAGGTTCCCCTCTTTCTTTTTTCCTTCTTTTCTCCTTGGTCTCCTCAATAATTTATAATGCTAAAAGATCCCCAAACTTAGATTTAGGAATGGAGATAACAGATAATGCTTTATCTCCCTCCCTATATTAAGTTCAAAGCAAAAGTGAGAAGAGAGGAAAACTGCTAGTATTGTCATAGCATTCAGGGGGAGCTGAAGTTTCCTAAATGGAGTGTCAGGAACTCCCAAATCTGGGCTAATGCTTTCTTTATGAATATGCATCCTAGCTGTGGGGCTTTGTACTGATAGGACTGGCAGTGGGCTTGAAGCCAGAAATCACCAAAAGATGCACAGAACACATGCTTGGCAATGCCCAGTAGATCATTTCAGAAACCATGTATGTATAAGTTTCTGTGACACCAAAAGTCAGCTGACTGTACCCAGAGTTTTGCTTTAGTAAATTTGGCTTGAAACACATACATTTTGTGTGTGGGCTTTCATTTTTATGGTGTGGATATTGATTCACCAACACATTAAAATCACCTATTTAGAGAGCATTTGCTGCTAAACTACTACCTTATGTGTTTTTAGCATTTTCTAAGCACAGAATGAATATCCATAGTTTCTCCTCTGGTTAGAAACTTCCACTTAACAATTCAGTCACTTTACAAATAGCATGGTCAGCCATATTGATGAATATGAACCTACTGCACTAAGGTTGTAATAACAAAGTCTACATGCATCCTGTGTTAGGGATGATTAGAGCATAAATATGTAGCATTAGAGTTGAGGTTTTTCATCCCTTCTTTAGTCCAGGTTAGTTGGTTGCCCTTGAATCTATAATTGTTTGACGTTAGTTTTTGGTGGCTTCAGGGGGCTGTTTATTCTTTTCATCTCTTTCAAGTGGACTTTTGGTTCCCAAGACTGAGCTATCTTTTTTATGGTACTCTGTGCAAGGAAAGTGTGTCTAGTCTTAAGCAGACTGTCTAAGCTAAGCATAAAGCCATGTAAAGAAAAGTCTTGATCTTGAACCAGTCATTTTATTTTTGGTCAGCATTTTGATTCTGTGAGCAGTTCTAGAGTGCCAGCCCTAGAGTCAGGAAGATTCATCTTCCTGAGTTCAACTGTGGTCTCGGACATTTACTAACTGTGTAACCCTGGGCAAGTCACTTCACCCTGTTTGCTTCAGATCCTCATTTGTAAAATGAACTGGAGAAAGAAATGGCAAACCACTCTAGTATTTTTGCCAAGAAAACCCCAAAATGGGGTTACAAAGAGTCAAACATGACTGAAAAGACAGGACAATATCTGGATTGGCCTTGATATACATGAATGACATTAATGACACTGGATTTCTTAAAAGCTGATGTCTGCATGCTGGCAGTCAAACAGATTAAGAGTAGGGGAGAAAAGAAAAAGCCATTGCTTCCTGTTCTATTATTATAAATCCCTTCTCTCTCTCTCTCTTTCCCATCATTTTAATCATACCACATCATTAAGAAGGGACAAGAGATTAAATGACAAAAAGGTCAAGTGCCTTTTTATCCCCCCCCTTGGAATTAGGGTCTGTCATTGTCAGTGTACCTGGTATTATTGCTTGGGCCATTTGAAAGCTCAATTTCAGTCTAAGCCAGGGAGGCCACATGTGACCTTCCAGGTCCTTGGGTACAGCCTTTTGACTAAGTCCAGGTTTTACAAAACAAATCTTTTTATTAGGGGGATGTGTTTTATGAAGTTTGGATTCAGTCAGAGGGCCACACTTGAGGACCTAGGAGGCCACCTGTGGCATCAAGGCCTCAGGTTCCCCTGGTCTAAGCAATGCATGCTCCCAGAAAATGTAGCATTTATTCAACAATGATTTCAAATTTCTTGTCCAACTTTTTTTTTGAACTTTATTTTTATTAGGAACCTAATAAACCTTAATAAACATGAGAATATCAGTGATAAAATAACAGAAAAAGATGAAACTGTGAAATTTTATATTATAGCATATGTTGAATTTAACAAGAAAATACCAAACCTGCCTAGCTTATTTTTGTCCCCTTTTGAAGTTTCTTCTGTGATCTTCCTTGAAGCTTTTTATGTTTTTCCAATAAAATTTTTTTATATATTTAAATATTTGATTTTAAAACTTTGAATTCCAGATTCATTCCCTTCCTCTCTTGTCACCCACCCTTACTGGGAAGATAAGCAGTTCAGTATAGGTTGTACATGTGTGGCTAATGCAAAACAATAACATAGTAGATATATTGTAAAAGATTGACTATATTTCCCTCCCTCCTATCCCACCTCCCACTTGTTCTATTCTCTACTTTAATCCTGTCCCTTTTCAAAAGTGGGTGCCTCCAACTTCCATACCCCTGACCGTGTCCTCCCTTCCATCATCTCCCCTCTCATCCCCTTCCCCCCCAACTCTGCTGGAGGGTGAGATACCCTATTTAGTGTGTATTTCATTCCCTCCTCAAGCCAAATTCAATGGGAATAAGGTTGACCCATTCCCTTTTGCCTTCCTATTCTTCCCCTCCATTGTAACCATTTTCCCTTGCCTCTTCTATATGAGATAGTTTACCCCATTCTGTCTCTCCCCATCTCCTCTCATTATATTCCTCTCTCACCTCTTAATTTCACTTTTTAAGGATCATCCTTTCCTGTTAAATTGGTCCTGTGCCCTCTATCTATGTATACCTGTAAACATGTATACAAACATTCACATATGTATTCATATGCACATATACCCTCATATATATATATATATATATTCCCTTCAACTACTGAGAAAAGTTTCATAAGTTACAATTATTGTTTTTCCATGTAGGAATGTTAATAATTCAACATTTATAAGTTCCTTATGATTTCTTTTCCCTTATTCATCTCTTGCTTCTTGTATCTGAATGTCAAATTTTCTATTCAACTCTGGTTTTTTCAGCAAGAATACTTGAAAGTCCTCTATTCCACTGAATGACCATATTTTCCCCTGAAACATGATACTCAGTTTTGCTGGGTAGGGGACTCTTGGTTTTAATCCCAGCTCCTTTGATCTCCGGCATATCATATTCCAAGCACTTCGATCCCTCAGTGTAGAAGCTGCCAGATCCTGGGTTATCCTGATTGTGTTTCCACAATATTCAAATTGTTTCTTCCTGGCTGCTTGTAATATTCTCTCCTTAATCTGGGAATTCTGGAACCTGGCTATAATATTCCTAGGAGTTTTCTTTTTGGGATGTTTTTCAGGAGGTGATCTTTGGATTCTTTCAACCTCTATTTTTTGCCCTCTGGTTCTAAAACATCAGGGCAGTTTTCTTTGAGAACTTCCTGGAGGATGATTTCCAGGTTCTTACTTTGATCATGGCTTTCAGGTAGTCCAATAATTTTTAAATTATCTCTCCTGTATCTATTTTCCAGATCAGTGGTTTTTCCCATGAGATTATTAGTCACTAGCTTCCATTTGCTCCAGTCTATTTCTGAAGCAATGATTCTCCTCATTGAGCTTTTGTTCTTTTTCCATCTGGCAAATTTGGCTTTTTAAGGCATTCTTCTCCTCATTGCCTTTTTGAGCCTCTTTTGCCATTTGATTTAGTCTATTTTTTAAGGTGTTATTTTCCTCAGTCAGGCTGTTGACTCTCATTTCATAATTTTCTTGCATTGTTCTCATTTCTCTTCCCAATTTTTCTTCCACTTGTCTTATCTGCTTCTTAAGGTCCTCTATGGCCTGTAACCAGCTCGTATTTTCCTTTGAAGCTTTTGGTGCAGGAGCTCTGACTTCACTGTCTTCCTCCTGTTCCATGCTTTGCTCCTTTTTGTCCCTAAAATAGGAGTCTAATGTTGGAATCTTCTGTCTGCTTTGTTTCCTTTGCCTGGTCATGTCCCCCTCAGTCACTTGACCCCTAGACTTTTGCCACAATAGGATTCTGCCCCCATACAGGGGAGCTTTTGTCCCAAATGCTGGGGTTTTCTCAGCTTCTGGAGGTATTAGATGGTTGCCCTCTCTGAGGTCTCCACATGCTCTGGCAAACTGGACACACACCCCAGGGCCTCCACCCTAGACTGCAATCCAGATCCAAAAAGGTTAAAGTAGGATCAGTTACCCCTCAGAGTGGTGCTTGGTCCCCCTACACTCTGCAGGCCAGGAGCTGAAGCTGCCTTGTGGGGCTGGCTGGCTGAACAGGTGGCTCAGTGGCTTCTTGCCCCAGGGGCAAAAGCCAGGCACACCCCTTACTGGGTCTCAAAGTCCAGACTGCACTGACCTCTCACTTTGTCCTTCTCATCTGTGTGTTGATAAATCTGGAAACGGCCACAGCTGCTGGTGATCTGGAGTCCCTCCTGCCGGCAGCTGGCCAGACCCACCCTGGGACTAAAGCCTCGGTGTGGGGCTGGGCTCAGCTCCCAGAGCGCTGTACTGGCCGATTCCTGCCGGCCTGCTGGACTGTCCTCAGCTGAAGCTTAGCTTCTCTGTGTCATTTTGTGGGTTCTGCAGCTCCAAAGTTTGTTTAGAGTCCCCTTTTTACATGGATTGGGGAAGGTGGAAGCTGGAGGTCCTGCTTCTACTTCTCCATCTTGACTCTGCCTCCTCCAACTTTTTTCAAATTTTTCTTTCCTAAACTCTCTTTCCTTAATTAAATCACATTTCAAATTGTCTTTCATTCTTAGCATATTGAGTTTTCTTGTCTTTTTCATCACTGACCACTAAATAATTTCTTCATCTGTTAAAAGGTTTTTCTTTGTTAGAAAACCTTATAGGAGCTTCTTCTGGCTAGAATCCATTTGAGCCATGGTTGATTATGTCTGATTATTTAATCTCATCTTTACTTGTAATAATGTTATTTGTTTTGTATGTAGTGTTTTCCATATTTAAGGTAGTACATTCAATTATAAACATTTATTAAGAATGTATTATGGCCACATAAGTCTTAGAAAATTCTACGGTTCTGTGAGATTCTTAAGTCACAGAAAAGTTACAGACCTACAGTGATAGGGAGAGTCCCAATGGTGTTGCCTATACCAATGAAATCATGGATCTAGTTGCTAACCCCCTTAGATTAGGTGTTTCGACAGATAAATAATTTAGACAGTAACACACTTCTTGTACTCTTGGAGTATGTAACTACAAGGGAGAAAATTACATGTACAAATAAGTACCATATTATAATAATATATATTAAGTCCACAAAGTGTTGGACTTAATGAACTTTGAAAGGTTCAGCAGAAGCAAGGAAGATTCTAAAAGAGGAGAAACATTTGAGTTAGGCTTTAAATTATGCATAAAATCTTAGTAGATAGAAGCTAAGGGCACTCTGGAGATTGAGAACCATTTGAGCAAAGGTATCGAACTAGAAAAGAGTGGGGCCATATAAGGGGACTAAATAATTGCAATCGAGGGATAGGAGATATAGCCAGAGAGGGAGATTAGCCTAGCTCCCTGGTTGAAGCTTGAATGAAGCTAAGAACATTGAACTTTATGTTGTAAACAGTAGAAAATCATTGAAAGATTTTGAGAAGAGGAATGGCATATATATGCATAAAGAAGATTAGTCTGTCCTTTTTTATGTAGCACTGGATTAACCCTTAAATATGTCTCTTCGTTAGAACCTTTGTAGTCTGACTTCCTAGGAAGTTGTGAACCAACAAGAAGCAAGACAAAAATTTTATGAAATGTTAAGCCCCAGTGATAGGAAAAAATAAGTAATTGTGAAAATGATAGCAACAGTTATAACAATATCATTGCATCTGTGTTTTAACTGTGACCCTGATTCTTATCCATGTTGAACTAATGTTACAACTTCTGTCATTCCTTTACATTTATTTTAGCCACATTTTGCTGTCCATCATGATCTCTCTGGAACTGATGTTGCATATAAGCTTAACACATTGACTGTTTGTTTTCCCTTTAAAAGAAACCAATATTCAAGGCTTAAAATAGGACATTTCCATTTGTGGCTGACACCTATCAGGTGGAAAAACTATGGTTGCTTGCCTATTGTTGGCACTTTGCTTTCATGGACTGATGTCCTTGTCAGGATGTTGAAACCCCTTTCTGCCATTCCCCACACCCTATTGCCATATGCTTCTTTCCTTAAACTATCAGAGTCAAGTCTGAATTTCCCCAGAGGTTTTTGAATTGTGTGAAGCAAGGCATTGTGTCCTTCTCTCTTGGTCCTACACAGCTGGTTTCAGTGGGAGAGTGAGGCCATTTGTGTTAATACTCTAAAAGTGACTTGCCAGGAAATAGGATTGTAGGGGCTTTATATGTTCAGATTTCCCTGTTTCCAAATCCAAAGTGATTCCTCATCTCCACCTCACCTACCTTCAGACTCTTCAGCTTAACCCAGGATTGGAAAATGACGTTGCTTATTTTACATCTTTTATCTTCACCTGCCTCACAGAATCTCTGGTCCAAGTATAACTGGTTGCTTTGTTGATGATCTGTGGGCCAGAACTGAACCTTTCTTGGCTTTTGCCCAGCTCTGCTGGCTCTGGAGCACTAATGGGATGTAAAATGTGGTTTCATCATTGCAGAATAAAGGTTAGTTTTCAAGTATACAAAGTGCATACATTGATTCAACTGCTTTCTAGACGTGACAAAACTTTGTTACTTATGTTGAAGGAAGCTATTTTATTGAATAGTTCATCCATCTTCCACATGCCTAGGAATACTGGGGTCTTAATAATTTGAATCTCTTTTCATGTATGGCACCAAACTTTGTATAAGTATGCTCTGCCTAGACAGAAAATCACTGTGAAGGGCATTTTCCCCAGTCTTATTGTTGCATTTTTGTGGCAGTATTTATGTAACATGTAAATTTAGAAATATACCCCTCCTACTTACCAAATGATCTCAGTTTCCAGCTGCTAATCTTTTTGATCAAAGTAAACTTTAACCCCCCAAAAGCTGAACTTTCAAAAATATTGAAAGGCAGGCAACTAAATGACTTTAAATATCAAACAATGAATTACCTCTTTCAAAAGAAAATCTGTTCCAGCAAGGGATTGAACTTATGGACCTTTGTCTCCTGAACTTCTTAAGTAAAATCTTTTTTTTTTTCCATTACTGATAATTCTTTTGGATGCTTAGAAGTAAGTTTTGGTTTCTGTTTTTTATAACAGATTTCAGTTCTGTATAACATTATTAGGACAGAAAGTAAGGGCAGAAATTTTACTATTACTGACTTACTGTTATGGTTAGGTACTTTGTAGCTCCAGCCCTCAATGCTGTTTTACTCTTTTAAATTAACAGAGATAAATTCTTTCAAATATCTAAAATCCATTTCTGTAGTTTCTGCTAACTTTATCTGTCATTCATCCCAGTATGTATTTAATACTCTTTAACTATTCCAAGTCCAAAGTAATTCCCACCTCCCCACCCCCATGCACACTTAATTAATAATGCTCTTATTATTTAGTAGGGCAACAGAGCCCCAACAAATTCCCTTAGAAGGATATTTCTTTATTGCATTTAGGTAAGGATGGTATAATATATACCAAGAAGAAGTGACATCATATTTAATTCAATGTGCTTTTCCAGACTTTAACAGATGGACATTGGAATTTACTCTGAAAACCTATAAAGGCCCTTCATTGTCCAAGAATTTGCAAACCTGATGATCTGAGAGGCACTACTTTCTGTGCAGTCTATGAGCAGGATTGTGTTTTCTTTTCATGCTGACAATGGAAGTACAGAGAAATTTCAGGCATTACACTGTTCTGCACGTTTTCTAAGTTAACGAACACCCTGAGCTATTGGCAAACATCCATAACTATGTGTCATAAACAGATTTCCTCAACAAGGCAAATTACACATCCCTATTCAGGATTACATACACACTAAGTGGGGGTGGGGGTGGGGTTAAGCCATTTAGGTGTTTGCTCCCTTGAATAAAGTGTAGAGCTTGTCATTTTAAAACATATGTCTCTTTTTCTTCTAGGCAGGTATGTATTTATAATATTTGACTGTTTCATCTATGAACATCCTTTTTATATAAAATCAATAACATTTTAAGAAAAAGTTATTCTAAACTGCTTGAGATGAACAGAAATCATCTGCAAAAAGCCTTTTTATAGTATTATAACTCAAAAATAGGAAAATAGAATTTTGTCAAACTTTCCAAAAAGATTTTTTCTAGCCTAATCACAAAATCTGAGAAATTTAAATATGAAATTTAATGTTTTGAAAATAAATGTGACAAAAAATGGAACAAAGTGAACAGCTATTTCCTATGGCATGATGGTATACAAAACTTCACTAATATGTCAAGGAGGACATAAGTATTAGAAGAATATTATAGTGATGCTAGGCAACATCTTAGCAGTTTGATGTTTCTTGATCTCATTGATGTGGGTACTTCCTCCAGTAGAATATATCCCAACTTCTCCCCACTGTTGTTTTATATTGGCTTTTGTTCACATATTTCCATAAATTATCCCATAGAAAATACATCCAACATGCTGAATGCATTCATCTAATTTTAATAATTTGATAGAAATATGGTTTAATGAAATGCTTATAAATAACAGGATTTTACCTGAGAGAAATATTGGAGTATTGAGTGGTATTAAGAAACTATTGTTTTGTTTTGTTTTGTTTTTTCACTGAGGAAAGAGAATTAAATTTAAGCAGGAAGAATTCAGTTAGGTATTTGGATGAACTTATACTTTTTAAGGCCTGTAAGAAGTAGATATGTCTGACCCCAATAGTGTTCTTTTTTTCAGGATGAATCAAGTTCACAATTATCTTTCTGGAATTCCTTGTTTCCAGTTGTGTTCTAGGCCTAGACTAGTTTTAAAACTTAAAAAAGAAAAAAAAACCTAAAGCATAAAGACAAAGATTTTTGTTTTTTACAGGAATTCCATTTAAATTGCTAAGCCTATAAGACATCATACACCCATTATAGGAAACAGTGGTGTTCAAGTCAAGGAAATCATTTTGCCATTAAACCAACTTGAAGTTTGATTCGCTTAGTGTGTTATTTATACTGTAGACAAAATTGAACGTTTTATTTATTTATTTTTTTAATGCTTTATCAACTTCTGATTTACATCATTCGTTTCCGCCAGATTTTGAGTTACAAATTTTCTCCCCGTTTTTCCCCTACCCACTGCCCCAAAATAGCAGTCCCACAGGATATCCCCTCCTCCAATCTCCTCTCTCCCATATTTTCTCCCATACCCCTTTCTACTTTTCCAGTGGATCTCTATGCCTCAGTACCTGTATATCTTATTTCTCAATTACATGTAAGATGGTATTAATAATAGTATATACATATATATACACACACACACATATATACATATGTATATATGTATGAATATTTGATTTTAAAACTTTCAATTCCAGATTCATTCCCTTTCTTCCTTGTCACCCACCCTTACTGGGAAGATAAGCAGTTCAGTATAGGTTGTCCATGTGTGGCTAATGCAAAACAATAACATAGTAGATATATTGTAAAAGACTGACTATATTTCCCTCCCTCCTATCCCACCTCCCACTTGTTCTGTTCTCTACTTTGATTCCTTCTATTTTCAAAAGTGAGTGCTTCCAACTTCCTTCCCCCCCAGCCTACTCTCCCTTCTATCATCCCCCCTCTTATCTCCTTTCCCCCCCATTCTCCTGGAGGGTGAGATACCCTATTTAGTGTGTATTTCACTCCCTCCTCAAGCCAAATTCAATGGGAATAAGGTTGACCCATTCCCTTTTGCCTTCCTATACTTCCCCTCCATTGTAACCATTTTCCCTTTCCTCTTCTGTATGAGATAGTTTACCCCAATCTGTCTCTCCCCATCTCCTCTCATTATATTGCTCTCACCTCTTAATTTCACCTTTAAGTATCATTCCTTCCTGTTAAATGCATTCATCTAATTTTAATAATTTGATAGATATTTCACATTGCCTTCTATTCTTTCATTTGTTTGGATCTGTTTAACAGCATCTTGATTTCTCATAAAGTCATTAGCTTCCATTTGCTCCAGTCTAATTCTGAAGCAATGATTCTCCTCATTGAGTTTTTGAGATTCTTTTTCCATCTGGCGAATTCGGCTTTTTAAGGCATTCTTCTCCTCATTGCCTTTTTGGGCCTCCTCTGCCATTTGAGTCAGTCTGTTTTTTAAGGTATTATTTTCCTCAGTCGGGCTGTTGACTCTCATTTCATAATTTTCTTGCATTGTTCTCATTTCTCTTCCCAATTTTTCCTCCACTTCTCTTGGTTTTCAAAATCTTTCTTAAGGTCCTCTATGGCTGTAACCAGCTTGTATTTTCCTTTGAAGCTTTTGGTGCAGGAGTTCTGACTTCACTGTTTTCCTCCTGTTCCATGCTTTGCTCCTTTTTGTCCCCCAAATAGGAGTGTATTGTTGGAATCTTCTGTCTGCTTTGTTTCCTTTGCCTGCTCATTTTGCCACTCAATTACTTGACTTTTGGGCTTTTTGCCACAGTAGGACTCTGCCACCAGACAGGGGAGCTTTCATCCTAAACGCTGGAATTTTCTCAGCTGCCGGAGTTATTAGATCGGTGCCCTCTCTGAGGTCTCCACATGCTCTGGCAAGCTGGACACACACCCCAGAACCTCCACCCTAGACTGCAATCCAGATCCAGGCAGGTTAAAGCAAGAGCGATTACCCCTCAGACTGGTGCTTGGTCCCCCTGCACTCTGCAGGCCACGAGCTGAAGCCGCCACATGGCGCTGGCTGGCTGTGCCAGCGTCTCAACGGCTTTTCACCCTGGGGGTAAAAGGCATGCACTCCCACTTACTGGTCCCAAAGTCCAGACTGTACAGACCTCTCACTTTGTCCTTTGTGTCTATGTGTTGATAAATCTGGAAACGGCCACAGCTGCTGCTGATCTGGAGTCCGTCTGGCCAGAGGCTGGTCAGGCCCGCCCTGGGAATAAAGCCTCGGCATGGGGCTGGTCTCGGCTCCCAGGGTGCTGCGCTGGATTCCTACAGGCCTGCCAGGCTGTCCTCAGTGGGAGGTTAGCTTCTCTGTATCATTTTGTGGGTTCTGCAGCTCCAAAGTTTGTTTAGAGTCCCCTTTTTACATGGATTGGGGAAGGTGGAAGCCGCAGCTGGGGGAAGGTTGTGCTTCTACTCCGCCATCTTGGCTCTGCCGAAGTTGAACATTTTAAAAGTGGTTTTGATCCATTTAAAAATAGTGTAGTTACAGTAGTGGCTATTTCTATGTCTGTAGTGTTTTGACAAGCAAAGTGGCTAATGTCGTGCCCTTACATTGTGAAATCACATTTTTAGCTTTGTCAAGGAGAAAGAAAAGATCTTGTAAATCATAGTGAGATCAGGACTTGTGATCCAAGCCGAGCAAACAGAACTGTCATATTGCTGGTCCAGTAATTTCTCTTAGAATTTAAGTGTTTGCTTTGCCAAGCTTTGTCAACCATTTCAATACAGTGGTGGGTAGTAGTTCTTCTAACCAAGGGAAAATAAAATCATTTATTTTAATAAATACTTATTGGACACTCACTACATATGAGATGGTGTTCTTTCTGTTTTAAACCACCAAGCAATATTTATTGACTTCTTATTTGGCAGAACCTCAGGAAGAGTAAGAGAAAAGAGAAAAAGGCCTGTAAAAGAAGTCTTTTTGAATCTCCAAATAGATCTAATATTTTTAGAGTTGTAGTAGAGGATGTTACTAATTCTATTTCAGGAAGGAAAAATAGACACAGTGGTATCATTTGAGTAACTAGCTTTAATCAACATTAATCCCAGGTTAATATCACTTCATGTCCTCGGTTTCATTACGAGAGTTTTAAGTACGTAACTTTTTATAATAAATTCAATACCTAGGAGCTGAACAGGAATTGGTTTACCTTCCACAATCTCATAAAAAGCAGCATTAATTGTAAAGTGAATATTGAAATGATCACTAAAGTAGACTCAAATGTGAATGTATTTGGGCAGCTCTTCTATAAAGCAAATGAAGTGGACTTCTTTGCACAATAGGTTTCTTGCCCTGGCATTAATAGAAAATATCATTTGAATTAAAATGTAGTTAAATCTTTTCTAACTGACATTATTTTGGACGTTTTCTCTGATGTGCCCAAATGTTCAGCCTTTGCCATTTCAAGAGGCTCTATACAAAGATGTAAAGAAAATTGCCCTTGTTCTAGATAATCAGGTCTGACCTAATTATGCAGTCCCTGCTTCACTGACATCTCAAATAGTGGAGAGAATCCAATTTATTCTGGCAAGCATGTGGCTGTTGAAATTATAGAACTGTTGTTATTTCTGAAGCTTTGGTAGTACTCCGAAGAGATAGTTTAGAGGACAGGATGTCATGAACTGATGTACAGAAGGTAATGCTGTGTATCTCCATCCTTAAATTCTCATTCGTAAATTAAAAGTAAATGCTTTGTATTCTAATAAGGAGACAGGTATCACTGCATGTTTTTATTTAAGCTCCCTGCTTGTGGGTCATACATTTCCTTTTTCCTGGAACTGCCTCAATTTTAAGCATATCACCAGTGTTACTTTGGGTAAGATTGTCAACTAACTAGCATTAGAGTCTATATCTCATGCTAGTGACTTTTATGGAAAGGCTTGAGTGTTTCCTATGACATCCACCTAAAAAATAAACAAGTATCCTAGAGGGTGAGCGTATGAAGACATAATAATACAGCTTTTAAAATAGAGCATCTTTGAAACATTCAAAAGATACATGGAGACGTGGCTAACTAGATGGAGGACTAGATGATCTTCTTGACCTCTCACACTTCTCCAAAATAGGAATTTAGGAATTATGTGCAAGAGATAAAGCAATTTCATCTACATAATCTAAAACACCACAACCCTAAAAAAGGTAATGAATTAACAATAGGGAATGCCAATCCCCAACATGCTAACTCAGGACAATCCCCTACCCTGGCCATTGGCCAGGTTAGGTAGGGCTCCATAAGCCAAACCACTGGCTTGTAGCAGAACTCTACTCTTCTGCCACCCCCTGCACTATGGAAAATAAAAGACTGAAAGTTTGCTTTGCCTTGTGTAGCAATGTGGTAGTACACTACCAGTAGTGCTCAGCCAGAGAACTGAAAAATAGAAGGAGTGGGGGCA
Source organism: Petaurus breviceps papuanus (assembly GCF_028583685.1). NCBI lineage: Eukaryota > Metazoa > Chordata > Mammalia > Diprotodontia > Petauridae > Petaurus > Petaurus breviceps. Next base: position 14,451,297 of record NW_027185712.1, on the reverse strand, counting down.
AGATGCTAACATATATGGGATTCCAGTATGTGTCAGAAGTGTCAGAACATAAGCAATAGGGGAATATAAAGAAAAAAGTCTTAAATTACCAAATATTTCAGGAGGAACAAACTCAATTAAAGACTCTGGGCACAAACAGATAAACCAACAGGGGAGATATTAATAACAGAAAGGAATATGGCCTCCAGATGAGCTAAATGAGTCCAGATATCCATGAATAAATATTATATTGACAAAAATAAATTAATCAAAAATTGATGATGCAGAAGACCCTATGAATTCCCAAGAGAACTTGGAACCACAGCAGGATGTTCCCAAATGGTTGAAGAAATAAATAAGAATGGTGAAAGCAGAATTTATAGCTTGTACAGCAAAAATAATTACCACAGTAGAAAAATTTAATTCTGCAGTAGTAAAACTCACCTAAGAAACAAAAGAGAGAAAAAAATTGATTGAGAATGGAAATGCACAAAGAAAAAGGACAATCTTAAAGAAGAGAATCAAAAAGTAATAACATTAATTGAAAATATGCTTTCTATACAATCAAAACACATTGATCTTAAAAATAAGACAGAGAGAAAACTTAAAGATTAAGATCTCTAAGAAGAATATAACATGTCAAAAAAACCTTAACACTGTAATGCAAAAAATTTGCTCAGAACTTCTGATCACACAAAACAAAGTACCAATAAAAAGAATCTACAGATCAACCATTGATGTTAAATGTATGAGTATAGAGTGGGGTTGGGGGTTGGAGAAACCTATTCTGCAAGCTCCAAAAGACACAGTGGTTAAATTTGAAAGACCATTTATAGACAAGTAAGTTGGAGAAAAGCCTTCAAATATAAAGGACAGGAAATTCAAATAACACAAAGCTTTTTCTTCACCCAACTGAAAATGCAGGGGGGAGTAGAATAATATGTTCCAAGAATCAAAGGAGCTCAAGATGCAACTCAAAGTTACCTACCATGCAAATCTAAAACTAATCATCAATGAAAAAAATGTTTGGTAAGAGAGGCATTTGGACCATTCCTACAAAGAAAACCATATCTGAGCAAATTATTTGCTTTGTAAATATTTTAGACAACAGAAAAAGAAAGGTAAGCAAATAAAGCAACCTAGAAAGGTACAGTTAGTGAAATAATTGATCTAGGGGGAAAAGGAGAAAGGAAGAATGAGAAAGAACTTTTTAACAACAATAGGAACAACAAAACAATAACAGTAATACCTTTAAGAAATTTCTTTCTAAAAGTGCACAAAGATCCTAGGTTTAATAATGGAAATTAAATAGAAGAAGCAATGGTAGAGTGGAACAGAACTGAAACATTGTGGACTAATGTTCACAAAACCCCACTGTAATGCAATGCCAAGCAAAGGCAACTTCCCAAGGTTCAAAATATCAGCATAGGTGCTCTCCATTTTATTCAGTGAAAAATTAAGAACAGAGGAAGATCAAAATGTGACATCATTCAAAATACAGCATTTACTAAGTGTAATTAAATAATCTTCAAGTACTACCCCCAAGTGTGATTTAATCAAGTACTACCCCACCCTTGGACATTACATTCATTTAATCAGTCACAAAGTCCCTCTTCTAAATGCTACTCCACCCCTAGACTGTACATTCATTTAGTCCATCACAAAGCCCCTCTTCTCAAATGGAGATTAGTTTCCAATCATAAGTAAAGTACATTCATTTGTTTAATCACAGAGCACAAAAAAGTCAAAAGTTCCCCACCCTTGGATTACAACTGAATCTACCCCAGAGTTACAACAAGCTTAAGCACAGCATTTAATACCCAAATTGAGGTCTTTTCTTCATCTTGACAGGCAAGTTCGAAGCAATCTTTGTTCCTGGGGAGACAAACCTTAGCAAGGCCACCAGATACATTGCCAGTGTCCTCATTAATTCATTCTCTGTCTGCAGAACAGTCCTAGGACCCCTGAAAACATTAGCAAAACCCTCTTCCAGGATTTCTATAAACTTACAACAAGAAAATCCTTCTTCAGGGCTTCTGAACCAACAGAAAGGTTCCAGGACCTCTGCAACAACAGCATTGGCCTTCACCAGTGGACGCAATTCACTCTCTGTTTCCCAAAGAGATCAAAGAAAAGGGAAATGGACTTATTTGTACAAAATATTTATAGCAGCTTTCCTTGCTGTGGCAAAGAACTGGAAATTAAGTGGGCATCTGTTGGGGAATGACTGGATAAGTTTTGGTTTATGATTAGGATGGAGGACTATTGTGTTTTATGAAAGGACAAGGAAGGTGGTTTCAGAAAAACATGGCAAGACCTATATGAACTGATGCAAAGTGAAGTGAGAAGAACTGGAAGGTCATTGTTCATAGTAATAGCAATGTTGTAATGATGATCAGCTATGAAAGACTTGGCTACTCTTATCAATATAATGATCCAAGATGATTCCAAAGGACTCTTGATGAAAAAATGTTATCCATCTCTAGAGAGAGATCTGATAAACTCTGGGTGCAAATTAAAAGTTTCTCATTTTCTTTTTTTTAAATATGGCTAATACAGAAATGTTTTGCATGATTTCACATATATAATTGTTATCATATTGCTTGCCTTCTCAGTGGGTGGGGGAGGTGGTAGAAAGGAGGGAGAGAATTTGAAACTCAAAATTTAAAAAGAAAAGATTATTTAAAATAAACAGTAAATTGAAGCTGTGTGTCTCCCTGCTCCCTGCTTCCCCCCACCCCAGAAAGATTATTGCCTGAGAAACTTGTGCCTCCATAGACATGATTCTGCCTCAGGAGAAAGAGAATTTGTGATCCTGGTGGTAATTGGTACCTGGAAGAGCAGGTATGGACCCAGAGGAATGGACCCTGAATGAAGATTTGATGACAATTGCTAACAAAAATTATCCTGAGGAGGGTAAGAAGTAGTAAGAACTATACATTCAGGGACATAGGAAAATTCATACCATGGGGCAGCATTTCTGTCTCTATCTCCTACAGAAATTGATATTTCTAAGAGTTAGGTATAAGGGATAAAGGTTGCTAGATAGAGGTCAATATCTACAAAGTAGTGATATATAAACTATTTAGAAGAGGCAACTCAAAATAGGTATCTCAGAAATTCTAATTTCGTGAGACTAAGAAAGGAATAAAAAAGTATAGGAACCATGAGTGAAAGAATTAAGTTTAGAATAGACTGAGAGGAACATAAATAATTAAGAGAATGAGGGAAATAGAACATTTTTTTAAATGCACAGAAAATGAATTTTAAAACAATAAAATAAGTTGACAAGAAGGGGAATTTTTCTTGACTACTTAACTAAGAAAAAAAAGAGTACAATAACTAGAGGAAATGAAGAGATGGAAATGTTAAGCCAATATCCAAAACTATGTAAATGGGAGGGAAGAGGGGTCTTGTGTTTAAGTGGAAGATGGCAAAGAGAAATAGAGTAGATTAAATGAAAATAGCTAAAGAGACAAAGTACTATCTTTACAGAGGAAGAGAAAAGGAAACTAGAGACAAATGGAGAAAAAATAAAAACCTGAACTTATGGATTAAACAATCTAAGAAAATTAAAAAGAGTGAGAGGGAGGATAAGAAAATGAAATTCAACAATATGTTTCTCACAGGGAAAAAAACCCTAACACCCCCACCCCCCCAAATAGATAGATTAAAATCGAGGAAGAATTTAATATATTGTGTATTGGGTGATTCCAAAAATAAAACCAAAATTTAAAATCATTCTATCAAACAAAACAAATTTATTCTGCATCAGATCTCAAAAAAGAAAGAATTAATATCATACTAACAAATAAAGCAAAAATTAACATGCAAAACATAAAAAGGGATAATCAAGGGAAGTATGTTATACTGAAAGGTACCACAGACAGCAAGCTGTTATCAGTTTAAACTTATGTATTTCAGATGCCTTAGCATACAATTAATAAAGACTATATTAACTGACATACAGGAAGACAAAAACAGTAACACAGTATTGACAGGAGAGCTTAATGCACCTCTCTTAGTTTTGGACAAATCTAACAAAGATAAACAAAAGTAAAAATTCAGAACTCAATATGTTGTTGTAAAAACTAGAGCTGCATGACATTATGCCATAGTAATTCAAAAGTTTTAAATAAAAGTCTGTTAAACTATGGAACTTCATCCAAGAAACCATTCAACATGACTAAGTGGGATTTATACTAGGAATGCAAAAATGGTTCAACATTATCATAATCATTAAAACAAAATATCTAAAACCAAATGGTTATTTCCATAGAGAAAAGAACTTTTGACAAGGTAAAACATTCATTTATGCTAACACTCTATAAAAACCTAGGCCTAAATGTACCTTTTCTTAATATCTTTAAAAAATCTTTAATATCAAAAACAAATACTGTATGTAATGGGAATCTATAGAAGCTTTCCCAGTAAATACAGGAGTAAAGCAAGGGTGCCTACTCTACTATTATTTGTTATGCTTCTGGAAATGGTAGCAATAGCAGTAAGATAAGAAAGAAATTAAAAATATGAAGATATGTACAGGAGATAAAACTAATTCTATTTACTAGTGAAGTAATGGTTTACTTAGAAATTCTAGGTAATTAACAAAAGTATTAATTGAGATAGTCAATAGATTCAGAAAAATTGGTGGCAACAAAATAAACATTTCTATTTAATAAAAATGAAAACTAAGAGTTCATAATAGAGAAATCCCATTCCAAACTGCTACACAAGTGTGTCATATATCTGGGAATTAGTCTACCAGAGCACACAAAATACTTCTATAGATTGAATTACAAAATAAAGAAATAAGCAATAACTTAAATAGTTGATTGAAATATTTAATAGTTGTGGCTGGCTATGCCAGTAGAATATAAATTACTATATTACAAATGTTAATTTATAGTTTAATACTATACCAATCAAATCATGAAGTAAAGGCATATTTTATGGAACTTGGTAAAATAATAAGAAAATTCATTTGGATAAACAAAAGGTCTAGGATTTCAAGGGAAATAATGAAAAGAGGAGAATATGAAGGGATAGTAGCACTTTTAGAACTCAAACTATATAAAGCAGCAGCCATCAAAACCATTTGTTAATTGGTTTTAAAAAAGAAACATAAATCAATGAAATATATTAGACAAAAGAGAATTAGTAACAATGAAATTTAAGAACTCAGTGTTCTATAAATAATAAAATATCAATTATTTAGGAATGAATTCCCTGTTTTAAAAAATGCTAGGAAAAAGTAGAAAGCAATCTGGCAGAAATTAGACTTAACTCAATGCCTTATACATACAATGTAGTCTAAAGAGACACATGATCTTAATATTTATATCAGTACTTTCTTTGATAGCAAAAATTTCAGGGAAAAGTAGATACCCTTCAGTTGGGGAATGAAGGTTTTAGACATTTTCACTGACTGTCTCCTGATCCTGAAATGTTCTCCCACTTCAACTTTGCTCTCTGGCTTCCCTGGCTTCCTTTACATCCCATATAAAATTCTGTCTTCTACAGGAAACCTTTCTAGACCATTCTTAATTCTAATGTCTTCCTTTGATTGATTATTTCCCATTTATCTAGTATATAGCTTGTTTGTACAGAATTATATACATGTTATATCCCTCATTAGAGTTTGAGCTCTTCTTCAAAGGCAGATACTTTCTTTTGACCATCTTTGTGTCCCCTGTACTTATTACAGAGCTTGGCACATAATGGGTACTTAACAATAGCAACAAGAACTACTAACATTTATATAGGTGACTTGCTATATGCAAGTTTTGTGCTAAGCATTTTATAAATAATATCTCATTTGGTCCTGACAACAACTCTGTAGGCTAGATGCTGTTATTATCCCCTTTTTCCAGATGAGGAAACTGAGGCAAACAGCTTAAGTAATTTGTCCTGGGTCACACATCTAGTAAGTGTCTGAGGCCAGCTTTGAATTCATGTCTTCCTGACTCCAGTTTTTGTTCTCTATCTGTTGTTTCTCCCAACTGCTCCTTAACACATGCTTATTGGCTTACTCACTGACTGGCTAAAACAAATTGTAACACATGAAGGTAATTGTAATATTACTATAAAGTGTGCTGGAAGTATTGACAAATGTGATGAATACTGAGAAGCTTGGAAAAATTCTACATGATCAGATACAGAGTGAAGTAAATAGAGTCAAGAAAACAATATACCCAGGGATACAACAATATAAATGGAAAGAACAGTCACAAAAAAAAAAAGGTTTTTAAAAGGAATGTTGCAAAATAAGAACAAGCATGTCTTCAAAAAAGAGACATGAAAAAATATTCACATTTGACCCTTTTGCAGGGAGGTTCATAAGTATGCTATGATGTATATATTTTTTTATAGTTTTCAAAATAGTGATAAGCTTTGCTGGGTATTTTTTTCTTTTATACTTTTTTTGTTTCTAAAAAATATAATTTGTTTTAGAGGATCACTTTCTGGAAAACAAAAAGGGAAGAAGACTAGGAAAAAGTTTGGCGATATAAAAAGACATTGGGGTGGCCAGATAGCACAGTGAGTAAGAGCACTGGCCCCAAAGTCGGGATGACCTGGGATCTAATCCGGGCTCAGACACTTAGCACCCACCCAGAAACACCTGGCCGTGTAACCTTGAGCAAGTTACTTAACCCCAATTGCTTTAAAAAAAAATAAAAAAATACATCAATAAAAACTTATTTAAAAAAGACACATAGAATAATCTTCCAAAGGGAACACAGACAAGTAAGACAATGTTGGAACTATTATGTAAAATTTAATATATGCTTTAAAAAACCCACAAAAATTCTAAGTAGTATAAATTCACAGTTTCATATATGACCTTTTTTCTCTTCTTTCTATATGTTTATATGCTTTCTGTGTTTGCTGATGTTTAAATTCATAATAAAAAGGTTTTTTTTAATAGTAAACCCCAAACATACCACTTTCCTATTATAAAACTGACACTCTAGGTAAAGGTTTTTGGAATCATATTTTGGAGTTGGAAGGGATTTTAAAGGTCATCTTGTCTAATAATATTCTTTCAAATAAGTGAGGTCTAGAGAACATTATGACTTTTTGGGGGGTGTCACACAGTGGATGTCCAAAGAAGAATTTGAAGCCAGGTCTTCTTGATTTCAGGTTCAATAAAATATCCACTGTGCTTTCCTGCCTCTCTAGTGTTTTTTTTTGAAGTTATTATTTTTGGGCATTGCTATGGTAACAAATCCTATAAGTTAATTATGTACTTTCTGGAATAATATTTTCCTTTATTATTTAGAAATGAAATTAACTTTTTTCAAGCTTCAGAAATGACCTCCTAGTTTTTGTATACAAGGATTTGGTATCTAAGTCTATCCTCACCCATGCTCATGCTATTTGAATTCTTCCTGACTTTGATCATGTTAGACCTTTATCTTTTCAGACTAAAGAATTTTTGGGGAAAAAAGATAACAAAAATCTTCTCTGAAGGTAGCCCTTCCATTTCCTTGACCATTTTAGTTTTCTTCTCTAGATTGATTTCAGCCATGGTTTGCTTTCTCTTGGGGCCAGCTAGAAGAATTGTAAAATGAGTTCCTGATACATTATCACAAAGCTGGCATGGAAACATAATATCATTTTTGGGAGACTTCATGTAAATGGACACCTGTTATAGATCCCTGTCTGCTAAGATCAGAGCAGCTGACAAACACTTTAAATTTTTGCTGATAATTTCCAATTTTAGAAGGTACTAAATGTTTGAAACAGTAAACAGAGCCTTTTAGGGTCTATTAGAGAAGACAAGAAGAGTAACGAATCAATAGGATCTCTGGAGTGGATGGTAGATGATCAGAGAAGGGAGAAATACTCCACTCGTTTTGCCTTTTCTATGAAGAAGTAAGATCTTTGGAGTGGAAAGGAGAAAATAAAACTCTTTAATAGGATATTGAAATCCACAATAAATAAGGAGATGGTGAAAGAGAACCTAACTACAATAAATTCTAGGCATCAGGTTCAGAAACACTGTGTTTACTGAGAGAATGTTTGAATGTGATTGTTTCATCACTATTGTTAGAAAAAATAGCACAGGATTGAGGATAAACAAAATGCCCAGGTTTTTTGAAAGTAGAAAAAGGTGGACACTCTGAGCTATATTGATTACTTGGCTTGTTGTTGATTTCTGGTCAAATTATAAAGATATTATTAAAGGGCTAGTTTGTCTTTAGAAGATATGTATCACCACAAGCCAGAAAGGAGTTGGAACAAATTATTTTATACTAACCCAGTTTAGTTTTCTATGGTGTTACTAAGCTAGTAGACCAGGAGAATCAATCAACAATTATTTATTAAGCTCCAGAAAGAGGATATATACACATAGTGCCTGGATTATCATTTATCAGGAATTTGGAGAGAACAGCGACAGTGAAGTTTGTGTAAATTAAATGGTCTCTTGGATTCCCTCCAACTTTGTCATTTGATGATTTTATAAGATAGAATAACCAGAAATCTACCATGTATTCCAGATTTGGATGATCCAAAGTTTCATATATGACTAAATTAATGTTTTCCATGTTCTTCCATGATATACAGTGGTTGAATGACCTGTTTAACCATAAGACCACATTGAGTCTTCTGTGAGCATAGCATTGTACCCCCGTCTATAGTCAGATGCAAATTTTTTCTGTGGAAAAACTACAACAATGTCAACAATAAAACTCTTGTATTCAAAGAGCCTTCTTAAAAACTTAACAAAGTTTTAAAATGCATATATTATTGATGAGCAAGATTACCTGTCACCTGTTTCATGCTTTTGTGAATGTCCCTTAATTCATTTCTTGGATGGGCATTGTAGAGATCATATCACTTGGATAAAAGTATTCTCTTTGTATATACACACATTACTTAGTATGAGAGAAAAAATGTGCAAGAAGTTGTCACAGAAGGAATGATATTTATATTATATTTTATTCACTGAGATCATTTCCCAGCAAACCCACCAACAAAGTTGCCTCCATGCTTAAGTTGTACAATCAATACCAATTGTAAATTTTATTACAAAGCAACAGATTATTCATGGATGTTTGCAATTCTCTGTGAAGAAATGCATCCTCAGATACTTATTTATTACTTCACACTGAAGTTGAAAGGGAGAATTCTAGAAATATTAGAGTTATAGCTCAAAGTTAAAATATTTTAAGATCACAATTGTTAGAAGTTTTTTCATTTATATTCTATATTTTCACAAGTATGGTATAGTGGATAGGGAATTCACCTTAAAGTCAGGATGATGTGAGTTTTAGACTAACCCATTTAGTCCAACCATCTGGTTAACCCTCTGATACCTACTACAATTACAACTTGAAGTTATATCAATTGCTATCCTTTGTTGGTAGAAGTAGTATCTAAGGGGGAGTAATCCCTGTTGATGAATACATACTGATATAGACACACATATGCACACACACTCACTTAAAAATTAAGTATAAGTTTCAAACACATCATGATTATTGTCTTGAAATTGGGTTATAAAATCATTATATTGAAACAAAAAGACATACACAGAGTTAAAAATAAGAGGCTAGAGAAGAACTTATTATGTTTCAGCTGAAGTAAAAAAAGGCAAGGATAGCAATCATGATTTCAGATAAAGTAAAAGCAAAAACAGAACTATTTAAAAGACATAATCAGAGAATTATCATCATTGTCCCCTTCATTTTCTGAATTTACTAATTTATTAGATTTAAATTTAGAATTATTACAAGCATTATTTGTGACTACTTGGACATACTTTTTTTGGTTCTTCAATGATTTTTATCAGCTACAAGAAAACTTGATCATCTCCTATGATCTCCTTATCCATTTGTCTATAACTTCACACAGTTTCAACAAGAAAAACTCATAATTATTGTCAGATCTACTATAAAAATTGTATTTAATTCTGTGAAGCATAGATAGATAGCATTGCATGGAAAGGCAATGGAAATAATAATACCTTTGGCACTGTTAAACTTTTTTCCCTTCACATAAAATCATAACAAAGAAATTAATTAGTAACCTATATCTGCTTTTATATATTGAAGTCACCTTTAAAAAAAATTGAAGTATTTAGATCAATGCTGTCTTTTTTTAACAAAATAGGATCACTTGGTCATGTGATCAACACAGTAGAGGACTAGACCTTTTCTCAGAGTCTCACTATCTCTCAAATCTCTCTAAAATACTAATGAGTTAAAAAAAAAGTTGCAGCTCTCTGTAGTCTAGGACACCAAGAACCCAAATAAGGTAATAATTCAATGAACTAACAACAGTGAAGACTACTAATCCCTAACCACTAATGTGTTTACTCTGTTCCCCTCTTCAGTCATGCACTATACCCTAGCAAAAGGGCTTTACAAGCTGACACACAGGTTTACAACAGAACTCCACTCAATCCCCTCACCCTCACCCAATTGCCACAGAAATCAAAAGGGGTGAAACTTGCTCAAGCTTCCATATCTCAGACTTCCATAGCAATACACCAGACAGATCAGCTAGAAAATAGGAATAGAGGGAATGGAGACAGAATGTGTGTGTGTGTGTGTGTGTGTGTGTGTGTTTTTCTATGATATTACACTAAACTTGAGGGGAAAAGTTCAGTCTCCCCCTGAGACTAATTCCCCCAAGAAGTCAGTTTAGATATAGACTGAGATCAGTGAACCATGAATTATCCAGAATTAGAGAAGGCTGAGATGGCTTTGAGATTCAACTCCCCTCTCCCCAAAAGTGTAATCAAAGGGGAAGGAGTCAGAAAGTGAATAATGGGGAAAATAATAAAAGAAAAACATCTAAAATTACAAAAGATCTCAGGAGAAAAAATTAAAAAATTTAAGTGTAGGCACATATACAGGGAAGATATTGTTAAATATATTATTAAGGAAATATGGCCTCTAAATCATGTGAAGTAATCTAGACATCTGTGAATAAATATTAGAATACAGAGGAAGGGAAGAGGACTCTAATTTGGATTCCCAAAAGAGCATAGATGCACAGCAGGATGTTACTGAATGGTTTAAAAGAGAATAAGAATTTTGAAGGTAGATTTTATGGCCTGTGTAGCAGAAATATTTGGCTGATTAAAGGGGGAAAAAGCTTTAATTCACTTGGAAAATATCACCAAAGAAAGAATGATTGAGAATGCAGATACCTATGAATGAAAGGCAGTCTGGAAAAAGAAAAGCAAAAAGCAATGCCATAATAACAATAAAATATGATCTTCCTGTATCTGTAAAACATTGGTTTTGAAGGCAGTATTTAGAGAGATAATTTAAGTTTTATAGGTCTCCCAGAAGAACATGACAATTCAAAAAGTAAACATCACAAATCAAGAAGTAATACAAGAAAACTGCCTAGTACTTTTGAGCACAAAAAACAAAGTGCTAATGAAAGGGATTCACAAATTGCCCCTAGAAAAAAATAAACCATATGCTGCACACTCTGAGATGTACAATTGTTAAATTTAACACTGTCAGTGACAAACACATTCTGCAAGTAATCAAGAGAAAGGCCTTCAAATACAGAGAACAGAAATTTTAAGTGGCACAAACCTATTCAGCACTCATATGAAAACACTGGAGGGAATGGAATAGTGTGTTTTAAGGAGAAAAAGATCTCAAGCCCAAGCTAACATAATAAAAACCTTAATAATTAGTGAAAAAAAGTCCTTCATTTTTAAAAAATGAAAAAAGTGTGACATTGGATAAGAAACCCCACAATCCATTGCTTACAAGAAATACATTTTAAGATAACATATACAAAATACAAATAAGTGTGAAAAAATTACTATGCATGGTGAATACAAAAAAGTCAAAATTGCAATCTTCCTGTTACACAAAGCAAAATCAAATATTCTATACATTAAAAGGGGCAAACAAGGAAAGTGTATTATGCCAAAAGAAACCACAGAAAACCAATCGATATCAATATTAAACTAATATGGCACAGCTAGGTGGTGCAGTGAATAGAGCGCCAGCCCTTGGAATCAGGAGGACCTGAGTTCAAATCCAGCCTCAGACACTTAACACTTACTAGCCAGGTGACCTTGGACAACTCACTTAACCCCAATTGCCCTGCCTTCCCCCCTCCAAAAAGCAAAAAGAAAAGAAAAAGGAAACGATAATGATGAAACAATATAATCAAAATTTCTAGGATAGAGCTAAAACAATCTGGTAGGGGTGGGGTGAAATAAGCACACCTAAAATAAGCATAAAAAATAACCATCAAAAATTAGAGAAAAAAACAAACTGGAAATCAAAAAAGGCATAGAAGTGATAAATAAAACAAAAATCAGGTCCTTTTATAAGAATGATAAAATTGATAAATCCTTAGCCAATCTGATTAAAAAGAAGGCAGAAAATTAATGAAATAGCAAATGGACAAGATGGAATTACAATTAAAACTAGAATAAATAAAATAATACCCAGCACCTTTTAGACATGGTTACATGTTAATAATACACAGAACACACACATACAAAATAGTGAAATATCTTTTTAACAATAAATAGAAGATTAAATAGAGATTTTCAGTAACTCAGTCTCAGAAAAGGAAATAGAGCTAAATGTAAACGAACCATAGAAATGGGGTGGGAGAAGGAGAACTCATCTTCATAAAGTCATAGAATTATATCAGATTTTTAAAAAGTAGGTGGCTGGGTGGTAAGCTGACCAAGAGTATTGAATGATTTCAGGAAAGTGAGTTCAAATGTGACCTCAGATATTCAATAGATATGTGACCCTGGGCAAGTCACTTTCTGCCTCAGTTTCCTTATCTCTAAAAGTGGGGATAATAGCACTGAGTCTTGTTGTGAGGATAAAATGAAATAACATTTGCCAAGTACTTTGTAAACCTTAAGGCACTACACAGATTTCATTATTGCTACTAGTAGTATTATCTATACCAGTTGTCAAAATTTGAGAACAAAGTCACTCTACTAGACACCATTTGTGAACTAAATATAAAACTTATTCCTAAACCACAGAAGAATTTTAGACAGATTTCATTAGTGATTCTACGAGCCAAACTTCCAGAATTACCAGAAGATCAGACTGGTTTTCAAAGAGGCAGAGGAACTAGAGACCAAATTGCCAACATTCATGAGATTATGGAGAAAGCAAGGGAGTCCAAGAACAAGAAAAAAAGAATAATAGCAGTATTTGCTTCACTGTGTGGATCACAACAAAATGTGGCAAGTCCTCAGCGAGATGGGAGTACCAGATCATCTTACCTGAGAAACCTGTATGTGGGCCAAAAAGCAAGTTAGAACTGACATGGAACAACTGATTGGTTTAAGATTGAATAAGGAGTATGAAAAGGTTATTCAGGCTATTTGCTGGAAGATAAAATGCTGAAGTTGAAATTTAAATACTTTGGCCACATAATGAAAAGATGGGGCTCATTGGAAAAGGCACTGATGTTGGGAAAGATTGTGTGCCAAAGGAAAAGGGGACAGCAGAGGATGACATGGATAAATAGTATAATGGAAACAATGAACATGAACTTGGACAGACTTGTTGAGATAATGGAGAATAGAAAGGCCTGATGTGTTATGGTCCATGGAGGTCTATCTATCTGTCTACCAGAGTATACAAAACAATTGTATAGATTCAACTACAAAGTGCTGCTTAAACAAATATTCGGTACTCATGGATGGGACATGTCAATATAATAAAAATGATTGCTAACAAAGCTAATTTACAGTTTTAATGACATACTAATCAAATTACATAAGGGATACTTTACATCAGAGGTGTTAGATATGTCCATGATACCTAATCAAATTAAAATGCAATTATGAAATATTTAACAAAATAAATAAAGCTACAGTAGAACAAAGATGGTGGTAATATGTGGTTTTCTACATGAATATGTAGCCCACAGGGATCTTTATGTACAGTTTATTGGCCCCATTTCTATTTGAGTTTAACACCACTGCTTATGTGACTTGATAATGTTTTTTAATATTTAAAAATATAAGATCTACAATATTATGAAAAAATGAAAAGCAGTAGGCAATAAGATGGAATATTACTTCCATATCTCGAACTGTGTTATAACACAAAAGTCCTCAAAACCATCTGATATTGGTTAAAAAATAGAGAAATACAATAATACAATACGTTAGGCAAGAGAGAATCATAAATGATGGAACTAAATTACCCAGTATTCTATAAATCAGCATCAATAAAAAATTCAAAAGTGAATGGTACAAAATTATAAAGAGCAAGTATGCTTTAGTTTGGGGAGAAATATGTAATGAAGACTTTTAAGTATGCATACTTTCAGGGAAATTTCTAACTCAATGCCTAGTATGAAAATGACTTTAATAAGATGAAAGTATGATTCTTAACTATTATATTGTTGGCCATTTGAGAATAGGGGTTGTCTTTTACCTTTCTTTCTCTCTAGTATTTAGTACAGTACTTGCACATACTGACTGACCTCGGAATATATGACATAAAAGCCTTCCTGCAGATAAGATGAAAAATAAATATTGCATCTAGGCTCAGTTGGTCTTAGCTTGATATGAGGGCATATGATTTTCTGATCTCCTGAGAGATACTCAAAAGGGCAAAAAGGAAAAGAAGTATATTTCTGCTCCGTGTTAACTGCCCTCTATTAAAATGGAAAAAAAGTTCTTTCACATGACTTTTGTTTCATTAAGACTTTTACTACTTCTTTTCAAATAAGGTTCCTTCTTTTCAGAATATATGCCTTTAAAAAATCAGTTTTAAATCAAAGAAGAACCACTCTGTTTAACAACTTAATACTACCATCTCATTCTAGTCACTTGACACTATGTCTGACTTTTCTGGTACCTGCAAATAGGTTGGCGCCTAGTATGAAAGTGGAAAGTTATCTTCCTATCATGTCATACAACTAAGATGTCTTAGTGCCAATTTTGCCATTTTCATTATTTTCCTTTTCTGTCATCTTAGCCAATATATGAGTATGAAGTGATAACTTGATATTGTTTCAATTTGCATTCCTCTAGTTATTAGTAATGTATGACTATGGATAGTTTTGGTTTCTTCTCTGAGAAGTGCTTGTCCGTATTCTTTGACTGTATATCAATTGAAGAATGTCTCTTAGTCTTAAAATTTTGGTTGAGTTCCAAATCCAGTTCATATGTGAGAAACTCAACCTTTATTCAAGAAACTTGTTGCAAGTTACGCACCTCCAATTTCCTGATTTTCTTCTAATTTTAGAAACATGAATTTTGTTTAAAATGTTTTTAATTTTATGTAATCAAAAGGTTAGCCATTTTACCTTTCCATCTCATGTTTAGTCATCAACTCCTGTGCTATCCATAAATCTGACAGGTAATTTCTTCCACATTCCATGAATTTGCTTACCATATCACCTTTTATATCTACATTATGTACTCATTTTGAGCTTATTTTGGTGCATGATGTGAAATGTTAATCTACGCCTAGTTTCTGCCCCACTGTTTTCTAGTTTTCCCTTCGGTTTTTATCAAATAGTGAATTCTTGACCCAAGATGTGGCATTTAGGTATTTATCAAACACTAGATAACTGTGCTCATTTGTTTCTGTATATTGTGTACTGTATCTGTTCCATTATTCGACTACCATATAGTCAACCTAATACCAAATTATTTTAGTGATTGTAGTTTTGTAGTATAGTTTGAGATCTGTAACTGTTAGGTCTCTCATTTTTTTATTGGTTCTCTTGATATTCTTGATCTTTTGTTCCTCCAGATGAATTTTGTTATTTTTTCTAGTTCTATAAAGTCATTCTTTGGTAGTTTGATTGGCATGTCACTGAATATTTGACCTACATATGAGAAATTAATATTTTTCCAGTTATTTATATCTGTCTTTGTGCGAAGTATATTTTGTAATTATGTTCATAATGCCTCTGTGTGTGTGTCGGCAGGTAGATTTCCAAGGATTTTATACTCTCTGTAGTTATTTTTAATGGAATTTTTCTATCTCTTCCTGCTGTTGTTGTTTTTTTCTTCTTGCACTATATAGAAATACTGGTGGTTTGTGTGGGTTTCTTTTATATCCTGTAATTTTACTGAAGTTCTTAACTGTTTTAACTGTTATTTTTAGCTGACTCTCTACAGGTTCTCTAAGTAAACCATCATATCATATTCAAAATGTGATAGTTTTGTTTCCCTTTTTGCATGTGCTTATTCCTTTGGTTTCTTTTTCTTATTGCTATACCTAGCATTTCTAGTACGATATTGAATAACATAGTTGATAATAGATACCCTTGCTTCACCACTGATCTTATTGGAAAGTTTTGTGGTTTATCCTAATTATAGATAATGCTTGCTCATGCTTTTAGATAGGTACTACTTATCATTTTAAGAAAAGTTCCTATTTATTCCTATGCTTTCTAGTGTTTTTGATAGGAATGGATGTTGTGTATTCTCAAGGGCTTTTTCTATGTCTGTTGATATAACCATGTGTTTTTTATTGATATGCTCAATTATTCTTATAGCTTTCTAATATTGAATCAGCCTTGCATATTTGGTATAAAGGCAGTCTGGCCATAATGTATGGTTTTTTAAAATGTTGTTGTAGTCTCTTTAATGGCATTTTATTTTTTAAAAGTTTGCATCAATATTTGTTAGGGAAATTGGTTTATAGTTTTCTTTTTCTGTTTTGGTTCTCTGGTTTGAATATCAAGTTGTTTGTGTCATGAAGGAATTTGGTAGGACTCCTTCTTTACCCATTCTTTTGAACTGTTTATGTAGCTTTAGAATTAATTACTCTTTAATGTTTGATAGAATTTGCTTGTAAATCTATCTGTTGGTTCATTTTTTGGGGAAGTTCATTTGTGACTTATTCTGTTTCTTTTTCTAAGATTTTTGTTGTTGTTTTTGTTCGGTCATTTTCTAGTCATGTTCAGTTCTTGAACCCCATTTGAGATTTTCTTGGCAGATTCTGGAGTGGTTTGTCATTTCCTTCTCCAGTTCATTTTATAGGAAATGAGGAAACTGAGGCAAACAAGGTTTAGTGAATTCCTTTGGTTGACACACCTAGTAAATGTCTAAAACCAAATTTGAACTCACGAACAGCAGTCATCCTGACTCCAGTCCTGGCATTCTATCTATGCACTACTTACCTTGCTGCTGGGTTATTTAATTATTCTGCTTCCTGTTTAGTTTATCTAGGTAATTTATATTTTTGTAAATACTCATTCATTTCATTTAGATTTTTAGGTTTTTTAGCATATAGTCATGCAAAATAGCTCCTAATCATTGTTTTCATTTCATCTACTTTAGTGATACATTCAACCCTTTTCATTTTGTTTTTCTTCCCAATTTTTAAGAATCTAATTAGCCAGTGATTTATTTATTATATTCTTTAATCTCAGAAAAGTTCCTAATTTTATTTATTAGTTCAATATTTTTACTCTATTTTTTATTAGTCTCTTCTTTGATTTTTATTGTTTCTAATTTGGTATTGAATGTGTTGTTTTTCTACTTTTTTTAGTTGCATGCCAGATTTGTTCATCTGCTCTTTCTGTCTTTTATTGATGTTTTATAGATAAAAACTTTTGGCTTAGTACTCCTTTGGCTGCATCCCACAAATTTTGATATATTTTCTCATTGTTCTCATTATCTTTAATAAAATTATCTATTTTTTTCTATGATTTGTTTGGCACTCATTCTTTATGACCATGTTACTTGTTTCCAATTTTAAATTCATGCTTCAAAGGCCCTTGGATTTTATATAATTTTATTGCATTATGATCAGAAAAAAAGATGCATTTAATCTTTTCCTTTTTTTGTTTTTTTAGGTTTTTGTACATGGTTAGTTTTTGTGAAGGTGTGATACACAATTAAGGAATAGGTGTACTCCTTCCTATTTCCATTCCATATTTTCCAGAGATCTAGCATATCTAATTTTTCTAAAAGTCTATTTGGTACCTTTACTTCTTTTTTTGTTTATTTTATATTTAGATTTATCTAAATGGTGGGGGCAGTTATATTGACATCCCTTACTAGTATAGTTTTAGTTATTCTTTCCTCCTTTACAAATTTGGATGCTATGCCGTTTGTTGGATATATGTTTAGTATTGATGTCAATTTATTGTCTGTGGTACATTTTAGCAAAATGTTGTTTTTCTGATTATCTCTTTTAATTAGTTCTGTTTTTGCTTTTATTTTATCTGAAATCATGATTGCTATCGACTTTTTTTTTTACTTCAACTGAAGCATATTGGGTTCTTCTCTAGAACATTTTTAACTCTGCATATCTTTCAGTTTCAACTGTATTTCTTGTAAACAACATATTCCTGGATTCTGGTTTCTAATCTATTCTGCTTCCTTTTTCTGTTTTATGGATGAGTTCATCCTATTTATATTTACAGTAATGGTTGCTAACTGTGTATTTCCTTCTTATACTTTTCTCTTATGTTTATTCTACTCATTTTTACCCTTTCCCTTCCTCAAGAATTTCTTTGCTTCTGACCACTGCTCCTCTTAATCTTTTCTCTCTTTCATTCTACTTTCCTCTATGCTTTCTCTTAATCTCTTTCCCTCTCACTTCCTTATTGGGTAAGTTGAAATTTTTGCACCCATCTGTATATATGTATATTTTCCCCTCCTTGAACTAGTTCATATGAAAGTGAAGTTCAAGTATTTTCTACTTCTCCCATCCACATTTTCCCCTTCATTGTATAAATTCTTTCTTGAACTCTCCATTTATATGGGGTAATTTCCCCCCATTCTTCTTCTTCCTTCCCTCCTCTCCCAGTACCTCTGTCTCTCACCCTTCCTTTCTTCTTTTGAACTCATCCCAACAATTGTCTAAGAAGACTCCCTCCAGCAGCCCTAGTGATAATAAACTTCTAAAGAGTTCTATACATTATCTTCCCATATAAGAATGTAAATAGTTTAACCTTATTTAGTTCCTAATTGTTTCTCATGCATGCTTACCTTTTTATGATCCTCTTTAGTATTATGATTAAATATTAGATTTTATATTCAATTTTTTACTTTTCAGCAGGGATGCCTGAAAGTCTTCTTTCAGTAAATGTTCATTTTTTTTTCCACCTGTAAGATTATGCTCTGTTTTGCTGGTAGATTTTTCTTGGTTGTAATCCTAGCTCCTTTGCCTTTTGGAATATAATATTATTCTAAGTCCTTCATTCCTTTATACTTGCAGCTACCAAATTGTGGGTGATCCTGATTGTAATTCCATGGTATTTGAATTCTTTCTTGATGACTGCTTTCAGTATACTTTCCTTTACCTGGGAGTTCTGAATTTTTGTTATAATATTCTTAGGAGTTTTCATTTTAGAATTTCTGTCAGGGTTGCTAGTAACTTCTTTAAATTTCTACTTTGCCCTCTTCTTCTAAGATATCTGAGCAATTTTCTCTGTAATTTCTTGAAGTTTGCTATCTAGGTTCTTTTTTGTTGTTGTTCTTAGCTTTCAGGTTGTCCAAAAATTATTAAACCATCTCTCCTTAATCTGTTTTCCAGGTCAGTTATTTTTCCTATGAGATAGTTCACATTTTCTTCTGGATTTTTTTTTCAGTTCTTGGACTTTGTTTTATTTTCTTTTGGTATCTCCCAGATTCATGAGCTTTTACTTGACCAATTCTGATATTTAAGAAATTATTTTTTCATTATTTTTATATCTCTTTTGCCAACCTGTTCATTCTCTCTTTATAATTTTCTTGCATAGCTTTCATTTTTTCCTGCTTTTTTATCTGCCACTCCAATTTTATTTTAAAATTATTTATTTTGCTCTTTTAAAAAATCTCTTTCTTCACCTCATATTTCTTCACCTTCACAATTCTTAGTGAGCTTGTGTCCAATCTGCATTTTTCTTTGAGGCTTTATTTGTAGCGTTTTCATGTCTTTGTTGTCTTTGTTAGTGTCTTGAACTTCCTTGTCCCTATAGTAGTTTTTTATGATAAGGAGGGAAGGTGATTGGCAACATATTGGATTTGTCTTCTGTCTTTTATGTCATTCTGCTGCTTTCACAACTCATACTGGGGTCTTGTAAGTTTTCTGAGCTTCCAAAGAGCTCTGATACAGAAGGAGGTCTGTTCACTGCCCTTTTTGTCTATTCTGTAAATTCTTGACCCCGCTAGGGTGATCTTTTGCCTTGTGTGTGGCTGAGTTTCCTTAGACTGTTGTGGGATTCAGTCCTAGTTATCTTCCTGGTAGTTTCTGTAGATTCAGAGTGACTCTTCCTTGATTTTGATCTCTTGTCCTGGTTTATTCCTCTACAGGAATATTCCTCTTCAGGCTAAAGGCCTGAATTCAGTCACTTCTCTGCTGTGGGGCACAGAGCCTCACAGATAATATTTCTGAACTTATTTCTTGCTCTTTACATAAGTAGAGCCTCTGTCCTCTTACAACTGCAACTATTCTTCTGTATCCTATGACTTTAATTCAGGACTGGGTAGCAGGCATCAAAACTACCAGATGGTACCTGTTTCTGCTCTCAGTGAATGTCTGGGATTTCTCTGGGATCTCTTTCTGCCCATGTGATCAGTTACCTTACCCTCCCTGGGCATTTGGTTGCTTCTCACCATTGCTGCTGTCAACACAGTTCACTGCTACTTATCCTGCTACCACCAGGCTTCTTCTGACTTGTGCACTCTCCCTCTGTGCTGTATCTGCAGACCTTCTGTCAATCTTGTTCACCTGCCCTGGGCTGGAAAATGACTCACTGTGACTGTTTCTTAGCTTTCCAGATCAGAATTCAGCTGATTCTCTCTCTGGGTTGTTGTGAAGGAGCTAAGTTAGCTAAGCTAACTCTGACATCTTAACTTTGCTCCCTGAGATCATGATTTCATCCCCTGCTTTTGAATTCACCTGAATTATAATCAATAGCAAGTGACATGCTTAAAATCACATAATTTCTGTAGGATTTTGAGAATTCAAGATCTTCTACTATGCATTTTCTCTACCTGAAATGCTCTCCCTTTTCAATTCCTCCTACTGACTTCCCTCACTTCCTTTAAGTTTCATCAGAAACTCCATCTTTTATAGGACACTTTTTCCCAAAGCTTCTTTCATTGTTTAATTGTTTCCTATATATCATATGTCTAGTTCTTTGTATATATTTATTTGTGCCTTGTCTCCCCTATTAGATTCTTAGCTCCTTGAGGTCAGGGGTTGTCTTTTTGCCTCTTTTGTGTCCTCAGTGCTTGACACAGTGGTTGGCATGTGTTGTTATTGTTCTGTCCTTTCAGTTGGGTCCAACTCATTGTGACCCCATCTGGGGTTTTGTTGGCACATACTGGAGTGGTTTACCATTTCATTCTCTAGCTCATTTTACAGATGAGGAAATTGAGGCAAACTGGGTTAAGTGGCATGCCCAAGGTCACACAGCTAGCCAGTGTCTAAAGCTGGATTTGAACGCAAGTGCTCCTGACTCCAGACTTGGAATTCTTTCTACTATACTACCTAGCTTCCTGAGGTTGACACATGGTAGATGCTTGATAGACATTGACTTATTGATTGCTTGCTAATTTTTTTGTGCATCATGCAGTCATTTGATTGAGTAGAACAAAACACTACTTTAAAGGCTATTTCCTCAAGGGGTCTTCCATGTATATATCAGAATCATATAAGATTCTTTTAAAGATGTAGCATCAAAAATAATTGTATTCAACTTTCTTCATTTATTAATATCAAGTGGGGTAGAAAATAAGCAGACATGTGTTGAGCAGAGGTATCTAAATATCTAGAGCAGGGTCCAAGTTGAAGTTTGATTTCCTAAATTAATCATGTCAGATATTCCTCTTTGTGAATGATATCATGCTGGCTGTTTTAAGGCATGAAACCATAGAGTTGAAGAATCATACATTTAGAAGTGGAGGGATCTTAGATGCCATGAGTTCATCCTCCCATTTTACAAATGAGGAACTTACATTAAAAGACATTTAATGATTTGCTAGTTAAGTTGTCTGAGGTGGGATTTGAACCTACCTAAGTATTCCTGATTTCAAGTCCACATCTGTATGCATTATACTTTGCTTCATTCCAAATAAAATTAATAATTTAAAATCTTTTGTGCTTAATCACACAAGAAATACCAACTGGATGAGTTTCGACAATTTTTTTCAGTCTACAATATACATTTTCATGGGCATATCTCTTTGAACTTGTTAAAAGATATTTATATATTTATTTATCTGCAGATTTACAAGGAGCTAAGCACAGAATTAAATAGGAGGGAGATACTATATTATGTCATCCTTTTAATAACCATATACTTCTCCTTGAGACAAAAGTCTATCTTTATAACAGCAAACACAATCTTGGAGCACTTAAAACTTTCATGTTTTGAACTCTTGCCATAAGAAATTGTTGTTATTTGATGGTTTCTTCAGTATCATGCTACATCTAAGCCTTCATGACTAACAGTATCAAAGGTCTTGGCCAGATCTACAAATGTTGTATGCAGACCTCTCTTCTGCTCCTGGCATATCTTCTGGAGTTATCGAGTAGCAAACACCATATCAACTATTCCTCGCCCCATTTTGAAGCCACACTGGTTCTTAGGTAGATGACCATCTTCCAGGTGAAGGATCAGCCTATTAAGGAGGACTCTAGCAAGAATCTTGCCAACAATGACTGAGAGAACAATCCCCCCCGCCCAATCCCACCCATGATAGTTACAAGACAATCTATTTCCTTTACCTTTATAGAGATGGACAATGGAGGCATCCTTGAACTCCTGAGGGATAACCTCCTCTTGCCATGTAACCTGGAAAATTTCAGTCAGCTTTTGTATGAGCAATGGACCCCCTACCTCGTAAATCTCAGCTGGAATAGAGTCAACACCAGGTGCTTTGCCACGTGAAAGGAGCATAAAGGCATTCACAACCTCTTCTTCATTTGGAGCTTCAGCTAGGGAGGGATTGACTTCAGCCTGAGATAAATGGCAGCATTGATTGATGGTGGTCTGTTGAGAACACTATGGAAGTGTTCAGCCCATCTCTCTAGGATTATGTCCTTATCATAAGTCAATGTGTCTCCATCAGAACTGAGTAGTTGCAGTGCACCATGGGTTTTTGGTTCATAAATAGCCTTCAGGACATCATAAAAGTGCTTTGGATTGTTACTCTGAATTTCATCTGCCTTCTTACTCAGCAAGGAGTCCTGTATCTCTCTAAACGTTGCTTATACTTTACTTTTAATTGAATTTTTTAAATTTTATTTTAAATTTTTCTTTTTGCTTTTTGGAGGGGAAAAGGTAGGGCATTAGGGTTAAGTGACTTGTCCAAGGTCACACAGCCAGTTTTGTGTTAAGTGTCTGAGGCTGGACTTGAACTCAGGTCCTCCTAACTCCAGGGCCAGTGCTCTTTTCACTGCACCACCTAATGACCCCTACTTTTGATGGAATTAAATGCTGCCTTCTTGGAGATGGATGAGCTATCCTGCTGGTAAATCCTGTGGAGTTCTTGTTTTTCATTTAGCAGCTTCTGAATTTCCACATAATTTTCATCAAACCAGTTTTGATGTTTGTCAGTATTCTGACCCAGATGAACAAATGCAGTGTTATCCACCAAATCTCTGAAAATTGCCCACTTCTTTTCTGCTCTACTGTTGCCAACTGTGTGTTGGCTCAACTTTCCCTCCAAGTTAGCAACAAACTGTTCCTGCTCAGAGAATTTGTTAACATTAATTCTTAGGTTAGTCATTTTGCCTTGGGGGTGCCACTTTTGATGAATGTGAATATTTAGCTTGGAAAGGGAAAGTCTATGATCAGTCCAACGCTCTGCACCATACATTGCCTTCATCACTCTCACATCTTGTCTGTCTCTTCTCCTTACAGTCACATAGTCTATTAGATGCCAATGTTTGCTGTGAGGGTGTATCCATGAAGTTTTATTTCATTTAGGTAAATGGAAGACAGTGTTGATGATGAGAAAGTCATGAGATGCACAAGTCTTCAGTAGTAAGTAACCATTACTGTTGCTGCTTCCAATTCCATTCCTCCCTAGGACTCCCTGCCAAGCCTGGTAGTCTGAGCCCACTCTAGCATTAAAGTCACCCAGTATTATAAGCTTTTCCTCTTTTGGCACATTGATGATAAGGCTCTGTAGGTGTTCATAAAATTTTTCTTTGATCTCATCAGGGTTCGTCATGGTAGGAACATAGGCACTGATGATGGTGGAAAAATTATGTCAAAATCTGGTTCATTGGAGAAGTTCATCAGCATTACACATCAATTTCATGACAGTATGCTTACCTGGATTCTATGGAGTGTGCTTGCTCCCATGCTTTTTAGCATGATGTTTTCAGCCATATTATCAAATGCTTTCAATGAGGATTAACATGGCATCAAGGTTAACTACCAAACTGATGGTAAATTCTTCAGTCTGAAAAGGCTAATAGCCAAGACCAAAGTGGAAGGAGTGTTGGTGCATGATTTTTTGTTCACAGATGATTGCGTACTCAGTGTAGCCCCTGAAGCTGAGATGCAACAAAATATGGATCAATTCTCTGCTCCTTATGCTAATTTTAGCTTAACAATTAATACCAAGAAAACACAGGTGCTCCATCAGCCACCACCACAACATGCATATGTGGAACCATCGGTTATAGCAAATGGAGAAGTTTTGAATCCTGTGAATAAGTTCATTTACTTTGAGAGTTTACTTTCCAGGATGTACACATTGGTAATGAGGTTGAGGCATGTATTGCCAGAGTTAGCTCAGTGTTTGGGGGGCTCCAAAGGAAAGTATGGGAGAGAAGAGAGCCATTGTGCTGACCTCATTATTGTATGCCTGTGAAACCTGCGTAGTCTACCAGTGCCATTCCAGGGAACTGAATTGCTTCCATTTGAATTATCTTAGGAAGATTCTGAATATCACCTGGAAGGATAAGGCACCAGACACTAAGCTCCTTACTTGAAATAAACTGCCAAGCAATTGAACTCTGCTTCAGAGAGCACAACTCTGATGGGCTGGCCATGTTGTTTAAATGCAAAATGTATGCTTGCCAAAAAGACTGTTTTATGGAGAACTTGCACAGGACAAGTGTTCACATGGTGGTCAGAAGAAACAATATAAGGACACTCTGAAGGTGTCTCTCAAGAACTTTGGAATTGATTGTGTGACATGGGAGACACTGGCACAGGACTGCTCAGCACAGCATGTCCACATCAGAGAAGGTGCCATGTTCTATGAGCAAAGCAGAATTGAAATAGCTCAAAGGAAATGCAGGATGGGCAAATCTACCGCAAACATTCTCACAGATTATTTGTGCCTGACCTGTGGTAGAACATTCCAAGCTTGTGTTGGTCTGATCAGCCACAGTTGGACACATTGAAACTGGACTTTAGTATAGTGATGTCATTTTGGTCCTTTTTGAGAGAAGGACAACAACCGACCAACATCTAAGACCAATTCCATCTTATCTTTACTTCACTTTCAAGCTATCCTATTTAAGCCATCATTGCTCCTAGAAATAATATGTTAATATTACTTGTGTTATTGCTCCACTCACAATTCCTGTCCCTATTGAAATCAAAATATCCCTCCAACACCAGTCCACTATGTGTTTTGCCTCTCCTTTTTACAAAGTAAGCTCATTAAGAGAAGGAACTGTATTTTTCTTTATATATCCCCAAGAATTAGCATAATTCTTATTCTTGGCACATAGTACACTTTAAATAAAATTTTCATTCATCATTCTAATCTTTCACACAAAATGTACAGAAGCAATCAAAGCATTATAGATCGTCTAGAAAAAATATTGTATAAAAATTCTCAATATCGTATTTCAAGAGAAAAATACAATAAAATTTGTCAGAGTTGTTACAAATAGAGATGAAAATACATAATGAATATTTCAAGAAGCCCCAAGAAAACCCTTCACCTACCAAAAATAATCAATTCAAATCACAGATCTTTTTCTGATTTATGAGATTAAAGGAAGGATTATAATATATAACAAAGTATAAGGGAGATTAGACTATACCTTATACTGATATACCTTGTTAGACTAAGTTAATTCATCAGTGAAAAATGATCACCCATCAGCAAAAGTGAAGAATTTGAATTGTTCCTTTAGAGAAAATAGAGATGAACAGGGAATTTGGCGTGTACACATAAACACGCACATAGCCCATAAAAACATAAATGAGTACAATTAAAAGAAATGAGAGTAAGACATCTTGGACTAAACAATACTTTTTTCCCCCTTTTACTAATGATTTATTAATTCTTTTTGTTTTTTTTTTAACATCATGGTCATCTTCAGATGTACTATTATGCCCCTTCCCTCACCTCTAACCCTATTATTCTTCCCAGTAAGAATGGAAATTGTGTTAAACTAGCTAATGTAATAACAGTTTTTCATGTTGTATGTGAAATTCTTGACACATAATTCCCTCCTTCTCTACCAAAAGGAGGGAGATACTTTTCATAATCTATTCCAAAGGTTGCCAAAGTAGGCACCTGGGAGGGCACAGGAATGATCTGGGGCAGGGAGGCAGTAGTAACCTTGAGTGCAATTGAGGGCGTTGAATAAAAATACGAGGGTGGTGAAAACATAAGGAAAAAGAGAAGATGAGAAAATTTTGAAAAACTGTTTATGTTTTATCTGTTGTATAACAGAGTTAAAGTTTTACTCATTACATTTTTTACCAAATAAACATAAAAAATGCAAGTTATAACCTATCAGTGGTCAAGTTCGGTGACAGGTCTTAACAAGCAAGTGTTGGCAGGTGAATGGGTCGAGCATTGTTGCTAAGTCCAGCATGAATCAACAGGAACATATGAGTGTAATGATTTGTTTATAGTACATTACTATATGGTTACATGATGCAATATTACATCATTAAAATTTCAATACAGATATTCAATGCAATATTACATCATTAAAATTTCAATTCAGAACTTATTCACCCCTAACTCTGTTTTTTCTTATTTGAATCCCTCAAGACCCTTTGAAGATATTAACCCCCTCCCACAAATTTACAATAAATTATTACAGAAGTGTCATTTGAAAATATTATATATATGTAATATCTTTAAAATTATGCCAATTAGAAAAATATATGCCAAAGGATCAAAGAAAGTAAATTTCCAGGGGGGTCCTGAGTAATTTTTTTTTTGAAGATGGTGGTAGGCCAAATAAGTTTGGGAACCTCTGATCTATTCTCTATCATCCACAGTTGTCATTATATTGACTCAGAATTTGTATTCCTTTTAGGACTCTTTTCATTGACCCCATTATATTTATTTGATGTGGTGTCCTTCTGGTTCTGCTTACTTCACCCTTCATCACTTCCCATTTTTGTGCATTTGAATTACTCATATAAGGGATCATAGAATCACAGGATCATAGATTTAGAGCTGAAAGGAATCTCAGAGGTCATATTCCTCATATATGTAGTCTCTTTACAATATTCTTCTACGGTGTTTCCCCGATAATAAGATACTGTCTTATTATTTTTTTTGGAAAGAAAAACACCAGAAGGCTTATTTTCAGGGGAGGGCTTATGTTGTCCTGCCTCAGCTCTCCTCCGTGGCACTGCTCTCAATGGCGCCAGCAAGCAAATCACTGGGGAAGAACAGGATGACGCACTCACTGCTGCAGCTCTGATTGGATGCAGCTCGGAGCATGGCGTGCGTTTCACGGGGTGGGGGGGGGGGAGACGGTGCATACAGAGGGTACCGTAATGTAGCGTGTAGCGCAGGGGATCACCTTCACTACAGTAGCAATCTCAATAGGGCTTATTTTCGGGGGAAGGCTTATTTTAGAGGAATCTTACACAGTAAAGGGAGGGCTTATTTTCGGGATAGGTCTTATTATCGGGGAAACACGGTAATACAGATTGTTCTATTTATGCTCATTTCATCCTACATCAGTTTATACTTCTCAAGAGTCTCTGAAATTGTCTCTTATAATTTTTATAAAATAAGAATAATATTCCATTACATTCATACACTACAATTTGTTGAATCATTCCCAAATTAACAGGCACCCTTCTTAGATTCGAGTTCTTTTCCTTTCTCCTTTTTATTCCCTCTTTATTATCTGGAAATTTGTTTTCCTTGTGACTTCCCTCTTCAATATTATCCTTCCTCTTATTACTCCCCTCCCCCATCCTGCTCTTTTTCCCCTTTTGAGTTTGATGTGTTTCTAGAATAAACTCTGTGTTTCTCCCCTCCTTTGTCTAGTTAAGATAAGTGAGGTTCATTGATGCACATTTTCCTTTCCTCCATATTTTTATACTCTTCTTCCCTTCTAATTATGAGAAATAATAAATTTGATCCCTTTCTCCCTCCTCCTGCCTTAGTACATTCATTTTATGCTTCCTTCTGTTTAAATCCTCAGAACTTATTCACCCCTAACTCTCTGTTTTTTATTTGACTCCCTCAATACCCTTTGAAGATATTAAAGTTCTGAACACACACTTATTTTTTCTCCTTCTCTTCAAATGTTGTCACCCCAAAATATAGCCCTTTACAGTTGTTACCTTCCTAGTTTTCTGTTCATCCTTTTGCTTTCAGATTTCTTATTTATTACTAGTCTTTTAATATTGTACTATTGTATTTCTTTCTTGATCTTCTACCAGCTTTTAAGTCTTATTTGAAGGACTGTGTTTCCTCGAACCTTGTATTCTTTCTTTCAGGATGCTTAAAAGTATTTTTTCTTTGACACTGGAGCTCTGGATTTTGTTTATGACTTTCTAGAAACTTCTTCTTTAGGGGTTTCTTTCAGTAGGTAATCATGAGATTCTTTCCTTTTCCACTTTACCCCTAGGTTTTAATGGATCTGGACAATTTTTTCTTTATGATTTCTTGAAATATATAGACCATTATTAAAAAAAATGTTTTCATTGAATTCAATGAAAAAAAAAGTTATCCCTCCTTGACTTGTTTTCCAGTTGCTGTTTTTATATTACAAATTTACATTTTCTTTGATTTTTTTCAATCTTTTGATTCTGTTTTATTATTTCTTGATGTCTTGTGAGGTCATTGATTTTCATTTGATCTATTTTACATATCAGAGGACCTGTTATAGTAAGATTGAACATTTTATTTTATAAGATCCTTATTTTCTTAACAATTATTTCTCTTAGAGTTTGTTTGTTTGTTTTAGCAATCAGGGTTAAGTAACTTGCTCAAGGTTACATGGCCAGTTATTTCTGGGTGTGGTGCTGAGTGTCTGAGCCCAGGATTTGATCTCCAGGTCATCCCCAACACTGGAGACGGTGCTCTTACTCGCTGAGCCACCTGGCCGCCCCTTCTCTTATAGTTTTTATTTCATTAAAAAAAAAAAAAAAAATTGCCTTTTTTTTTTTTTAGTATTTTGGGAATCTTGTGGGAAATAGAACTTTTTAATTAAACGGTTAAATAAACAAAACGGTATCCAGATCCTCGGGGGTTGGAATTTGGGTATCTCTAGATCCACAGTAATTTTTTTTAAAATTTTGTTTTTTTTGGGTTTTCCCTTTTTTTTTTTTTTTTAAGTTCCTGAATTGAGGCTTTGAGTGTTGTGGTTTTTGAGTGGGGATGTTGAGTCAGGAATCACATCTCAGGTCCCTGGGTTCCTATGCTTGCCTCCAATTCCTAGGATTAGGTCTCCTTGTACCTTTGCAAGTCAGATTACTGGATCTTCAGGTTCCTTTTCAGATTATCCTGCTGTCTCATCTACACTGGAAGTACTCATGCCCTTGATACCTCGCCTTCAGATTGGCTACTTCCTCCTAGAACATTCAGTTTGAAAAGGAGGTCTAGGCCAAAGATATCTTCATTCCTCTGGAGGCTGCACTGCTGACTCATCTCTGCATATTCATCTCTCCCCACTTTCAGTTTCTTTTGAAATGTTGTCTTCCACCATTAGAATGTAACTCTTTAAGGTCAAGGACTGTCTTTGTTTCTCTTTGTATCCCTAGCACTTAGCACAGTGCCTTATATTATATATATAAACTCTTAATAAATGCTTGTTGATTCACTGACTGACGTGTCTTAGGACACTGCTTGGAATATTGGAGCCCCTGGCTACCTGGATGTTAGTAATAAAGTGATAAGGTAGTTTACTTAGAAAATCAATCAGGAAAGAAAGCTATTAATTGTTCCAATTAGTTTTTTTCCTGATTTTAGAGGTTTTCTAAGTAAACTATCTTATCATCTACAAATGAATATAATTTTGTCTCCTCCTTGATAATTTATATTTCAAATTTCTGTTTTTGTCTTGTTACTAGAATTCTAGAACCATGTTAGACAATATTGTAGATTGGCTAGGTATTCTTGTTTTATCCCATTTCTCTACAGGGAAAGCTTATTAGATGCAAATGATACTAGCATTTGATTTTCGATTTTTTAATCATAATAAAGAAGGATCATTCCATACCCATGTTTTACAAAATTCTTAGCATAGATCAGTGTTGTATTTTGTTAAACACTTTTTATACAGTTATTGATATAATTATGTGATTTTTAGGTTAGTCATAATTGATTTAAATATGTGGTTTTGTGTATATAGAGTTAGAAAGATATATCTTTATATCACTGAGTCTCTTTACTGGGACCATTAGTATTTATTAGAAGTATATGATTCATGTGAACATATTGTAACACATTATGTATAAGGGCTACACAGGAAAAATGATACAAGTGAGGTGTAAATGTACAGTATGGTTGAAAACAAAGTTGGTTTGACAAATGTTGAAAGAAAAGAGAACTGCTAATATGCTCCATTGGTATCATTATAATATCAAGGGAACCTGAAGAAGGGTCCTTACATTTTGGATAGACTCCCTTTAAGCATATTAAGGGGAAAGATATGAATACGATTTTTACTTGAAGGACAGACACTGATAATTAAAAATTCCCTATTGAAAAATTTCTCATAGTAATGATATCATAAATCCCCTGGAGTATTAGAAAATTCATGAGTGAAATTGGTCAATAGTTCACTTTGTTTTGACCTCTGTTTTGAGTATTAGGATCATAGCCTATATAACAGTTTTAGAACAGTGCTTCATTTCTCAATTTTTGAGAGTAATTTCTGTTACATAGGCCTTAATTGCTTTTTAAATATTTGCTAATATTGACTTAGTTCAAGGTCTTGTTTTTTATTTGACTAATTTGCATTTGGCTTCCTTACCTTATTTGTCTTGACATTAGTTATTTCATTTCTCTATTTCTGATTTTGGTAGTTAGGGGTTTTTTATGTTTTTGAAGATAAAAATTCACCCTTTTTGAATTCTTAATTTTGATTGAATATCACTGTATAATTTGTCTTCATATTCAGTTTGTACTTTAATAGTTTCGTTTTCTCCTCCTTTTTTTGTTTAGGTTAACCATTATTTTACTGATGTTTCCTTAGTCTTTCCCAAAAACTCTCTCTTGATTTTAATGGTTATTTTGCCCTGTGTTAAATATTGTCTATTTTTCCTCTCTTTTTCAAATATTAAAAAAAAATTATTTTCTAGTTTAAGAAATTGCATGCTCAGTTCATTCATCCTTTTTTCTCTTTTGTTAAAATTGTATTTCCAAGGATATAATTTTTTCCCTGAGTGCTGTTTTTTTTATCTCCATCCCATTTATTTTGATGTTTTTCCCATTCTTCTATTTCACATAATCATTTATTGTTTTTTATGATTTATTCTTTCAATCACTTATTCAAGATTTCTTTTCTTAGCCTCCATTTGGTTCTATGTCCTTTGTTCATATTTCCTTCTTTGAGTACTATTTTTATTTCTCTGAACTTTCAAGAGTATATTTACTATCTCTTCCCTTTTACATTTATTTATCATTTCTTTATGTGCTAGTTCATAGTCAGTTTTTAAAGGTACCACATGATTCTGAGAAATACAAATATCTTGTAATATTCACATTGAGAAATAACTATATGTGTTTCAATTCTAATTTTGTCAAAAATATGATCACGTCTTTGTTTTCTATCTTGTTTATTAGCTTTATATCAAATTTAGCCAGATATTAGAGGTAAAGATTAGTTTCTTATGATTAGATTAATATCATTTAAAAGATAGTTTAAATGGTATCTTTAAGTATAATCTAATTGTGTCAGTTCCTTAATCAGATATTGATAACTTTTGATGTTTATTAGACTTTATCATTGTATTATTTGAAAACATGATTGTAACCACTTATTTTTCTGTCACATAAATTATGAGTCTCATCTTTAATTATCAGTGTCTGTTTTAAAAATATTCTTCTCATATTGAATAAATGACTAAATTTTGTTTTCCTATTCATTCCTCTTTCATTTCTCTTTTTATTGGGATGTTAACTCTATTTCCATTTAGGGTTAAAATTTTCAGGTTTGGATTTTCTTCTATTAAGCTATTTATTATATATTCTTTTCCCTTCTCCTTTTAAGTCTATGCTATGGGGTTTTTGTTTTGTTTTGTTTTAGTTTATTGGTTCATTTTGCCTTTATTATGGGGATTATAGGTTTGTAGGTTTAGAGCTATAAAGATTGTTAAAGGACATTGAGGCCAACCTCTTCTTTTTGTAGCTAATGAAGCAGAGTCCCAGTTTAAGTAATTTTCCCAGGTTCCTAGATCTAGTGTCTGAGGCAGTATTCAATCCTTAGGGCTGCCTGACTCTATCTAGCATTCTATGTACCACGTTGTATCTCAGAACATTACATATCAGAACAAGCGTGCTCATACTTTACAGTTTAATTCTATCATTATAGAAAACTTCTAGGCCCATTCAGATTTAATTGCGATATGATCACACTTTGAAAGATGTTCATTAGTAATATAAATATAATGCTACTTGGATTTGTAACCCAAGTTGTTAATGCTTATGATGATCATGAGAACAAGAATAATAACTAGCATTTATATAGTGCTTTAAGGTTTACAAAAGGTTTTACTTATATTATCTCATTTTATCCTTCAGTTCAGGGAGGTAGTCACTGCTATTTTTCTCATTTTGCAAATGAGGAAATGAAGGCTGACAGAGGTTGTCAAGTCCACAAGCATTTATTAAGTACCTGCTATATTCCAGGCACTGTGCTGAGCATTGAGGATATTCCTCCACCCCCAAAATGTAAAAATGGTCTCTACTCTTAAGAAACTCACTATTTAATGGGGGAGAAAACAGTTTTGTACAAAGAAGATAAATGGAGGTTCATTTAGAGATAATCTTTGAGGAAAGGCACTGGCATTAATGGGGACAAGGAAAGACTTCTTGTAGAAGGTGGGATTTTAACTGAGACTTGAAGGAAGCCAGCAGGAAGTGATAATGACAAGGGAGAGGACTCTAACTAAGGGGGACAGTCAGTGAGAACGATTTTGGGAGATGGAATGTCTTGTTCCAGGAGCATCAAGGAGGCCGTGTCACTGAATGACAAAGTATGTGCAGTTGAGTAAAAGTATAAGAAGACTGGAAAAGTAGGAGGGGGCCAGATTTTGAAAGATTTTACAAGCCAAACAGATGATTTTATATTTGATCCTAGAAAGAATAGGGAGACATTATTTATTAGTGTCTATTCTATTACATAGAATTTATTGAATAGGACTTTGGGGTAGGGTGATGAAGTCAGACTTTCACTGTAGAAAGATCATTTTAACAGCTGAGTGGAGGTTGGACTGAAGTGGGGAGAGACTTGTGGCAGGGAGACCAATCCAAAAGCTATCATATTAGTCTAAGAAGGAAGTAATATGACTTACCCTGTTTCATAAAGTTAGTAAGTTTCTGAGACAAGATTCAAACTATATTCAAACTCCCTGACTCCATATTCATCACACCATGTATTGTGCCACTAATTGCCAGTAAATAAAAGCTCACACTTATAAAGCACTATCAAATTTTTAAACCATGTGAGGTAGATTTTATAAGCAGTATTATTCCATTTTACAGATGAAGAAACTAAGTCTCAGAGAGGCCAGAGTGACATACTGGAGATCATACAAATTGTAGTAGGTATTGAAGCTGAGATAAACCTAGATCTCCTCACTCTAAGATCAGCATTTTTTTCCCCACACCATATCATTAAAAGATATGTGTGACATTTAAACTTAGAAAATTTTGCTTTGACAATTTTAATAAATTGTGAAACTAATTCCCAGACAGTGGATTGTTTGTTTTTCTGTTACCTGAAGTCAGAGTTTATAGTCTTACTATATTCTATTTACACTAAATAGGTTTTTGCATTTTAACGGAGGTGATTTGGCTATTTGCAAGTAGGTACATTAGTGTCTAGATATACTGTACTTTTCTAGTGCCTTGCATTCTTCTAACTTTGCTCATTCATAAAGATCTATACTTAATTTCCTACTGTAATTACTTGCCATTACCAGTGCAGCAAAGCACCCTTCCACTCAAGATACAGAGCATATACAGGATTAATTCTGAAGTGGAATCCTCTCTTTAACTCCAGGAGTATATTGCCTTTAAACTGGGACTACCTCTCTTTGTAAATTCTCAGATTTCTGTTTTTGGAAAATAATATATATATATATATATATATATACACACAAATACAGATGCCACTCATTTTGTAATGAGTGTGTATATGTATGTATGTGTATATATACATATATACACATAAATACATATCTACATCTATCTCTCTATATATATCTGCCATTTCCTCAAATAAAATTATAACCGCATAAAAGACAGGACTGTCTCACACTTTTTAGTATTCCTAATACCCATCATAGGTTCCTCCCCTCCCCCCCCCATGTAGTAAGTACTGATATGTTCAGTGATAGATATTAACTCTTCAGAGTAATATACCTATACACATTTTCACCCTCCTATAAACCTAATAGAAATCTTGCTATTAACAAGCTTCAGAAGTACTACCAATGTGGAAACACTGACCTTATAGCACTGATTATTTCACAAGTCAGTCAAAATAGAAATGATGACCAGTCTAAAGCGTGGGTAACCTCTCAACAGGTCCAAATTGATAGTGTTTTCTTTAGTTTTTGTTCTATTTCCTTTAGTCAAGTTGTATTTTCATGCCTTTATTAGGTCAATGGAGATTGAAATAATAGTGTGTGAAGAATTGCAGGAACTAATTAATCTTTGATTTGCTAGTTGATAGCTTGATAAACATTTCTTTTTAGTAAATAGGATAAACTGGTATATATGGTTATCCTGCAAATAACTATATAACCTTATTGAAAATGGAGCAAATTCCCTACCCTTACAGTTAAGTCCTGGCTTTATTATGTCTTTTCCCCTATGATATATTTAACAGTATATGATATATTTAACAGTCACAAAAGAAACTCAGAAGCAGTTAGTATAGCCATCATCCTAACAAACTAAGTATTTCTGACAAAGTGGAAATGTTCTCATTTCAATTTCCTTTTAATGACACACTAGAGTATGGGCTCTGAAATGTCAGTCTTTGTATTTTCAAACCTGTAGAAACTTGAATAAAGCTTACACATAAGAGCAATCAACTCTGATAGCAGTAGGCTAAATATCAGTTTCTGAAAGTACATTTTATATGAATCTATTCTCCAGACAATTTGAATTTTAAATGTTTTAAAATGTGACATCTTTATATAAGTGAATACAGATTGAAGTAGCAGCTATAAAACTGAAGTTTCCATGCATCAACTACTTTGTGCCATAACCTGTTAACAATACAACTAGACACAATACAGTCTTTATAGCTTTCCTTTGAAGTAATTTACTACCCTTCTGACCTATAAACAGATAACTATTACCATTACTTCATACTGTTAGGCAGTAGACATTTGGCTACACTCTAGAAAACTATTCATGGTTTTTAAATATTGTGTGTGTGAAAGATTTTATAAGTGAACATTTGGCAAGTGACAGAATTCTCATTCCCTAAGCTGTGTTCTGGGAGTACTGATTTGTTACTACAATCTTGCTATAAGGTCTGCTTTCTGGTAGTCCTGCCTCCAATCAGCTACTATACCCTGAAAGATTCCCTCTGAATACTCGTCAAGGCTTGACTAAGATTGAGCAGCCTGGTCACCTTGTGCTCCCTCTGATCTTTGTCCTACTTTACAGAATCGGTTGGATGTATAAAGCCAGTCTCTCAGATTTAGTCTTAGAAGGGAAAAAACATGTGGTCCCCAGCCTCAGGCTACAGCTCTAAACTCTGCTCACCTGTTTCACAGACATATACCCTTTGTTTTAAAGACCCTGATTGAGCAAGAGTACATACTTTAATGCAAATCTAACCCACTCCAGAAAACAAACTCAAAGTGTGGTTCTTGCAAATAATATTTCAAAAATGTCATCTTAAGGGTAGCACATTTCATCTTAAAGACTAAAAATATTCTAGTTCACTTAAAACTGAAAATTCCAGGTGAGGGAATAACCTTGACCAAAGCTCCATTTTGGCCCCGTTCACCTTTTGTACCCTTGATATTCAATATGAGCTCCTAAACTATTTCAGAAAATTCTTTAACATCCTGCTTTTATTATATCAGCTTTGAATTCTCATGTTCATCAGAAGGGGATGTTGTTCATTTTAATCCCAGAGTTAGTGCTAAGGATCAGAATTGGTATGTAGGGGTTTTATCTGTATTATACCTTCATCGTCACTCTCACTGATCCCTATTTAGAAAACAGGTGAAGGGAAGAATATAAATACTAAGTAGATGATAATATTCTGATGTCTATTTAAGATAATCAGAATTAAGTTTTGTCAGGTGTGTATTTTATCCAGGACTGCATTCTTTCTCTGTTGGGGCAACAGAAGAGTGATTGTGGGTTAGTTTGGATGAGGTTATAGGAGAAACACACACACACACACACACACACACACACACACACACACGAAGATAGCAAGACCATCTACACTAACAGAATTCTCTGCTACTTTTGTTGCTTTAAATCATTCAGATGATGATTCAGACCTCTCAGCTTCAGCAGAAACTCTGATTCCTTACCCTTCCCTTCTTGGTATCGACACGATAAAATCTTGTGAAATTTGCCTCCACAATAGTTCTTGAATCTTTTCCCTTCTCTTCACTCACACTGTAACTACACAGTCAAATCTTTCATTAACTCTAAACTAGACTACTGCAATAGTCTTCTAATTAGTCTGCCATCATCCAATGTCTCTATCCTCCAGTTAGCTGCACAATTGAAATTTCTAAAGCACAGTCAGTCAGTCAATAAGCAAACAAGTCAAGTCAGCATATATTTCCTCATTGCCCTCTGTGTGCCTACACTGTGCTAAGTTCTGGGGATACAAACAAAAGCAAAAAAAGTCTCTGCTGTCATAAAATCCTCAGTCTAATGTGGGAAATGTATGGGAGGAGAACCAGGGGAGAACAGTGTCGTGAAAACTTAGAGAAAGGAGAATGAATGAGAAGAGGGTGTTGATTGACAGTGTTATAAACTTTATAGCAGTCAAAAAGATCAAGACTGAGGAAAGGCCATTAAATATGGAAATTAAGAGAACACTAGTGACTTTGAAGAAAACTATTTCAGTTGAGTGATTGGAAGCTAGCCTACAGAGCTAAGAAGAGTTTGAGAGGAAAAGAAGTGAGCTACCAATTGCAAGATGACCTATTCAAGGAGTTTAGGTACCAAAGGGAGGAGAGAAGTTTGATGATAACAAACAAGAATGGTGAGTGCTTTTTGAGGATGAAGGAAATATAGACATGTTTATTGATAGTAAGAAAACAGACAGTAGAATGGGAGGTTTTAAAGATTATTAGTACAAGAGTGGGTATGATGAACAGGGCAGTCTATTGGAGATGACGGATTAGAATGAGTTCACTTGTCAAGTCCACAGATATTTAATAAGCACCTGCTCTGTTTGAAGAACTGTGATAAGTCCTGAGGATATTAAAAAAAAAACCACAACTTCTGCTTTCAAGAAGCTTACAATTTAATGGTGGAGAAAACATGAATGCAGCTACAAAGAAGATAAATGTAGGATAAATTAGAGATAGTCTTAGAGGGAAGGCACTAGCATTAAGGGGGACAGGAAAAGGCTTTTGCAGAAGGTGGGATTTTTAATTGAGATTTGAAGGAAGTCAGGAGGTAGAGATGAAGAAGGAGAGAATTCCAGCTATGCAGGATGGTCAGTGAAAATGGAAGGGAGATGGAATGTCTTTTCTGAGGAGCAGTAAGTAGGTTATTGTCCCTGGATCACAAGTGTTCATGGAGTTGAAAAAGGTATAAAAAGACTTGAAAGGTAGGAGGGAGCCAGATTATTAAAAGCTTGAAAAGACAAACACAGGATTTCATATTTGAAACTGGAGGTAATAGGGAGCTACTGGAGTTGATTAAATAGGGTTGGGGGGTGGGGCTGACTTGATCAGGCCTGCAGTGTAGGAAGATTATTTTGACAGTTGAGTGGAAGATGAACTGGAGTGTGATGATTCTACAAAACTGCCCCTATTCTCCATTCTTGCTATAAATGACCATTGTCTTTCTTGCTGGCAACTACCATGAAAAACTGATATGGCCAAGGGCTTTAGGGAGATTTCGACTCTGCATTTTTCACTTTCCTCATCTTGTTAGTAGCTTGACAACTAGATCTAGTTTTCTTTCCCTTATCTTATTAACCTTTTACCTTATCTTAGCAACTTGTCTCCTCAGTTTATCAGCTTCCTTCTCCTTGAGTCCTTTTTCTTGTTTTTTTCCCCCTCAAGTCTTTCCTCCATCTTTCCCCTTCTGTTCTAATATTTCATTTCCTTGAATCCTTCCCCTTCTGCTTCATCTCTTCAAGTCTTCAAATATTTCCCCTCCCCAGAGAAATTCAGTCTCTGATCTGCACAATTCTAAAGCCCTCCAAATCTTTATATTTCCTTTCCTTCTTCACCATGAATTTTCTTGTTTCTTCTCTCATTAAAACAGGGAGTAGATTTGTTTCCTTTTCTTTTGTGACAGTATCTCCAACAACTCAATAAGAAGAGAAGCAAGAATTTTGAAAATAAAAAAAATGTAAGGTTTCCTGTTTTTGACCTGACACTTAAATCACTAAACAAGGCTCAGTTTATACCTTTTCTCTCTCTTTGTCACCTATGTGCTTTGTCCAGAGCTCCACTTAAAACCAATGAATAGCAGAAAGGACAGACAAGAAATATTTGGGATTTTTCTTGTATAGCTGTTATACCTTGTTGTCAACCTGGCTTTTTCGTTCCAAGTGTTTACCCATGAAACAATTTGTTACAGAATTGTGAGAATTAGCATCATAGGATGGGACAGTTTTGTTTAAAAGTCCTTAATTATGGCATTTTCATCCTTATATTTTTTGCTTTATGTTAACATTTAAAATTTGAAGGAGAACGCATTTGACTTTTTATTTTAAATGTTCTTAGTTGTTAAGATCTTGGTCTTCAGTTTGCACAGGTCCTAGTGACTATTCTGTAAAGGTTATTTGAGAAGTGTAAATCCTCTGAAATAAGTGCCAAGATGGGGAATATGTGAAGCACTGCCTGGTCTCAAATTAAAGATACAGCCCAAAAGGTCATGTTTAAAACCCTTTACCTATGACAGCATTTCACAGTGTGTACCATCCGTTTTGGAACACACACTTGTTCAAAGTAGATTTTAAGAAAGTTTCATTGATCTGTGGAACTTATTCAAAGTTTGCCAGGCCTGTATGAGTTACATCAATGGGCCTTGCTTCTTAGCTCCAAGTATGGCTAGTGCATTAGCAAATTGGTGATCTTGTGTCTGTTAATGTGGTAGTTTTTGTTTTGAGTGACAGAGAAATAAATTGTCAGATTGTTGGGAAAAATTTAAACCAAAACTTTCAGCTCCAATCCCTCCATGAAAACATGATTTGCCACATACAGAAGTTACTAGAAATCTGCTTAATGGCAAAAAAAGATGACTGTGTATAAATTTACTTTAAGGAATTCACTTAAGTATATCCAGCTATATGCTTAATTATATCAGTTGAAAGATTTTTCCTAATAGTTCCTGAGACCAATTCATTGTTGTAATATTTTTCTTAAAGTTATGAGCCGGTAAAGGTACCTAGAAGCTTAAATCCTTTTTTACCTCTGCTGTGTGATCTAACCCCAAACAAAATGTCAGGTCATTAAGCTGGTTTAAGCAAACATGTCATCTTGATTAGGATACTTGGAAACAGGTCCAAAAGCACTCACTTTTTAAAATAAATGCTAGTTGGTTGACTATGACCCAGAAAATCTCAGTCTGGGTTTATTTAGTACATCAGGGACATCTGGCCTCACAAGTCTCACTTTTGCTTGCTTGTACTAGCAACAAACAGTTTATTCACTGGCATCATCTTTGATCCCCAGAATGGGTGATTTCATATGTGAATGTGGAGAAAATCATTAAGATATCTTAACTCATATTTAAACTTGGACTGCCCAACAGTCCTATGGATATAGCAAGTTCTGGGAGCTTTAGGTGGTATGTTGCTAAGAGAAGAAATTAAAGAAATAGTAATACCCTGAGATCTGCAAAGGTAAACAGGTGTGTGACAATGTTAAGGGGATGTTTAGAAGCATGAGAAAGTTTTCTCTGGACTGGTATTGGTCATTTGATGATTTAGAGTCTGATGAATTTGTTAACTCAAAGAAGAGGTAGAAATTATTATGTTCTGCTATGTATTTGCATGAATAAAAACTACAGCATTTTAACAGTGAGGGTGATACACTGGTGATATGTGAGGATTTATTACAGGGTGGGTGACATATTTTGTGCTAGGGCAAATGCACATTTTTGAGAACATATGGTGATGGATTGGAACTTGCATGAAAAAGGTTTTACAAAGTTAGTGTTGTGAACCAGTTGTTAGTTTTCACCACCTCCACCGTCCTTGCTTGTTGAAGCATACATCAGCATGAAACAAACCATGATGAAAAGTCTACAAGCTTTGTTTAGTTTATCTGAATTGTGACTTCAGAGTTTTCCTGATTTCTGTTCCTGGAAAAGATTTAGGGAATTGGGTGGGGGAGGGGTGGAGAACAGGGCAGTATGGGAAGACCAAGGTACGATAGAAGCACCATTAAGGTATGACAATAGGTGCTCAATGAATAATTGTTGAGTTAAAGTATGTATACCTCAAACTACTATCTTCTACCACCTGGCCATGTTCCTATGTTCCCTGAGATCATATTTCTTTCCTCCTGCCTTGGTAAGGTAGGTTTCCTAGGGCCTCTCAGGACACAACTTCACTTGCCCCTAAGGTTGGATTTCAAGGGAGAACTTGGTCATTCTAGTCACATACCTCCCTTAATGGACCTCTTTCAAACACTGATACTCTGCCTTCATTTGTTCCTCATTGGTTAGCATATTACCACTCCCATATACTATCCCCGGTGATTCTAAAACCCTTGGCTTCTGATGTACAAACCCCATTCCCCATCCCCAGCTATCTACCTCTATACTCCCATCCATCTCAATGCTGCTATTCCCCAAGTCCTACTACAGATCTACCTTCTTGCTATGCCCAATGGAATACATATTCTATAGTTAACCAACTTCCTTTCATCTTAAACCTCTTCCTTTCTTACTCCTTCCATCTTTTGGCACTCATCTCATTCTGTCCTAATGATGATACTTCCCATACTACCTTTTCCAGTAATGGCTACACTCTCTCTCATCTGCTCTGACTTGCTGGGTTTTTTTGTGGGGAGTTTGAATATTCCTTATTACATATTGCCCCTTCTAGGCTTACCCACATCCATCATTACTCAACAGGCTTTTCTCCTTTGAGGTTCACTTTATCCAAAATTAATCAACCAATTCAGATTCTGGTGGACATTTCCTGTTGACCTTTAGGGTAGTCTCCCTTCCTTCTTAAGTTCAGTGTTTGCTTGACAGTTTTTCTCTCCACCTGAATTCCTGGCCTTGCACTAGAGGAGTTAAACATATGTAATGATGCTCTTTCAAAAACATTCATCAACATCCTAATTTCCTGTAACCTGCTCTTCCGCCTCACCTCAGCTATACTCAGAGATAATCATACCCTTAATCTTTCTGTCACCTACAAAAGTTCTACATCCTGTTTATGAACTCTGAAATTCCTTTATCTAATCACAATATTTTATCATTCCAACTTTTCCTATGCTTTATGATATCTTACCCTGTTTTTCATCCTCACCGTGTTCTCCATTTCTTCAGCCCCTCAATTCTACTCTACTGTCTTTCCATTGTGGCCAGGCCCCCAGTTCCTTTCCCCTTTGTGAACCTCTTTAACTCTCCACTATGGTCTAATCTTGAATCCCCTGACCACTTGTCTTATTGCCAATCATGCCTTACCAAACCCCAACCCATATTATGCCAAAGATCTACCTCCTGTACTCATGGTTATATGCTGCTGAACAGAGCTGGATAAATTCACAAAACTTTCTTACTGATTACAAATTTAGGTT
Source organism: Petaurus breviceps papuanus (assembly GCF_028583685.1). Classification (NCBI taxonomy): domain Eukaryota; kingdom Metazoa; phylum Chordata; class Mammalia; order Diprotodontia; family Petauridae; genus Petaurus; species Petaurus breviceps. The sequence goes on along the minus strand of NW_027185712.1, from coordinate 14,409,045 downwards.
ATCTAGTTTCAATTGGGCCCTCACTACAGCAAGGCAATACTTCTACTCCTCCCTAATCTTTTATCTATCCTACTCTACTCAAGCCCCACTTTCTCAGCTAAAGACTTTGCCTTATACTTTGCAAAAAAAAAAATAAATAAAGACAATACTTTCAAAGTTAATTTACAGTTTTAATGCCATAACAATCGAATTATGAAAGGGATACTTCATAGAATTTAATAAAATAATAAGAAAAACCATTAGAAAACTATATGGTATGGAATGCCATGGGAAGTAATGAAAAGAAGTAGGGAGAAAGGGGAAATAGCATTTCTAGACCTCAAACTATATTATAAAGTATCAGTCCTTAGAGCCATTTACTATCAATTAAAAAACAGAGAACTAGATCAATGGAACAGACTAGATGAAGGAGAATCAAAAACAAAGGAACTCAATAACCCAGTGCTCTATGGATTATAAAACATCAATTACTCATCAAAGAACTCCCTATTTGATAAAAACTTCTGGGAGTCAGTCTGACAAAAATTAAGCTTACGCTAACATCTCATTCAACAATATATTCTAAATGGTTAAATGACTTTAACGTTTAAAATATATCATTAAAAAATTAGAAGAGAAACAGACAATCTGCCTTTCATAGGTATGGGTGAGAGATGCATTCTTAACCAAACATGAAAGAGAGGCAAGTTACAGGAGATAAAATGTCTAACTTTGATTACATGAAAAAGAAAAGTTTCTGCATAAGCAAAAATGAATGTACCTTAGGCAAAAAAGGGAAAGTGATTGAATGGGAACAAAATCTTTGTATCCAATTTCTCTGATAAGGGTTTAGTGTCATATAGATAGATTTATCTATGTATATATACCAATAGACAAGTGATCAAAGGATATGAATAAACAGTTCTCAAAAGAAGAAAGGCTATTAACAAACATATGAAAAACTGTTTGAGTTCACTAGTAAAGAGAGAAATGTAAATCAAAATAGTCCTGAGGTTTCACTCCCCTCCCAACAAACTGGCCAAAGGTGAAAAAAGTTGGGAATAGTCAGTGTTGGAGGGGTTGTAAGGAGATAGACACATTAGTGAATTTTGTTGGTGGAGCTTTCAATAAATAAAACAGTTTTGAAATTAATTTGGAATTATGCAAATAAAATAACAAAAATGTCCATCCCTTTCACTTAGGTATACTAGGCATATTTCTCAAGAATTCCATTTTGATCAGAGAGACCCCATATACACCAAAATATTTATATCAGAACTTTTTGTAATAGCAAAAAATTGGGAGCAAAGTAGATGACAATTGAATGGGGACTCGCTAAATGAATCATGATACATGAATGTAATTGGAATATTAGATTTATATTCCATTATTATATTGTACTGTGCTGTAAGAAATGAAAAATGTGACAGCACAGAAATGTATGGATAGATCTACATAAACTTATACAGAGTGAAGTCAACAGAGCCCCCAAAAATGTTATATTCAATGACTACAACCAAGTAAGAGGAACAAACACAAAAAAATGAAAAGTGAATGTTGCAAAGTTGCAAAAACAAGCATGTGTCCAGTGAAGATAGGAGAAGCACCCACATCTCACCCTTTTGTAGAGGTAGGAGGTCCATGAAAGTGGTAAATTGCACACATTTTCAGACTTGTTCAATGTATTGATGAATTGCTGATTTTTTTCTTTGTGTGTGTTTAAAAATATCATTTCTTATAAGGCTAGCTTTATGGGAAAGTATTCAGTACTAGAGGAAATGTTGGTAATATACAAATGATTAAAATAAAAAATTTATTTTTTAAAATGAAAAATTAAGGCCATTTACCAAGAACTCCTGATTCCTTCCGTTCCCATTTCAGTATCATCACCTAGACATCTTCCCCTTTTATCTCACTCATCACTACTGTTTGAAATGAAGAGATGGCCCTTTATATTGACAGGCCAGCTCCTCCAGAAGCATCCCTGATATCCCCTCTCCTTCCAGCTTCTCTACCATATTGCTTTGTCATTCCCAGTATGTCTGTCTCTCTTTCTCTTTCTCTCTCCCCCTCTCTCTCCCTTTCCTTCATCCCTCTATTGTCTTAAATCTGTGCTAGATGATGTGGAGATTGATGCAAGAAGAGATTTAGCAACTGATTGGATATGTAGGAGGAAGGCGACAAGTAGTTGAAGATGACACCATCAAAGCTGTGACCTTGAGTGATTGAAAGTATCATAGCCCTCTCCACAGTAATAAGGGAATTAGCAAAATGAATGGCTATGGAGGTAAATATAAGGTATTCAGATCTGAAATACAGATCACAACAAGCCCTGCTTAATTTCTGCCCCCCTCTGACCCACACCAAACAAAAAGGAAGGAAGTGGGGGCCTCTTCCTAGATACTCAGAGTCAGTCTTCTGCTAGGTGATCTGGAAGAAAAGAGGTGGTTATACTGGGAAGCAAGGGGAGGGGGCAGGTTTTCCCAGTGATCACCTGCTGTGGATGCCAGAGTAGCTCTTTGGTTATAACTACCTGGAGAGGCAGTTTCTTGCTCAGAAGGTAGTAAGTTAGTAGCTTGCAAAGCAAAGGGAAGGGGTGTAGATAAGGGAGTTTTGAGAGATAAGATTGGGTGTGATTTTACTAAATATATACCCCATGTATATGGGTTATCATAGGGGAGAGTAGAAAGTGACCCATATTCTTACCATCTGATTGGTTGATCACACAGTTGTTGGGGTCAGGCCAGAAGGCCCCCTGGTCTCTTCCCCATTTTGGAGACCACTGATCTATTTAAACAATTTCTTAAGTGACTTGCTCATTATATACATGCACTAAAGTTGGAATACAAAAATTCCTTCCAGCTCTGGAGCTGTGACTCTTGTATTATACTGCTTGAGGATATATTTCCTAATCTTTAAAATGAGGTAGTTGAACTAGATACTTTCTTGGGTCTCTTCCAGCTCCAGATTTTATGATTCTAACTTGGGCCTTTTTCTGATTCACCAAGTTTAGTTTTGACAAGAACTTGGAAAGCCAACACTAGGCTAAGAAACTGTACATACCACTGTCTAGCAGGCAGTCGCTGCAGTTCCCTTTACCTCTACATTTTGCCCTGGCCTTTATCATTCACCTGACTTCTTCCTCTAACCCCCAAATTTTTGGTTGCCTTTCCTATAGGGTATTCATAAGGTAGCCTTAAGTCTGCCTTTCCTGGATCTTTAGATCTACCCAAGGGAAAATCCAGGGTTCACAATTAACTGTTACATATATTTAAGTAAACCTGGAATCAAGAGGTTATTGTAGATGGATGCTTTGTTAAAAGACTGGGCATAGCCTACAAACCAGATTAAAATAATTGTATCACCCTAGTTTACTCTTTACAAAGATCTAAGGGACAAAAGGAATTGATTTGTTTTGACCTGAGAGAATAGAATTAGGAGTAATTAACTGAAACAAAGAAATGGAAAATTTAAGTTCAGCATAAGAAATTTCCCAACCATGAAATCTTCTACATCTCTGAAGGATATAGTTAGCATATCTTTGCCACAGACAGCTGTCATAAAGCAGTGCCAAATTTCACCTGATTTGTAGATAGATGCGGGGTGCAGGTAGTTTAGTGCATTTGCAGTTTTGACATCTGTGAAAACTGTATTCTCCTTTGTTTCACTGTAGTGTCCTAAGGCTGGACGAGATGCAAGTGTCATCTAGTCTATTATCCTGTCTTTTCCCTTGAGGAATGGTTGTATTTAAAATATATAAACATGATCACTACCCTTTTCTTTAAAACCCCTAAAGAATGAAATTCTATAACTCATGTTAACAGAATTTATTGAGCAACTACTTTATGAAGAACACTAACGTATGTTTTCTGGTGAATTAGATGGAAATAGAAACCATAGTTCCTGCTTTTAAAAAGTTTACAATCTAATGAGGGAGTTAGTAGAATAATGAATATATACACATTAACATAAACAACAAATATGTATGTTGGTCTCTCTGCCTCAAATCTCTCCCCACTCCCATTTATCTTTCACTCAGCTGCCAAAGTAATTTTCTTCAAGAACAAATCTGAATATGTTATCCTTCTACTCAGCAAACACCAGTGCCTCTCCATTACTTCTAGAATTAAATATAAAATCATGTTTGGATTTTAAAGCCCTTTACGGATGATTCCTTCCTACCTTTCTAGTCTTCTTATACTTATACTCCTCTCTACATACTTTGTGAAGCAGTTACACTGGACTGTTTGCCATTCCTCACACATGATATTATCTCCCAAACCTCTGCTTTTTACATTGGCTGCCTCCCATGGCTGGTATGTTTCCCCACTCCACCTCTCTCTGCCTTTTGGCTTCCTTGTCTTCCTTCAAGACTCAAATTCAAATCTCACCTTCTACAGGAGACTTTTCTTCATCGTCTCTGATGCCAGTGTCTTACCTCTGAGATTATTTTCCATCTACTCCATATGCATACTATATGTGCATCGTTATGTACATGTAATCTCCTTATTAGACAGGTCTCTCTTCCCCATGGAGGACAGGAACTATGTTGTTTTACCCCCCCTTTCTTTATATCTCTAGTGCTTAGCACAGTGGTTGGAACCCGGTAATCTTTTAATGAATGTTTGTGAATATGCAGTAGCTTTACAGAGGTTGTTGTTTTTTGTTTTAATCATGTTTGACTCTCTCTGACCCCATTTGAAGTTTTCTTGACAAAGATACTGGAGTATTTTTCCATTTTCTTTTCCAGCTTATTTTACATATGAGGAAAGTGAGGCAGAGAGGATTAAATGACTTGCCCAGGGTCACACAGCTAATATGTGTCTGAGAACAGATTTGAACTCAGGAAGATAAAATGAGCAAACTCAGCTTACTTGGTATCACTTTTCTTTTAAATATTTAAAATTTCAATTTAAACTCTGCCAAAATTTAGATATATTGTAGATTTTTATTTATTGTTGTTGATTCTATGTTGAGAACATCTGACTTTCTTCAGAATATATTTTTTAAATTTGAAATACAGAAAATGTATTGTTCTAAAAGGTGAATTTATATAAACTAAATTTGATATTCAAAGTATCAGAAATACTGTAAAAATGAGAAATTTTCAAAGTAGCCAACTGTGCTAATATAGATAATTTATAGAACTCAGAATCAGTTTTTCTATAGAAAGGAAATTAGATACAGAGTTTAAGTACTTTTTTATTGATTAGATAATGATTAGATAATTGACTAGAAACAGGAGCAAAGCCTGGGAGAATGATGCTTCCTAAATGCTGGCATTCTTTTTTGGAGTATCTTTCACAATGGAATGATCCAAGACTGTCCCCTCCTTTGCTACTCACTGTGCGTTACTTTGTATTCTGGATTTAGAACTTCCTTCCTTCCTTTTTTTTTTCTTTAAACCTGCCTACTGCCCCTCATTTTAAGAGCAAGGGATAATTTGATGGACAGACAGCCTGTATGCTCCATTGGTAATTCCCATGCTGCCAAGAGAGTGCAGAATGTCTCCAGAAGATCAGATGGACACCCTTGTATGGCATGTTCTGGGGAGATGGTTTTCTTTTCTGATTTGTTTCAAATTCCTCCTTCCCTTCCTCCCTCCCTCCGTCCCTCCGTCCCTCCCTCCCTTCCTCCCTTCCTCCCTCCCTCCCTTCCTTCCTCCCTCCCTCCCTCCCTCCCTTCCTTCCTTCCTTCCTTCTTTCCTTCCTTCCTTCCTTCCTTCCTTCCTTCCTTCCTTCCTTCCTTC
>NW_027185712.1:14365644-14402917 GCF_028583685.1 Petaurus breviceps papuanus | reverse complement strand
CTCCTCTCCTCTCCTCTTCCTTTTCCTTCCCCTCACTGGTCAGGGAGAGGAATTGGACTCCTCCCTGCTCAACACCACTTCCAGGTTCTCCATCTACTACCATCAGTCAGTAAACTCTCCTTCTTTGAGATTCATTCAGTCCACATCTTCACAATTGAAACCATTGTCTACAGACCTCCAAGTCACACCTCTTCTTTCTTCAGTGAGTTTGGTACCTGGCTTATGATTTTCCTCCCTCCCTAGCTCCTGCCCTCATACTAGGGGACTTCAGCAAACATAATGATACTCCATCAAATACTCTAACCTCCCAGTTGCTAAACTTAGTCATTTCCCGTGACTTATTCCTTTACTTTACTTTTACTTAGTAAAAAAAAATGCCCCTGATCTTGCTATCATCCACAAATTCACCACTTTTGTGTTTATGAGCTCTAGAATTCCCCTATCTGATCCCATGCTATTGTCATTCTACCTTTCCCTCTGCCTTGCAACTTCCAACCTTGTTCTTTATCTTCTCCAGGACCACTGATCCCTCAACCACTCAGTTCTTTCCCACGTCATCATCCCTCCATTAGCTACACTTTCCTCCCTTGCCTATCTTCACCACTTGTTAAAATAGTTCAATTCTTTGCTATTCTTTTCTCTCAAATGCCTTGTCCCCTTAGTATATCAAAAAATCTCAACCTGCTAAGCCTCAGCCTTGAACTGCTCTCACCATTCACTGCTTTTGCTTCTATTTAGGTATTGCTAAACAAATCTGGAGAACATATGTAACTGTCTCAACTGTGTCCACTACAGATTTATGTTTCATAACCTCATCTAGGCCCCCACTACTGCAAAGGCAATACTTTTATACCCCTCTAAATTAATTTATTATGTCACTCAGCATAGTAATTCTTCCAAACTTTTTCATTCTTACTCAAACCTGTGGACTCCCTTTTCCCCTCCCCTTCGTCTCTAAGATACCTTCTGTCATCATTTCATCCTTTACCCCTGTCTCACATAAATAGGTGGTCCTTCTCCTTGCCAAGACTGATGCTTCTATATGCACAAGTGATCCCATTTCATCCTGTCTCCTCTAACAGATTGCCCCCTCTCTCATCCCCACTTTCTTATTAATCTTCAATCTCTACTTGTCAATTAACTGTTTCTCTACTACCTACAAATATGCTCAGACCTCCCCCCCATGCTCAAAAAAATTCTCATTTGATCCATCCATCCCCAGTTATAGCCCTATATGTCTTCTTTTTTTGTGATGAATCTCTTTGAGAAGGCCATCTGCAATGGACACCTTTACTTCCTTTTCTTTCATTCTTTTCTTAATTCTCTGCAGTTTGGCTTTCTACTTTATCATTCAAAGGAATTGCCCCTCTCCAAAGTTCCTTACCCATGTTCTCTTTTTTTTTCCCTCATTTTATGTTTTTATCAATTACATATAAAAATTTTTTTCCAGTTAGCCAGGAATTTTTATCAAATAGTGAGTTGTTATCCCAAAATCTTGGATCTTTGAGTTTCTCAAACAGTAAGATTACTATGGTCATTTACTACTATGTATTATTCTATTTATTAGCCAGTACCAGATTGTTTTGATGATTACCAGTTTATAATATAGTTTGAGATCTGATATTGGTAGGCCACTTTCCTTCCACTTTTTTCCATTGATTCCCATGATATTCTTGACTTTTTGTTCTTTCAGATGAATTTTTAAATTATTTTTTCTATCTCTATAATTTTTTTGATAGTTTGGTATGGCAGTGAATAAGTAAATTGATTTAGGTAAAATTCTCATTTTTATTATACTGGCTCAGCCTATCCATGAGCAATTAATATTTATTCAGTTGTTTAGATCTGACTTTATTTGTGTGAAAAGTGTTTTGTAATTGTATTTTTATAGTTCCTGGGTTTCTCTTGGCAGGGAGACTCCCAAATGTTTTATATTGTCTGTAGCTATTTTAAATGGAATTTCTTTTTCTCTCCATTACCACTAAACTTTGTTGGTAATAGAGAGAAATACTTATGATTTATGTGAGTTTATTTTATAACCTACAACTTTGCTAAAGTTGTTAATTATTTTAAATATTTATAGTTGATTCTCTAGGATTCTTTAAGTATGTTTTCATGTCATGTGCAAAGAGTGATAGTTTTGTTTCCTTGTTGCTTATTTTAATTCCTTCCATTTCTTTTTCTTCTCTTAATGCCCTAGCCAGCATTTCTAGTACAATATTGAAAAATTGTGGTGATAATGGACATCCTTGCTAATTAGAGGTTTTAAACAGAACTTGGTTTTAGGAAAATTCAGTGGAAGTATTTTAAGATCAATTAGCAAGAATATTAAGTGCCTACTAGGTGCCAGGGACTGTACTAGGAAATAAGGATATAAAGTCAAAACTGAAACAATTCCTATTCCCAAGGAATTTCATAGTATATGGGAGAAACAATTTGTTCACATGTAAGTATAATATAGGTTTAAATATTATGTGAGGCTCAGGAAAAATCACATGTAAAGACAATACAACTTCTAAGCAAAATGCATTTTCAAATGATAAATTAATTATTCTATTTCAAAGTACAGAAGGAGTGGAATGAAAGTCTCCACACAGATATTATGGGCCAAGCTTCCTCTATCACATTGGAATTATTTTTAAGATTTTATCTAAATGAAGACTGGCTTTGTTCATTTCAAGTAAAATTTGCAACTTTTTCTTGCTCTTTGAAAACTGTGAATTCTAAACAAAGCATGAAGCTGAGTAATTTTTCAAATTGGATTTTTCATTTTGTCATGTGATAACTTTTTTATTTTGTCAAGTTATATTCCTGCTTTCTTTGTAGACATAAGAAGATTTATGGCAAATTAAGTTAGTGTTTATTTGGACAAACAAATGCAATAAATCAGCACACCATTTCAATAAAATGTTATTAATCAAACATATTTTTCTATTCAGTATTACATTACCTTTAAAATTAAGGAAAACATTAGTGGCAATGAAACTAGTTTCAATCAATATATTCCTGTAATGAAATCTTTTGCATAAGAAACTTTTCTTTTTAAGGTGAAAAAAATTGGCCCTGCCCTAGCTAGAACTCAAGACAGGCACTTTAGGGCTTTTGAAAAATTCTGTTTGTAATACTACATTGTAATATTTTTATTTGATTTTGGTCATATGTTTCTGAAATGGTAGCATGTGAGAACCTGAGTATGATTTGCATGATGACTTTTTTCACATAAGGGATTTATTTGGGGGGTTGCCTTGGGAAGAGCTCAAGTGTGCACTGTTGTTCAAAGTGTGGTCAAATTATTTTTGATGGCTTGGCTACTAGCATTACCCAGAAACTTAGGATTGGCACCTTTTTCTCCTGATGTTTAAGCATCATGTAATATAAATATTTTAAAAACAATTTTCTGATTACATTTTAAGAGGAATGGAAAATTAATAATATTGCAAAAAGTAAGAAAAATTCTATTTAAATGTGTATCATAAGGAACCCCTTCCCTATATACAAATATTGTTGAACCAGAAGTGAAATGGATTTTTAATGAAATGATGGCAAAATCACATTGTATTATGATGCTCCCTTTGTAGACTTTTTCTTAGGAGACTAAGGTCTCGCTAGGCACGTGTTGATGGAGTTTTGTAGAACCTGTGTGATCAGGATTGAAAGTGTAACAGGCAATTGTCACTGGCTCGTGTTTGGATAGCTGAGCAGCCTTATGGAGGACTGCTGTTTAATAGACATAACCTGGGAATTAAAAACATTTGGATGTTAATTTGCATATATATTCCAGTGAAGAACCATAAAGAGAAATTCATTTTACAGATACTTTTGTTTGCTGCTCTATGGAGGGGAAAGGAATTCAATAGCTGAATAGTTGTCATCCTCTGACAGCTTAAGAGAACCTGGAGAGTTGTCGGGGGCTTGGCTTCACTCCCCCAATCCTCTCATTTCATATTTTTAATCTGAATGTAAGAAATAGAGATGTTATCTTACTGTGGTTTTGTTCTCATTAAAATTTCAAGAAATTGTTATTCTGGGAGATGAGAGTTATGTTTAGGGGAAAAAAATATTTATGAAAATCTGAGCCATCTTGCATATTCTGTTGACTTAGACTGGATTTTGCATTGCCCAGCAGGCAAATATATTTGAGCATATTGCCACACAACTCTAATAATAAATGAGTGAACACTAAACTCATCCACTACTACAACTATCATTTTAAAAGCATTTCACACACTCCTTTTCGTCTATTTTAAATGCATATGTTCATCAAACTTTTAATACCTGGGTGATCCTACTCAAAATCTACGTTAAAGTGAAGCACAAGGTGGCAATAAACTTGATTCTAGCTTTTATCTGTCTTGGTTCCACCTCAAAGCTTTTAAATATTACATTTCTAAAGTAAGAATTTCTTTTGTGTTAGTCATTTCTGTGAACACCTGTGAACTGCTGTGTTTAATTGGGCTACAGCTGGCATTAATTGTGTGTAGAGAGTATGGCAGGGGGTGAGGAGAAGCAACTGACTGATTGGTTGTCTTGCCATTGTCTCCTTTTATCCATTTTTTTTCCTCCCTACTTGGTGTCTTTTTATAAAGGTTAGGAAAGCTGGAATGACTTGGGTGCCTGGAGTGGAAGGGATTCTAAGAAGGTCTTGATGTTTCCTGGATAAAGGTATCTAAGGAGTTGTGATTATTAACATCTTGGTCTTTCTGAGTAACCCTGAATTTTTTTTGAACACAAATGGAACTGAGATATGAAAACGACAAGAAGAAGATTGGGGTAGAGGCATCATGAGGTATAATCCTGTAGTGTATTTAGAGTCCTTATTTTAAGACTTATGCCATAAATGCTCATATCTTGAAGGTCTCCATAGTAAATGTCTATATGACACTTCTCTTGGCTTAAACCAAATGCAGAAATTTGGAAAAACCTACTGAATTAATTGAGTAGAGTAGATGCTGACCACAGTGTTGTAAAAAGGCAGCATCAGCTGCCCTCCATCCTTTAGAGAAGCTTAGACCCTGGACCACAGAGGAAACAGTATTTACTGTTTGAAAATAGGGTGACTAGTAGTTTTTCCCAGCCCTGGTATCCTTACCTCATGATAGATTTGTGCATCTTTTCCTAGGGAATATTATTTACTTCTTTTCCCTACCCCTACCCTCCAAAGAATTAATCCCTAATTTGCTCTTTCACAGTAAGCATGATATGGATAAATCACCTTTGCTTTCTGTACCAAACAGTGGTGGTCATCCTATAAGACCTGTGTTTAATTCCAAGTGTGCTTGGGGGAGAGAAAAAGTTTTTGCGGTAGCTAAATGAGTTTGAATTTCTAACTGTATTAGAAAAAAGCCAAAGCTGAGGAAGGAAAGGTTGTATTTTTATGTCTACCACAGGGGTGTGAGAACAGAATAAAATCAAAAGTTATGGTGGCAAATGAAGGAGGCTGAATCTGTTTGTGCATACAATCATATCCAATGTAGTGTTTGATTTAGTTTTACTTTTATTTGAAATTTTAGTTTTTATTGTATGCAATAACTATTGGAAGATATATTTTCTGGACCATGGTATAGAATTGAGCATGAATGGTTTAAACTTTTTACTCTTACTTGTACTTTTATCTTTCCAAGCATTGCTGTCTACTAATTTTTGAGACTTGTAATATCTAGGTCTTCATATGTTAAAAATAATTTATACATAATCATATCTTATATTTTCATGGTACTTTACATTTTAAAAGCAATTCCATATATACATACACATATATAACATTATATATTCCATATATACACACATATCTACATATGTGTGTGCATGTGTGTGTGTGTTTATATATATAAAATTTGATCCTTTCAGCAAAATACTAAAAGATATGGAAGGTGCACCCTGATCAAGCACAAAATTGACAGTCTGCTGACTTCTGATATGGAAGAGTGCATCTTCTCCCAGTCATAGGTGATAGTTGATGTCAAGAAATTAAGTTCAATTCCTTTCTTGTATGTTTGTTTACTAAGGCTTTCCTGATGTTTCACTTGTTATTTTTTTGTTCCAAGTATTTATCGTAATCATTGCCAGGATGGCTTTAAAAATCTTTTCAGTGTGATTGTTTTAGTTCTGAGTGGTTCACCAGATGTCTTCGGGAGAGATTATATTTGAACAGTAATCCTAACACATAATAAAAATTTGCCATTTGAAGAGGAATATCAGCATTTATAATTTAGGATGACCTAAGTATATAAAAACAAACTGTAAAAATGAACTCATGTGCTAGGACTGTAATGACTTAATTTATGATCCTTTATCTCAAAATCTAAGATTTTGCTGTCTTCCCTCAGATGGAGTATGATCTAAATTCTAGAAATTTTAAAATCTGGGGAGTAATTAAAGGAATTTGAATTAGCAATTTTCTTTTATAGTTTCCAGGAATTATCAATGATTTCTGGGACATTTGATATAATTCCAATCCATCCCTTATTACAAGATCAGGAAGCAAACAGAAAACCTATTGTATGTCTGTATCTCAACTGCACATAAAAAAGTAATCATAATGACTTGCTCTATACAAAAATAGAAAGGGGTCATAATTCCCCTGTTATGGTAAAAGGAGTTTCTAAAGTGAAGGATTGCCTATGCTTAGCCTAGAGAGACTGAAATGTGGTTAATTATCTCACACTAATAGTAGCTGGAGGAACCAACATTTCAACTATTTTCTTGGTGTTTGCTGTATCATCCTGCAATTAATTCTTAGGGCTGCAAGCAACTTTAAAGGAGAAATATGGCTAAGACTTGCAGAAAGATCCTGATTTCCTAACAGTTTAATGTGAGCCATTAAAGTGAAGTTCAGTTGTCATTCATTTGCCCAAGATGTGCCTGTCTGTTTAAAACTGCTCAAGCTCCAAAATTCAGCTGGTGAAGCAATCAGAAGTATTTCTTCTTCATCTCTTTTTTATATTAGGGAGATTACCTTCTAAGTGATTTGTTTGAATACCAGAATCATTTCTGTAGCTTATAGATTTCTTTTCATGCAGAAGAGGGTTGAATCTTAACTAACTATTGCTTTGCTGAATTGGGATTATGGTGTTATTGCATCAGCTCATTGAATAGATCCCCAAGTCTGCAGCAAACATAGCCATGGTAAAAGGCACCTGGTGATATTAGAATTGATAGGAAGGTACACACACACACATAGAGAAACATGTTTTTCAATAATGGGTCATTTTTCCCCCAGAAATTCATATGTGTATGGCTTCATTAGTGCTATTGAACAATTAATTATATTCATCTTTAGTTACCATTACTAATTGACCTAATCATAGTAGCATCACACCTGGTAGTAGTTAGTTGCATAACAGTTCAGTTTGCATATGGTTAGACCCCACTGGACAGTAGATCATGTTCAATTCTTAAAATTGCCAAAAATCTTAAACAGGTCATATTCTGAAGTCAGGCAGATTTGTTTGACCCATAAACTACTGGTTGGATGCTTACACCACAGATTAATATATTCCATAATACACAATTTATCACTTAAATTATGTACCACCTTGTCTTATTTTCCAATTTTGAGTATATAAGTTGTGCTCAAGTATATCACAAAATTAATAAATATTTATTAGGAAACTACTTTAGACATTGTGCTAGGTTCTAGAAGTTTGAATTAAAAGAAAAAAGTCCCCAGTCTCATGGATCTTACAATCCATGGGAAAAACCAAAAACATATACATATATATTCCAAAAAATATAAGGAGTAAAAAATAAGTAGTTAAGTTCAAGTTTGGGGTATCAGGAAAAGTTTCACATAGGAACTGCTAATTAAGTTGAGTTTTGAAGTTGTAGCAGCAAGCATCCCAAGCATCCTCAGGGTTGCTGCCACCACAGGTTCTTGGATCTGTTTTGATAAAGGAAAGCAACTCAAAATGGGTTAACAAGCTTACTTTAATCAGTCAAACATGTATCGTTTACCTAGTTCAGGGGAAAAAGGTCAGCACCCCGCACTTCAGAATACACAGACAGAATTATCAAGTCAGAGAAACAGATTAAGTAGACAGATTTCCAAACTGTCCAACCATTACATCCATACCAAATCAACATCTGGGTTTTTCAAAGCCGAGGGGGGGCTCTCAACAACAGCTTCCCAGAATCCAGATCAAATCACAGAACACTTCTCAAAGTGAGCCCCCAAAACAAAGCCTCACATCAGGGCTTATATAGCCTTCTCCTGGCTCAGAGAACGTAACAACCTTATTGACTCACTTGCCAATCAAGAAGTATCTACTGAAAAACAAGCCTCCCACCCCAGGCTCCAGGTGCACTTTAGCCTAGGGGCAGGGAAGATCTTAAAAATTTACATTCCCATTACAGAAGTGAGTAAGGGATTCCTTGAGGCTAAGAGAAGAACCCTTTATCAAGGCTTTGAAGGAACTAGTTGTTCTTCCATCCAGGCCTCCAGTCAGATGTGAGAGACCTTTGAGAAATTTAGAAGATATTTGTTGTTGTTCAGTGTTGTCTGATGCTTCCTCACAATGTGGACACTACACCTTTCTGTCTGCTGTTATCTCCAGGTTCATGTTCATTGTTTCTATGACACTCTCTTTCCATCTCATCCTGTGAGGTCCCCTTTTCCTTTTGCCTTCAATCTTTCCCAACTTTGGATCTTTTCCAGTAAGTCCTGTCTTCTCATTATGTGGCTAAAGTATTTAAGCTTCAGCTTCAGTATAGTGAATAGCCTGAATTAATTTCTTTAATTATTGACTGATTTGATCTCCTTTCTGCCCAATGGACTCCAAAAAGTCTTCTCCAGCACCATTATTTGAAGATGTCCCTTCTGTGGCACTCAGCTTTCCTTATAGTACAATTCTCACAGTCATATACTACTGCTGGAAAAAGTCATAATTTTGACTTTACAGGCCTTTGTCAGCAAGGTGATATGTCTCCTTTTTAGTATTCTATCCAGATTTGTGATAGCTTTCCTTTCAAGGAGTATCTTTTAATTTCATGACCACAGCAGCCATCTGCAGTGATCTTTGAGATCACTACCCATGTTTCCTGACCACTGCAACCTACCTGAAGTGATGTAAAATTTCATTTCTTTGAATATAAAATCTTGACACTGCTTCCATTTCTTCTCCCTCTGTTTGCCACAAAGTGATGATACCAGTTACCATGATCTTAGATTTTTTTGATGTTAAGTTTTAGGCCAGCTTTTCCACTCTCCTCTTTTCACCCTCATCAACAGGCTTCTCAATTCTTCTTCTGCCATCACAGTGATGTCATTTGTATATCTGAGATTATTGATATTTCTCCTGGCAACCTTAATGCCAGTTTTTGATTCATCCATGGCATTTCACATGATGTACTCTGCATATAAGTTAAATAAGCAAGGTGACAATATAAAGCCTTGTCGTACTCTTTCCAATTTCAAACCAATCAGTTGTTCCATGTTTGGTTCTAACTGTTGATTCTTGGCCCACATATATGTTCTTTAGGAGACAAGTAAAATGATCTGGTTTTCCCATTTCTCTGAAGACTTGCCCCATTTTATTGTGTTCCACACAGTCAAAGAAAGGCTTTAGTGTAGTCAAGGAAGCAGAAATAAATAGGTTGGGGTTTTTTTTGTTTGTTTTTGTCTGAAACTTCCTTACTTTCTCCATAACCCAGTGAATGTTGGCAATTTAGTTTCTAGTTCCTTTGCCTCTTTGAAAATCAACCTACTTGGGGCAGCTAGTTGTTGCAGTGAATAGAGCACAGGCCCTGGAGTCAGAAGGACCTGAGTTCAAATGCAGCCTCAGACACAACACAAAAACTAGCCGTGTTGGGGTGGCCAGGCAGAACAGCAAGTAAGAGCACTGGCTCCAGTGTTGGGATGACCTGGATCAAATCTGAGCTCAGAAACTTAGCACCACACCCAGAAATAACTGGCCGTGTAACCTTGAGCAAGTTACTTAACTCTGATTGCTTTTAAGGAAAAAAAAAACTAGCCATGTGACCTTGGGCAAGTCACAACCCCAACTGCCCTCCAAAAAACAGAAAAGAAAAGAAAATGAGCCTACTTTTCTGGTAAATTTTTTTTTTTTTTTTGCTTTTTGGAAGGGGGAAGGTAGGGCAGTTGGAATTAAGTGACTTGCCCAAGCTCACACGGCTAGGTTTTTTGTGTTAAATATCTGAGGCCGGATTTGAACTCAGGTCCTCCTGACTCCAGGGCCAGTCCTCTATTCACTGCTACACCTAGCTGCCCCATCTTCTGGTAATTCTTGGCTCACATATTCCTGAAACTTAGCTTGCAGAATCTTAAGCTTAACCTTGCTGGTCTGTGAAATGAATGCAATTGTTTGGTAATTTGAAGGTATTGAATATCAAAAACTTAGAAGCTTAGTCAGTCAAAATGATGATGAGATTTTAGGTAACTTCACTAACA
Organism: Petaurus breviceps papuanus; assembly: GCF_028583685.1. NCBI lineage: Eukaryota > Metazoa > Chordata > Mammalia > Diprotodontia > Petauridae > Petaurus > Petaurus breviceps. The sequence continues at coordinate 14,392,512 of NW_027185712.1, read as the reverse complement.
CTTTTAGCGAGGAAGGCTTTTTAGAAGAGTTGGCACCTGAGTTGAAACTTGAATGAAGACAAGAATTCTAAAAATCATACATGAGAATGATATACATTCTGAGCATGGGGGACAAAGTCCCCTGTGCTTATACAAAGGTGTAGAATTTGGAGAAGATGTGATGAGTTCACAAATCAACTAGTAGTCCAGGATAATAAATATTTCTTGAGTAACTGCTATATGCTAGGTAGTATAGAGACTACAAAGATGTATCTGCTAAAGGAGCTTAATTATTTTAGGGGAATAAAAACATGAAAAATTAAGTAAAGCAGGCATACCTATATTGTCTCACTAACATAACTTATTTATAACTAGACCCTAGTGTAATGTGACCTCATTGTAGCATGGATCATTCTATCACCCATTCTATTTATATCATCATTTCTATGGAACTGACTGCCCATCTAATAATGTTTTGCCTAACACTGATGGGGGATGGTTCTAGGTTATACAGGAACTCTGATTCTTATCAACAACCAGAATGCCAGCGATTCAGTCTGGAAAGAATTCAGTAGGCCCAAGCAGACTTGGAGTCAGAATTGTAAAAGTTTATTGTTACACATTACAGAGGGCAAGGGTCCTTAGGGGATCTGCAAGTTTATTGTTACACTATACAGTGGGCAAGAGAACCTGCAAACTTAAAGAAGACATAAGCATAGTTTTTAAGGAGTCTAGGGAATTAATCAGATGTCAATTATGCTAACTAGGTGAGTGAGGGTGGGATTAGGGAGGAGTTAAGGAGTGGTCAGTGCTTAAAGGAAAATGCACTTTTTTTTTTAAAGCAATTGGGGTTAAGTAATTTGCTCAAGGTTACATGGCCATTTATTTCTGGGTGTGGTGCTGAGTATCTGAGCCTGGATTCGATCCCCCAGGTCATCCCTACACTGGGGCCGGTGCTCTTACTCAGGAGCCACCTGGCCGCCCCTAAACAATTGGGGTTAAGTAACTTGCTCAAGGTTACAAGGCCAGGTGTTTCTGGGTGGATGCTAAGTGTCTGAGCCTGGATTAGGATTCGATCCCCCAGGTCATCCCGACACTGGGGCCGGTGCTCTTACTCCCTGTGCTACCAGGCCTTCCCTGAACATGCACTTTTAATGTTAACTGCGCAGGCATATTGCCTATAATTCACTGGGAAATAGCCCAAGGGGGGGGCTACCTGGAGGTGTGGTTTTAGGCCTGAAACGTCACTAAGTCAGCTAGCGGTCAAGGGCTGACTGAGAAGTGCCTAGTCTGCCACCCATCAGTGTCATGTTTGACAAGATGGATGTTTGGAACCAAGGCTGACAGGGACTCAGTATGTGGATAATTGGCTAAGGAGTTAACCTATAGATAGGGCATTGAAGGATTCATGGGTCCAGCTGCCCACTTTACTAAAGGGACATAACATTTGCCTAAGCTAAAATGTTTATAGATGGTTTAGTGAAGGATTCATAGGTGTAGCTTTTTATTGTTCCAAGCAGAGATAAACAGTTCTTGAGTTGTTACTGGGCAGAGTGCTGGCAGGGGGAAGGGTAGAGTTAATGCTCTGAGGCTGGGGAGGGGGGTAGTGTGATTTTACAGACTGTAAAATTTTTACAGATTGTAAAATTTACAAACTGATGTTACAAACTGATATTATAGACATAGATCCCAAGTACCCCATCAACACATTTTCTTAAACATTTACTGACATTAATTGGGGCATGTCTGTTCAAGGTTAAAATGATTCAAACTAATGACAAGATCTGAGAACTGACAGGAACCTCAGGAAAATATCTAAATTCTCAAGCTTTGGGGGCTCAGGACCCCTTAAAGAACCTTTGTTGATGTGTTATATCTATTGATATTTACTATATTAGAAAATCTTAATATTATTATTAATATTATTAAATCTTAATATTATTATGAGAATGGTTTTGACCTGAAAAATCCCCTGGAACTCTCAGAGACCTCAAGTAATCACTGTACCTACACTTTGAAAACCACTAATCTAGTTCAACTCATACCTAATCAAGAATACTGTCTACAACATCATAAACAAATGATTATCCAAGTGTGCTTGAAAACCTGATTTCATATCCCTTCGCCGTGTTTTGGGAGCAAGTCAGTTTACCTCTTTGGGCCTCAATTTTATCATCTATAAAATGAGAAAGTTGGACTAGGTGATGTCTAAGGTCTCATCTAATTCAGTTATTTTCTTTTCCAATTAACTTACTACCTCTTGACTGAAGTTCATTCCCCTTTGAATAGCCCTAATTACTAAGGAGTTTTTCCTTATGTTGGACTTAAATCTCTCATTGTAGCTTATGCTCCTTATTCAACCTTTTAAAACTGAGCCATAAAACTCTTAATACAAAGTGCACATGAATGTCTTTCAAATATGTAAGGACTAGTAACCTCTCCCTCTAAGTCCCCTAGGAGACTAGACTCCTAAACCTGATACTTCATTCAAATTCCCCATAGCCTATTTTTGCCAAGACCTGTCAATCTTAACTTTGTAACACCTCTTGAATAAGACCCCATCTCTCCCTGGATACTGCTACCACCCTGGTGTAAGACCTTCATTTTTTCACACTTTGTTGTAGTAGTCTGCTGTTTGGTCTGCCTGCCACCCCAGTCTGTTCTCTGCTCTGCCACCAAAGTGCTTTTCCTATAACAGATCTGATCATGTTACCCTCTACTTAATAAACTCCCATTACTCCCTATGACTTCCAGGATCAAATATAAAATTGGTGTTCAAAGCTCTTCAAAACCGAATTTTCCCCATCCAGTCTTTTTATACCTTATTACTCTACCCCCAACCTCCACACACATTCTCATTGATTCAGAAATATTGGCCTCTTAACTATTTATTTGCAATTTATTTATTTGCAAATAATAGCAAACAAATAGCAATAACTCCAGGCATTTTCATTGATTATCTCTCATGCACAGAGTGCTTTCCCTCCTTATTACTGCCTCTTGGCTTCCTTCCACTCTCCAAGAAGCCTTTTTCAATCCCTCTTAATTCCAGTTGTCGTTTTGTCCTATCCAGCTCTTCCCATACTTCACGCCCATACTTGCATGAGGTTTTCTTGGCAAAGACACTGGGGTGGTTTGCCATGTTCATCTCCAATGGATGCAAACAGAGGTTAGTGACTTGCTCAGGTCACAAAACTGTTAAGTGTCTGAGGCTGGATCTGAACTCAGATTTTCCTGATTCCATGCCCCACTGTTCCATCCACTAAGCCACCTAGTTGCCTTCCTTCTGTTGATTATTTTCACTTAATCCTCTATATGGTTTGTATTTAGTTGTTTGAATATGGTCTCCTACATTAGGTCATGAGTTTCTTGAAGGCCAGAACTGTTATTTGCCTTTCTTTGTATCCTGAGCATTTAGCATAGAGCCTGGTACACAGTAGGTGTTTAATAAATGTTTATTGATTGACTGATGGATTTCATCCCTAAGCTTAGATTAGATAGCATCAGAAATGAAATTGAGGACTGACCAAAACCTGAAGAGGAAAAGTTAAGAGAGCCATAAGTCATTAAAGATCTTCACTTAATGTAAATACCAGAAGTTTTACCTACTTATGAAGTAGATGACAAAAACTGCACATTATCTCAAGTGATTTTGAAAAGGAGATGGGTGTGCTTAGACTTGAATTTTTAAAAGCTGCTTTTGAGTTTGACAGCATGAATTATGTCAAAAGAGAATAATTCAAAAAAGATGGTATCTGCTGTAAGCACCATAAATGAATGATATTTGAAAAGAGGGGTAATAACATTCAGGACCTTCATATAATTTATTCTGTAACCTTTGCCACAGTAAAAAAAAAAATATATATATATATGTATATATATACATACACATACACACACATATATGGAAAAGTAGAATTATAAAGTTGTATATCAAAAGGACAGGTGACAAAAATCACATTGGCAGAAATTACTTCAAAGAGGTATTAAAGGTATGTGGAAAGGCATTGGACATTTACATTATTTTCTACAAAGTACACATAATAGGAAATTTAACATTACATTATTCAAATAAAAGTAACAACAAAAGAAGTATGAGGGGGGAAATCCAGAAAACAAAACCATGTTGGGGATTTTAGATACTTGTACTCAACAATTAAAATACAATGTCAAATTTTGCAATGATAAGATTCAGAGCAGCTAAACGAATAAAAGAAACAATTCCATCTTAATAAAAATCTTTACTGGAGAGGGAGTGAGGGAAGGGAATAAGCATTTATTTAGGGCCCACTAGGTGCTAGGCACTGTGCTGCATACTTTATAATTATCTCATTTGATTCTTGAAACAACCCTGTAAGATAAATGCTGTTATTGTCCCTATTTTACACTTGGGGAAAATGAGGCAAACAGAGGTTAAGTGACTTGCCCAGGGTCATCCAACTTGTGTGTATCTGAAGTTGGATTTGAATTCAGGTTTTCCTGACTCCAAGTCCAGCGCTCTATTTTACCATCTAGCTGCCTCACAAGAAGCTTGAGAAATAAATCAGAGTCAAAGGAGAATGCTCAAAGAAGGAGGATATGGAAAATGTCTGGTCATGCATATGATTGCAAGAAGTCCACCATAACATGTACACAAGTTTGATCAAACAAAAACCAGAAAGCTTGCACATTATTAATATAATGAATGACAAAAATATCAAGGAAAAGTGATATCTCTCTGAAAAGATAGAAACCAGTGAGGCCAAATAAGAACCATAATGATTGGCTTAAATACCTAACAGTTTTGCATAAATTATTAGCAAGGGACTTTATCACTTTCCTCTTGAATGTAAACTAGACTCCACTTTTCTTAAGAGAAGCAGTCATGTATCTGTTACCAAAAATGAGAACCTCAATGGCCCTTCCACAGATAGGCCATTATGGAATGATATATTTTATGCAAAGCATTCACTGCTTGTATCACTGAAAATTCTACAAATGCAGGAAAACAGCATATTGACTGAGGAGGAAAAAGTGTACCAAAAAATCCCAGGCGCATAAAGAGCAACTATTCATCAGTTTGGTAATTATTGAACACATTTCCTGGAAGCACTACAACATTTTTCCTGCCTTTTTTTGGTTATCACACAATTTCTGACTTAGTTCTGTACTTACAACCTATTTTAATGCAGCAAATACTTTGCACTGAAGAATGTTATTAGTAATTGATTTCCATGTGGAAAATGTTCTTGATTTAAACAGACCAATGGCTCTGTAACATCAAGAAGTGATATCAGATGTAGCAATTTCAGGAAAACAGTTAAACCAAATAATGGACCTGCCTAGCCTGAAATCCACGATTATTTCTAAAAAATGGAACTAAGTATGACTTCTACACTAATGAAGAAGTCAAACAAAAAAATCTTATTAATCACTTTATGTATTTTAATCACTTTTTGTACATGGATGAAATAAAGGTACATGACTCTACCAAAAACACTTTAAACAGCTTCTTCATCTTATGGAATCAATAAATAAAGACTCTTCAATAGTATAAAAATATAATTCTGACTTATTACGTATAAATTTCCTAAAGTAGGCCATGGAAACATAGGTACTAAAGTTTTTTAGCTTGAATCCAGAGGTCAATTATTACTAATTGTCCAAAGTTCTATCATCTGTAAATACCTTGGTCTTCTCCAGTCCACCATCAAACAAAACTGTCAAGAAGAAAACTATGACTACATATGTTGATACTTACTGGCATCCTAAAATCAAAGCTGATTGAGAAGAACACATTTGAAATAATGACCTCTATACAATTCCAGTCCTACAGAACTGCAAACTAGATAGTAATAGATTTAAAAATCTATCCTAACAAATGCATCCTAACAAAAACCTGTATGATCTTAATTAGACACAAGACCCATCACCTTGGGCAGCTATAGAAAGATTAGAAAGGATAGATAGGGGGCGGCCAGGTGGCGCAGTGAGTAAGATCGCCAGCCCCAGTTTTGGGAGACCTGGGATCGGTTCCAGCCTCAGATACTCCGCACCCACACAAAAATAACTGGCCGTGTAGCCTTGAGCAAGTTACTTAACCCCGATTGCTTAAAAAAAAGAAAAGAAAGGTTATATAGGATAGGTTAGAAAGGAAAGATAGAAGGGAAAGAGGAGAGAGAGATTGTGAAGCATTTTTAGATCACATGATAAAAATCTTTTCAAATACTTTGAGAACAAATAAACATCACTTGGCTAATAGTAATAACAGTTGGTAACTGGTATAAACCATTGACTTTGTTGATTGTAACTGAAAGAAGGGATGTATTACACAACTAAGGTATGGGTAGATAAAAACTCTTAGGAAAAACATCTGGAGTTTTAGTGAACTATAAGTTTATTTACTGTAATAAAACAATGTGTCATGGAAGTCACAAAAGCTCTTAATCCAAGGTCAGTAAGATACAAACCATCTAGATTGATAGAGGCAATTATTCTACAGTACTTGATCAAGCAATATGGTATGCCATATTTAGACTCAGAAAGACCTGATTTCACACCTATTCTCTGATGTTTACTATCTTGACAATCGTGAGAAAGCAATTAAATCTTTCTGACTCTGATTCTTCATCAATAATAATATTGAATAATACCTGTTAGTATTACTAGAGAGGGAGTTCTAAGGTGTTAGTTCTAAGACTGACATGAAAAAATGTTAATTTAATGCTGTGAAACTTCAAATTGCTATGTGAATGTCAATTTTTCACAAAACATAATAATAGTAATTGATCTTATTTTGTTCAGTGGAGTTTCTATAGAAACAATTCTAGGACAAATCACAATGCTGTTTTTATTCTTTAAAATTAATGTAGTATCGACTTGAATAGGTGGAAAAAATAACTTTCATGTAGTTGGATAAAAGCACCAGTATATAAGCTCATTTCCTATAGGCTTACTGAAAGTGCTCTTGGTGCAACTTCTATAGGAGATGGAATGTGGCAGCTAGGTAGCAGTGTGGCTGATTGCCAGACCAGAATCTGGAAGACCTGAATTCAAATCCTACCTCACACACTTACTAGCGGTTTGACTTCAGGCAAGTCTCTTAACCTCTCTCTGCCACAGATTTCTCATCGGTAAAATGGGGATAAAATAACGCAAAATTGTCATGAGGATGAAATGAGATATAACTTGTAAAGTACTATATACATGCTAGCTATTAATATGATGATAATGAGGATGTATTCTCATCCTGTTTCCACATGATTTTGATTTTTTGTGATTGGTTTCTATATTCTGAAAGCACAACTCAATGCAATTTGAAGAGTATTGATATTTAGTATGGCTTTGCCTATTAAAATATTTTTTCTTAGGTTTTTAAGGACCTTAGGTTTTTGTATCTGGGTGATTGTGGGCAAGAACTTATATCTGGTATACTGCTTTCTTCTCAGTACAATATATTAACTGTTTGTAAGGATATTTTGAGGTCTACATTTGTATTATAAGGATTTTGCTATTTGTTAGTCTCTGAAATACAAGTACATTTTGATGTTTAATTCTGGCAGTACAAGGCATAGGTGCTAAATTTTTGCAGCCTGTAGTGATGTGTTACACCATTTCTACCATTTGGTTACATAATCTATATTGATAACTGTGATAGTAATGGCAATTAAAGATTCCCCTGTATTGGCTTGGTTTTCAAAGTGATTGTGTTAAACCCAGAGTTTGTTAATCCCACCTGTGGGATGGACTTGTTGATGTGAAAAGAGAGTCCTGAACTGGGAGGAGCTGGTGATGTAGATTTGGAGAGACAAGAGGGAGGCAGAAGATTTTTTTTTTTTTGGAAGCAGCACCTCGTGGAGAGAGAGAGACTAAGAGAATTGCTGGTGGCCGCTTTGAATCGCCCTGGACTTTTGAGACCTGCCCCCTGAGCTGCCAAGGACTGAGGAGACATGGCTGTTTTGCTGGCACTTTGTCTGTCTGTTTTGATGTTGTTTTGCCAGATTTGTCCACTGGTGAAAGACAGTCCTTTTGTTGAAGAAGTTCTGGAACCTGGCTGTTCGCTAAGAAGCCCTGAGACTGTCCTGCAGACAAAGAGTGAATACTGTCCACTGGTGAAGGACAGTGCTGTTGTTGCAGGGGTCTGGAGACTGTCCTGCAGACAGAATGAATACTGTCCACTGGTGAAGGACAGTGCTGTTGTTACAGGGGTCTGGGAACCTTTCTGTTGGCTCAGAAGCCCTGAAGAAGGATTTTCTTGTTGTATGTTTACAGAAATCCTAGGAGAGGGTTTTGCTAATGTTTTCAGGGGTTCTAGGACTGTTCTACAGAGGATGAATTAATGAAGAGACTGGCTATGTATCTTGTGGCCTTGCTAAGCCTTGTCTCCCCAGGAACTAAGATTGCTGAGAACTTGCCTCCTGTCAAGATGAAGAAAAGACCTCCTTTTGGGTATTAAGTGCTGAGCTTAAACTTGATGTAACTCTGGGGTAGATTCAATTGTGATCCAGGGGTGGGGAACTTTTGACCTTTTTGTGTTCTATGGTTGAGCAAATGAATGTATTTTACTTATGTTTAGAAACTAATCTCCATTTGAGAAGAGGGGCTTTGTGGTGGACTAAATGAAGGTACAGCCTAGGGGTGGAGAGGTATTTAGAACAAGGACCTTAGGTAGCCTGTTCTGTTTTAAAGGCTTGAAAATGTGGGTGCTTTCTACTTTATCTGCCTGTGCCAATATCATAACTACTCTGATGGCTTTCACTTTCTGGTTTTGGGACTCAGTCTTTTGGTATCTTAATAAATTTTCTAGTTTATTTCCCCCCCAAAAAATCTTCTGCCTCCCTCTTGTCTCTCCAAATCTACATCACCAGCTCCTCCCAGTTCAGAACTCTTTTCACATCAACAAGTCCATCCCACAGGTGGGATTAACAAGCTCTGGGTTTAACACAATCAATTTGAAAACCAAGCCAGTAGAGGGGAATCTTTATATTCCATTACTATCACAATAACTAAGTCAAAAATCTTGAAGAATAACTTTAGCTAATATTTTTACTTCAGGCATAGAGCTTTACACTAATACCCATTAAACTTCATTGTATTTGATTCATTTCTACCTAGTCAAGATCTTTTTAGACACAAACACTGTCATTCCACATGTTTGTTATCCCTTCAGATTTCCTGTCATCTGCCAATTTGACAAGCATACATCTAATTTAAGTCTTTATCCAAATCCTTAATAAAAAAATGATGAACAGCATATGGCCAAGGACAGATCTCTAGGGCACTCTAAGTTGGCAATGCCCCAATTAGAATTTTTTGGGGGTCCTGGTATTTAACTAATTCCAAATATAGGTAAAGGTACTATCATCTAGTTTATATCTCTTTATCTTAACTGCAAGTATAGAATGAAAGACTTTGTCAATAATATATGAAACTGATCATGACTAGAGTGTTTTGTACATAAATTCTTGGTATTTGTTGATTCATTAATTGCAAAATGAATTAAATAATTCTATAGGAACTTGGGGCCTCCTAGAATAATTGCCTCTGATCAGAGATGGAAAAAGCAGGATTTAAGCTAGATCTTAAAAGTAAGATTTCATTAAATAAAGAGAATTTTTGGTAGACTAGTACTTCCTCCTTCTTGTTTCATTTATAGCATGAATGTCAAGATTGATAGGATTTAGTTCGTCTAGTAATATGTTATAAAGTCAAGCATGAGCAGCTTTTAGAAGAATGCTGCTGTGAATAGCTTTTCAAGGTTCTGATTTACACAGTATAGTGAACACTCTGTTTATTCAATAACAAATCAGAGTAAAACATTCACAGAAAATCAAGGTGCAACATTCACAACAGCTTATCACTAAGATGGCCAGGTAGTTTTCACCGCAGTGGTTACAAAGTTTTCAACAAAGAACAATCATTTAGTAACTCAATCATTCAGTGATCCTTAAGGAGGTTTGCCTCCTTACTCAGTCACTCAATTGTCCAAGCCTCCTTAAGGAACACAAAATACAAAAGTCAAAGTACTCCACCCTAGGTGGTACATTCATTTAGTTAATCACAGAGTCCTTAATTCAGTCACAAAGTACAATCACAAATAAATTACAATTCCATCAGTCATTACGCAACAGAAAATAACACAATTGAGCAGACAGGGCTTCCAACTGTCTGACCATTACATCCATACTTATTTAGTCACCAGAGAGGGAAGCACCAACATTAGGGTTTTCAAAGAGGGGTGGGTTCAACGGCTGCCCAGAGCCTCATCTGGCCAAATCATATAACTCTTCCCAGAGTGAGTCCCAAAACAAAACCTCACATCGGGGTTAGTCACTACTTAGTATTCACTGAGAGGTCTTTTCATCTTGACTAGGGGCAAGTTCTCAGTTTCCCTGGATTCACCAATCTGTCACTTGGGTTCAAACGCAGACAGCTCCCAGGTCCTTGTCCAGCTCTCCACAAACTTCCTGTTCCATGCTGAAGCTCATGACATCCAGTCCACCTTAAATCCTTCACAGTCTTTGTTCCTGGGAAGTCAAGGCTTAACAAAGTCACAAACAAAGTATTGACACCACAGCCATGCCTGCTTGGCAGCTCTGGCTTCTGCCTCCATACGGCTTGCTCCAAGAAATTCTGACTCAGTTCTCAATTCTCTCCAGCAGCTGTTCTGCCTTCAGATGCTTGTCCCAAGAAATTCCGACTTTCCCAGCCAGGGTCTTTCCTTATATAAAGTATTGCTCCTCCTTATTCAGCCCCTTCCTGTTACGTCAGCAACAGGAGTTCATACCCTCTGTTTCTTTAACAGAGGTTTAATTTGAAACTAAACCTTTCAGTTTAGCAATACAAAAGGAACTTCAAATTTCATTACTATTACCTATGTCCATTTGGTCATTGTGAAATGTGACAAGGAGCTCATATTTAGAGTACTATCAGCCAAAAACTGATGTTGTATGGCTATAAATAATGAAATACTATAGGATCTGAAGAATTAAAAGTAACTATCATACAGAATGTAATGGAGAGATGTGTGGTGTGTGAGAGCAGGATTCAGTATATAGCATATAAGTACTTTAGAGATTTGGAGCAAAATATGTAGTCAGGAAAATGTAAAGTTAGAAAAGGAGCAATTTCAGGACATTTCCCCAGCAATGGAATGATTGAGTGAAGTCCTATGAGTATGTTTATTTTTGTAACTTTTTTTTGTTTTTCTTTTTTAAAATTTATTTACTTTTAGTTTACAACATTCATTTCCACAATCCCTTGAGTTTCAAATTTTCTCCCCCTCCTCCTCCCTCCTCCCTGCCATGGCAGAATGCAATCAAATATAGTATCTACAAATACCTTCATATTAAACATTAATCAAGTTGTAAAGAAGGATTATAACCAGTAGAGTGAATAGTGAGAAAGAAGAAGCAAAACAAAACAAAAAGAGAGAGTGCAAGTAGTTTGCTTCAATCTGCATTTAGACTCTATAGTTCTTTCTCTGGATGTGGATATCTCTTTCCATCATGGAAATTTGGAGTTGTCTTATAAACTTGCATTGCTGAGAGGAGCCCAGTCTATCAAAGTTAGCTGTCTGTAATGGGAATGCAAATTTGGAAGATCTTCCCTGCCCCTAGGCTAAAGTTCACCTGAAGCCTGGGGTGGGAGGCTTGTTTTTCAGTAGATACTTTTTGATTGGCCAGTGGGTCAATAAGGTTGTTACATTCTCTGAGCCAGGAGAAGGCTATATAAGCCCTGATGTGAGGCTTTGTTTTGGGGGCTCACTTTGAGAAGTGTTCTGTGATTTGATCTGGATTCTGGGAAGCCATTCTCCAGAGCATCCCCCCTCCCCCCCCCTTTGAAAAACCCAGATGTTGATTTGGTATGGATGTAATGGTTGGACAGTTTGGAAAGCTGTATACTTGATCTGTTTCTGTCTTGATAATTCTGCCTGTGTATTCTGAAGTTCGGGGTGCTGACCTTTTCCCCCTGAACTAGGTACATGATACATATCTGACTGATTAAAGTAAGCTTGTTAACCCATTTTGAGTTGCTTTCCTTTATCAAAGCAGATCCAAGAACCTATGCTGGCAGCAAACCCTGAGGACGCTTGGGGTGCTTGCTGCTACACTGTCACACATACGATGTGTCTGTAATCGTGTACAAAATTTTCCCGGTTCTGCTCTCCTCACTGAGCATCAGTTTATATAAGTCTCTCCAGGTTATTATGAAGTCTGTCTGCTTCTCATTTCTTACAGCACAAAACTATTCCATTACATTCATATACCACAACTTGTTTAGCCATTCCCCAATTGATGGGCATCCCCTTGATTTCCAATTCTTTGCCACCACAAAAAGAGCTGCTATAAATATTTTTGTACATATGGGTCCTCCTCCCACTTGTATGATCTCTTTGGGATAGTCCTAAAAGTGGTATTGCTGGGTCAAAGGGTATGTACATTTTTATAGCCCTTTGGGCATAATTCCAGATTTCTCTCCAAAATGGTTGGATCATATTTTTCTAACTTTGAATGCCAGAATATGCTGTTCAACAATTTTTTTACAACCTGACTGTTCTACTAGCAATGAATGAATGTGCCTGTTTCTCCAGGATCTCATGAGCTTTGAGTTTTGCTGATACCTTAAATATTTTTGCCAATTTTGATGGCTGTGAGGTAGTGATGTTGTTTTAGTTGGCACCTCTTTATTAGTGACTGAGGTTTTTGTTTCCATTTTTGTTTTTGCTTTTGCCTGAGAATTTTTCAAGTGATGTTTCCTCTTCATAATTGTCTTGCTTGTTCCTATCCTTTGGACTTTTATAACTATTGTGAACTTAGAGTTGCCACAGTAAGTTTTTAATACTTTAGATTAGTATTTTCTGAGTTCCTTTATATAGAAGTCTCATAAAGTTTAAGTTACCTCAAAGGAGGATCACCAATATAGGCAGAGCCAGAATTGGAAAGCTACATTATTCCTTCAGGTCCTCTCCTTAGTCTCCTAAAACTTAGTGTGCCCCTTGATTTCATAGAACTGAATTTCATAATGCTTATTTTCAGTTGTATCATGTTGTAGCAGCAAGCACCCCAAGCGTCCTCAGGGTCGCTGCCACCACAGGTTCCTAGATCTGCTTTGATAAAGGAAAGCAACTCAAAATGGGTTAACAAGCTTACTTTAATCAGTCAAACATGTATCGTTCACCTAGTTCAGGGGAAAAAGGTCAGCACCCCAAACTTCAGAATATACAGACAGAATTATCAAGACAGAAACAGATCAAGTAGACAGATTTCCAAACTGTCCAACCATTACATCCATACCAAACAACATCTGGGTTTCAAAGCCGGGGGCTCTGGACAACGGCTTTCCAGAGTTTCATCTGATCAAATCACAGACCACATCTCAAAGTAAGCCCCAAAACAAAGTTACACATCAGGGCTTATATAGCCTTCTCCTGGCTCAGAAAATGTAACAACCTTATTGACTCACTGCCCAATCAAAAAGTATCTACTGAAAAACAAGCCTCCTACCCCAGGCTCCAGGTGCACTTTAGCCTAGGGGCAGGGAAGATCTTAAAAATTAACATTCCCATTACACATGTCCAAGGAAATATCTGGTGTTACTTCTCTCCAATGCAATTTCTTTGGTAATTTATGCTATTTAACTTAGAGTTATAAATAGCATTATATGTGTAGAATTTTAAATCTTTGATAGCATCATCATTTAAAATTGTATCTTTTCCTATTGAAATTTGATATTGGATAGAAAAAATACGCATTGTTGCTCTGTTTTAACAAGCAAATTCTGGGTATTTAGTAATGCTATTCATTTTTTCTTTTCCATTATGTCATCTTATCAAATAAGATTCCTGATTGTTTTATGAATGTATAGAACTACCGTTGGTGCTTTCTACATTGAACATACTCAATACGATCAGTAATAATAAAACCTACTATTTCCCTCTGGCTTCAAAGCTTAAGGCAATACCATAGACCACTGCTGAGTAGATGTGGTTTTGTTTAAGTGGTACCAACTAGTAGGAAAACATTGCTAAAGAGCTTAATGGAGGCAGAAGTAGAAGGACCAGCTTATAGTTCTAACTGCCTAGTCAGGAGGGCCTAAAAAAGGAAAACAGTGGGAAGCAGTCATCAGAAAATATCCATCCTGAAAGAGAATCCCCTTGAAGTAAGTGCAGTGCACTTGGACTTGAGAGAACTGTTAGATTGTAAAATTAGTGGCATAAAGAATTATAGTTGGATGAAAATTTGAGATTCAGGGTTCCCAAACCCAGAAAGCATCCATTTTAGAGGCAGCTTTAAAATTTGAGCATAAAAACAATACTCTTTCCGAAATACTAGGTTTGTAGAACGGATTCTAAGATAAGCATATCTGAGATATAGGGAAACATTCAGCCCGTTTAGAGGGTAAATAGTGAGCGACTCTCACCCCTCTGAAGAACAGAGAGAAGGCTAAGTAAGATGTGGAAAGAAAGGTGCAACCAGGTAGGGTCAAGAAAGATTAGAATAGGGGCGACTGGGTGGCGCAGTGAATAGAGCAGCACCAGCCCTGGAGTCAGGAGGACCCGAGCTCAAATCCGGCCTCAGACACTTAACACTCACTACCCATGTGACCTTGGGCAAGTCACTTTACCCCAATTGCCCTCCAAAAAGCAAAAAAAAAAACCAACCCCAAAACAAAAGATTAGAATGAATAGATTTAAGGAACCTTGGAGAAACTAAATCCTGGTCAGAATCACTGTGGATTGAAATTAAAGAAAGCTTGAATTGAATTGTAGTAAGAGTTTGCTAAAGAGTACTTGTTGCAAGGGGTCAAGATAATGAAGAGAAAATGGAAAGTTGAGTGAAAAAAAAATATAGGACTTAAAATGGTTCCTGAAGGTTAGTTTTCAGATGTTCAGGATTCTAGTTTTGTCAAAAGAGATAGATGATAGAGCATTTATTAAGCACTTAACTATACACTAAGGCACTCTGCGAAGTAGTGGAGATATAAGTATGAGCAAATAAGTTAGTCTTTACCCTTAAGGAGCTTACATTCTGTTTTTTTTTTTATTTTTGGGGGAGGACAACTGCGGTTAAGTGACTTGCCCAAGGTCACACGGCTAGTAAATGTTAAGTGTCTGATGCCGAATTTGAACTCAGGTCTTCCTGACTCTAGGGTCAGTGCTCAATTTACCTAGCCGCCCCATGGAGCTTACATTCTAATGGAGTAAGACACCACACAAAGTGGCAGTACCCAAGAGGGTACCCAAGCAGGGGCAGAGTTATTGGTAAGAAAGTATAGAAATCTAGAAAGTGAGTCAAGCCAAGAGTAAAGTGAGTTTGACTACTCTCTCTCTCCTTCCCCCACCTTCCTCACCCCCAAGAAATGTTGGCCTGGGATAAGGCTTACCAACCAGGAGATTAGTCTTTGAGTTATATCCATGACCTGGATGGGAAGGCAATAAGTGAGAGGAGATGTTAACACAGTGTGGTGTAGTGATTCTAGCATTAGAGTTTTAGTCAGAAGGCATTTGTTTAAATCCTGCTTCAGAGCCTTGTGACTATGGGCAAGTCAACTAACTTTGCAGAACCTCAGTTTCCTTATCTATAAAATGGGAATCATATTTGAAACAGCTACCTCATAAAGTTTTGAGGAAAAGGCTTCACAAATCTTAAAGCCCTAAATAAGTATGAGTTAATCATTTAATTTTAGTGCATTTCTTGTGATGCTGATAACAGAAATGGAAAACACACTTTGTGAATCATTTTAAAAAATGCTATGTAAATACAAATATTTCTTCCCTTGTACATCTCATCTCTCCTTTTTGAAGCAGTTACCAGAATCTGTTAGCCCCCAAGAGATGGGGAAATGAAATATATTTACAGATAAGTTAGTCTTTACTCTACATCTCAAAGGTTTGTGTGTCCTCTCATCATAAATACATTTGGTTTTAAAATAAAAGCTAGTTTGTATGAATTAAGAAGTGAGAAATTTAATTGAGATTGAGGAAAATAAGCATAAACAGTATATAAAGTATCTGGTACCATGAAAGACTGAAAACAAACCAAAAGAATTGAATGCAAAAAAACAAGAAAAATAGCAAATGAAACCAAAAAAGAGTTTCAAAGATTTGTTTCATTCCTTATTAAATGCATATAAGAACAGAAGGTCCTAGAGCTTTTGAGTGGAAGGAAAAAAATTGTTGACAGAAAACTGAGCTTGTTAAATAATGGGAATGAATTGTTTGCTGTTGGTTTCATAAAAGAGGGTTCAGTAAGTAATGTAAGGTTTGTAGGAATGACCAGGCATTAGGGGAAGAGACTTCATGGGTGGGGAACAAATCCCCATGTTCTGTGAAGTTTGGATTCAGTCCAAGGACCTAAAGGGCCACAACCTTGAGGCCGAAGGTTCCCCACCCCTGGACTAGATTACTAAAGAAAATTAGGTATACTTTATGGTTGCAAATGAGGAAATTAGAACATGTGAATATGACCTCCTCCAAGATCAGATGGAATCAATCCACGAAGTCAGGAGGCATTTGCTAGTTTAAGGAGAATGCCATCTCTTGTCAGATTTAATCAAACTGTTGGTGAGCCCAACCACTTGTTATTTTTTTTTTAATTTTTTTTTTTTTTTAAGCAATCGGGGTTAAGTAACTTGCTCAAGGTTACACGGCCAGGTGTTTCTGGGTGGGTGCTAAATGTCTGAGCCCGGGATTCGATCTCCAGGTCTTCTCAACACTGGAGCCGGTGCTCTTACTTGCTATGCTACCTGGCCGCCCACCCAACCATTTGTTATTAAGAGTTTTGCAGAGGCATTTTTAGGGTTTTTTGCCTTGGCTCCATTTGGGGGCATTTTGTATCAGAACAAATGATCTGTATGTTTTCAATTAAAGAACAGTTGGAAAATAAGCAATTGTCTGGTAGAAAAGGTAAGTCAGGGAATCTCTAGGTTCCCATGTGCCTTTCTCCCTCTTTTGCAGATTTCAAGATGATGTATGGGCAGCTAGGTGGTGTAGTGGATAGAACAACAGGCTTAGAATCAGGAATCAGGAAGATGCCTCTTCCAGAGTTCAAATCTGGCCTCAGATACTTCCTAGCTGTGTGACCTTGGGAAAGCCACTTAATCCCATTTGCCTCCATTTCTGCGAGTAAGAGCACCGGCTCCAGTGTTGGAATGACCTGGAGATCGAATCCCGGGCTCAGACACTTAGCGCCCACCCAGAAACACCTGGCCGTGTAACCTTGAGCAAGGTACTTAACCCCAATTGCTTTAAAAAAAAAAAAAGATGATGTAAACAATTTTCCCTGATTATTTTGTTGTTGGTTGTCAGGTTTAAACTGATTTAGAACCACATTGAGTTAATAATGACATTGCTATTTTGAACACAAAGCTTCATCTAATAAGCCTAAGGAGTCAATTTCTGAGTATGAGCATTTAAAATCAGTCTGAAAGTGGCAGAAGTGTCATTCCTCACCTTTTATCTTTCCTTCCTTATAATTGTCCCTGGTTATAATGCTGGCCTCCCCACCCCCACCCCCACCCCCACCCGCTCGTACTGTCTCAGGCATGCCTTCAAAGAAGGGAGACCTTATGTTCCAAACTAGATTTAGGCTAAAGAAAGTGGACCAAGTCTTAATGACTTTGCCGCTGCCTTCACAATACCAAAATAATTGTATGTGTGTATGTGTGTGTGTGTGTGTGTGTGTGTGTGTGTGTCTGCTTGCTTGCTGATTGCCAGTGTTCATGGTGCTGCCTAGCAACCTTACTTGAGGTGCTGTTCTGTGACAGAAAACCACAATTGGTCAGAGTGGTTTCTAGAGAGCATTGAAAGATAACATTGTTTGTAACAATTAAGGAAAAATGCTTTTCTTGTGCTCTGAAGAAGGCTCATTTAGCAGCTTTTTTCATAGCCCAGTCAGTAAGCATTTACAATTGTTTTATTTATTTTTTCAAGAAAGTATTAAATCACTTGGGATTGTACAACCAGTTAGGCACACATTTATGACTAAAGAATTCAAACGATGATTATGGTTCAGATTTAGGTTAGGTTGGAGAGGCTTCAGGAAACAAGTAGCTAGCTACTACTCTGCTCATTTTCCTGTAATGGAAAGCTTTTACTCACAAATGAATCCATCAAAGATTGACTGTGGTGTCATTAGAAATAGTCAGACCATTTACAGCTTGGAGTTTGACTAATCAGCTTGGCAGGCCCTGGGTGCTGTCAATCCCTATTGAAATTCTGCCAATCTTCCTAGGTGAGGTTGATTGATGGAAGCCTTTTCCTTACCATTCATTTAGATTGCCCAGCTGGTTATGACTTGCGTTTGGCTTGAGCAGATATTCAGTGCAATTTACATTGATTAGTGCTTGTTGAGACTTGGGGAAACATAAAAGTTATTTGCCAATACCCCCCTATCCACACAAAGACATAGACCCTTTTCTATTAAGGAATATTTCCCAAACACAGCCGCCACTGAATTTGGACTGATTTGAAAATGGCTGTCATGGTAATTGACATGAGCCAAGTCTCTTCCTTTTTTCCACCTGTGAAACATCAAGTTTTGTTTGTTTTGTTGTTGTTGTTTTACCACAGTAGCATTTTAGTACTCATGAAGTCTTTTGTAAGCAGGACTTTTTTTGACCTTGTGGTGAAAGTTTAGTCAATATTAAATTACCAATTCATATGTGTAATAAAAAGCTTATATAACCATCTCAATTATAGTTTCAGTCAAAAATATATGCACTATAGAGAGCCTCACAATGACCTCTCCACTGTATGAAACCATAGATTAAATATGTGTAATTTTTTTAGAATTTTCATTCTCACTTGTTTTCAGAGGTGAAGAAGGAAACACTTTCTGGCCTGGGGGACCACTATTTAAAATGTTTACTTATCTCTTCTGTCCTTAGATTTACTTTTCCTTCTTCCACCCACTCGGCCTTCTATAAAGCATGTTATTTAATATTTATAAATTGCCACAAGAATACATGGCTTTGTGCAATAAATCTTTCCCTAAATCAAATAACATTTTAGTCTCAAGAATCTAAAGGCTGATCTTATATACAAAGTATGACTGAAGTGTGAAATGCCCACACTAATGCGGAAGGTGCTTTGTAGTCTGACTCAGACTCCAGACTCTGGATTCTAAAGACTGAAGTAGAACTTCTGACCCTACTTCTCACTACCTTTGTGTCCTCTTGGAGCTTCTGTTTACTTATACCTACCTCACAGGGTTGTTATAAATATCGAGCGAAATAATACATGCACTTTATTAAATGTAACCTAGTATTATTAGGTCTTACACAATGCTTTCTGCAAGCTTGTTTTGCCAGCTAATGCTTTGTTTGTAACCTTTGTCTGTCCTCAGCAGTGTCCCACAAATAAACTTGTATTACAAATGGGTGCTGTTTTTGGTTATTCCACACATTTTCATTTGGAAAAGAGATGAAGTTTATGCTTGAGGGCTCTTTGCCCTGTTTTACCTGTTAAATTTCTCTATAAAATTGTGATAGTGTCAATGTTTTTATTTTTTTCCAGTTCCCATTTTTCAGAAGTTTGTTTAATTAGATTGGAATTTATAATTTTATACAGTCTTCTCACCTTTAATCCCTACTTTTAATGTGTGAATTTTTTTTACTTTATCTAGTTGATAGTTTAACTCCACATAGACAGTTTATTCTGAAATCATTCCCACTTCAGTAACCAATTAATGAACTAATCAATTTCATTGAGGGGGGATGATATTATTAATTGCTCATTTTACTTTCCTCTGGTTCTTTTCTTGAAGAAAGTATTTATAAAGGGGACACAAGTAAAAAGGGTAATTTTGTTTACTAATTTGTTTAATATATATTTCAGAAACTATGTAACATGTTCGTGGGTTCATATACAATTAAGTTTTTGGTTCTTTCTGTATTAAAAGTTTGTGTTTGGTAAATTCATAATAAAATTAAAAATAATTTTAAAATATTCAAGAAGTGCAAGCATAAGGCTCTTACATTATAGGAAAGTCTTTGGTCTCATTATTTCTTTAAACTTTATCCTTTACTTTTGTGATGCCAAGAAATATTTTTTCATTTATTTTTTGCCATCCTCTCCTGTACCCACTTTCCCAATAAAATAACTGAGTTTATAGATTGCCTTTCTTTTGAGGATTTTGTCAAGTTCATCACAGAATTCCTCTACCTTTTTTATCCTGTGAAACAGATGTTAGTGTATAAGTTGCAACTCTTTTCACATTGATTTCTTTCCTTGTAACTCATCATGAACCCTACAAAGACAGATGACCAAGTGCCACATAACATGGTGTATGTAGTTTGCAACTCCTTGGTTGACCAATAGAGCACTAGCTTAAGCTCTCTGGGCTTTAGTTTCACCATCTATAAAATTAGGGGCTTGGACTACATGACCTCTGAGGGTTTCTCCTTCAAATTTTTGGTCCTCTGAGATGGCCAATATAGAAACCTATAAAAGATGTCAAGAAATTATGGCAGTTGACAGCAGGGTACTTTGGGAAGCATGGCAATCAAGGCCTTGAAAATAAAAAGAAAAATTTTAAATTTGTGAAAGCATGGAACATTGCTTTTGCTTCTCAATTCCCCTACAACATCTATCACAGGCTTGTTTATATAAAAGTTTCTTTGTAAAGCCATAATTGATTTTAAACACTTGATTTATATTGGAGATAACAAGGGTTAAAATATGACCCATGGATGCTTTAAGCCAGAGAAAGAAGAATCAGAAAAAAATGAATCAAAGCAGTAAGTAAGGCTAGCTTTTTTTGTCATGGTGAGACTTCCATAATTATGAATGGTATTTTTGAGCAACACTCACTTAAGCAAGGGTTAAGGAGAAAGAAAGGTAAGGTTATAAATGACCAGTTTGAATAGTGCATATTTAGTCTATATTAGAGTATGCTTTATACTAATGGTGGCAAGGCATTATGTTAGACGCTGAGCATACAAAGAAAGAAATTAAATAAACTTTTCCTTCAGGGAGTTTATATTCCACTGGAGGGCTATAACTAATGACAGATAAGGAAATTGCAGAAAAAATAAGGGAAAATTTAAGCTGGGATGTGGTAATCAGCCAAGGCAACAAGGAAGGAAAGGCACCTCAGTTGGGCCATGAAGGAAAGTAAGGATTCTCAAAGATGAAGATAGGGGGTATAATCCAGGTATGGGGAATAAATTATATTTGTTAGCCTTAGAGCAAGTCTTTTCCCCCCAACACCTCTTAATTCTAATGTCTTCCTTTCTGTTAATTATTTCCTACCTTGTATAAAGGTTGCTTTGGACTTGGTCTTCTCCATTGCACATTGTCTTCTCCATTAGATTGTCAAGTCCCTGAGGGCAGGTGACTGTCTTTTGCCTCTGTCACCAGGCACTTAGAAGATGTTTATTGAGTGATTACTGATTGATTGTCTTTGAATGTCTCTTGAGAGGTAGGACTGTGTTTTACTGGTTTCGAATTGATTTCTTTATGTGTGTCTTATGTCTTTGACTGTATTTTAAGTCTGTGAAGGAAGGGATTTGTTTTGTTGTTTTTACATCATTGATAGTATCTACGACAGGCATAGATAGATGGTGATTACTAAGTAAAGAAAAAGGTATGACTGATTGAAACATATATGATTGCTTATGGAAATGGATACTGTTACAGGATGTCCTAGAGGTTAGAATGGCTCATCATCTTGAGAAAATAGGAGGGACATGCGATCCCCCAAAGTGAGAAAGTAACTTATTTATATGATAGATGGTTCCTGACTGTAGCCCCCTATCTTTGGGACATACCTTAGGAAAGAGTATAAGGAACAGAGAAAGTAATGATGGAAAGTTCCTAATGGTTACATCAGTAGATTAAGAAATGTTTACAGAATGCCTACAGTGTGTGAATGTTAAGCAGGGACTCTTTGTAAAAATGACCCATGCTTCTGGGACCTCTGCTTTGAACTGGGTAGGGAGAATGGGAGAATGAGTTGGGGGGGTTGGGGCAACAGTGCAAGCATTTAGCAAAACCAATCAAGACAACCAACTAATATGGGGGAAAAAGGTGGGAATTAAGTCATTAATATTCATCTTTCACCAAATTACTTTCCCTAAAGTTTTCGCTATAAAATTTACAGGATAATATCAACAAATAATATCCAGGCATAATACTGTGTAATGGGGTTAAGCTTTAACAAATATATTTTATGTTGTGAAAATAGTAATAATGATTTGTGACCTCTCCATGCCCTAGACAACTCTCTAAGATTATGCTTTGTACAGTGGTTGAAAATAAGCATCTGATAGAGAGAATTTCCTTACCTGAAGCTTCCTACACTGACAAAGTGACAAATATTTGTCCCTTTCCTCCCCCAAAGATGTTAGAAGATAACTTTTTAGAAGTGTCAGTTTTCGTTTTGCCAAGTACAACTCATTTCTTCGGGGTTTGTGGTATGAAGGTTAGAAAAGAAAAAGTTATACTGGAGTTAAAATTGGAATATACTTCAGAGAAACCAAGATTTTATTGCTATGTGTACTCCTTCCATTGGTGCAGGTGGCAGCCCCTCTCTGTTGTCTGGTCTTCTTGAGTTGATGTAAACAAAAATAACACAACAACCATCACTTGGTAACCTCCTGCTGACAGTTATCTTCTAACTCAACCAGGTTTGTCCTCAGGGGACAGACACAGTTCATTGTTGGGACTTTAAGCCTTTCTTGGCATGGCTAGAACCTGTCAGAGCTTTTGGCATATACCTGACATACCTTTTGAAAACTCCAATCCATAAGGCATCAGAGTAGGGCTTTGATGGATGATACATACAGATAGCTAGGTGGTGCAGTAGAGCCTGGAATCAGGAAGATTCATCTTCCTGAGTTCAAATCTGGCCTCAAACACTTACAAACTGACACTGGACAAGTAATATCATTCTCCTTGCCTCAGTTTCTTCCTCTGTAAAATGAGCTAGAGAAGGAAATGACAAACGAATAAGCAACTACAACAAAAACATATATATATATATATATATAAATGTATGTATGTATTTATGCACATTTTGTATATGGCCACATATAAAAATGAATTGGCCCTTTTGTACCTAAATGAAAAAGTACAGAGCTCCCAAAACAGTCCTATGATTTAATATCTTAAAACTGCAGTAAGACAGTGAGACACTTTGTATTTTGTCCTCATAAATAGTTATATTTTTCTTACTTGAAAACCTCTTTGTTTCGGGGCGGCCAGGTAGCACAGCGAGTAAGAGCACTGGCTCCAGTGTTGGCGTGACTTGGAGATAGAATCCCAGGCTCAGACACTTAGCACCACACCCAGAAATAACCAGCCGTGTAACCTTGAGCAAGTTACTTAACCCTGATTGCTTAAAAAAAAAAGAAAATCTCTTTGTTTGAAAAGTGATTAATGTGAAATGAACAATAATCATTAACCCTGTGATAATCACTTTTTGAAATAAATGAAAGCCATATTGTATTTTCTTAGATATATTTGTTTCTTAAAATTAATAAGCATATTCTCTTGTTATACCCTTTCATGCATCCTATTAGTACAAATGTCTGTCTTGGATTCTTTTTTCTTCTCATCAGTGATATTGAGCAAGACTTGTTGCCTTAATCTGGGATCTATCATGATTTAAGTAACTAAGAGTATAACTATGTTCAGACAATTAATTTGTCTGGCTACTGCTAGAATGATGGTAAAAGGAAAGCATAACATGAAGGCTCCATATTAGACACATACAAAGACATGTCCTAGAAGGGAAGCTAGTTGCTGTTTATTTTAGGCCACCTGACTCCCAAATTGCTTTGACTTCTTTATCCAAAGAGAATTCAAACACTACAGTTAAAGTTGTAAACACTATATTGAAATCACAAGAAAGGGTGGCTAGGTGGTGCAGTGAGTAAAGCTCTGGCCCTGGAGTCAGGAGGTCCTGAGTTCGGTTCCGGCCTTTAACACCCACACAAAAAAACTAGCCGTGTAACCTTGGGCAAGTTACTTAACCCCAATTGCCCTCCAAAAGGCAAAAAAAAAAAAATTACTTTAGGAGCAGCCAGGTAGCATAGCGAGTAAGAGCACTGGCTCCAGTGTCGGGATGACCTGGGGATCGAATCCGGGCTCTGACACTTAGCACCACACCCAGAAATAACTGAGCAAGTTACTTAACCCCTATTGCTCATTAAAAAAAAAGAAATCACAAGAAAAAGATATCTATTGTTACTGACATTTTTAAAATCTCTTGGTACATTTCACTATGCAGAATATATCCATAGCATCTTTTAGCTACTTGCTTACACTTAATACTTTCTGTTGATTGTGACAATTTTATTATGGATTAAAATTTTATATGTTGACAGTACCCAAGAGTTTGTCTAAAAGTGTTAGTTCATTAAAAGGAATAGTTGATCTGATACATTATTTTATCATGCCCTCAAAACTTGTAAAAATTCAGTTTAATCCCATAGCTTCTTGAGAGCAGCATTCTCTGAAGCTATGGTTTTGAGCCCAGATTTTGTGTTTATTAAGTAACATCTTCTTGCTACATAGCAAATAGAAATACACTCAAATGGATTGTAGAGATTGTTGTTACTAAAGCTAGTAAGAACTTCTAAGTGAGAAAAATAAAGCCTGCAATGACAGGTGAAGTGACACCTTTATGGACTCCATATGTTTGACTGTATAAGGTACATCTCTTAAAATAAGAAGCAAGTGCCAAATTTTAAGGAATTTCAGAATTCGGGCATCAAGAGTAATAGAGTTGGCCTCCAATTTCTGAAATCATGGGCTAACATTTCACAGAATTTCACTTTCAAACTTTATTTAAAGCTCTGCTTAGCAATCAGTTTCTCTAATAGCATGAGGTTTGGTATTGGTTGATATATTGGTTTTAGTGTTACAAAGTAAACTTTTTCATTCTTATCAAAAGTAGATCACTGGTGGGGGGAGGGTTGGGTGATCCTAGATGGTGGAGTAAAAGCAGAGACTTGCTTAAGCTCTCCCCCAAATCCCTCCAAATACCTCTAAAAATGTCTCTAAACAAATCCTAGAGCTACAGAACTGCCAAAATGACAGAGTGAAACAAATCTCCTGCCCAAGACAGCCTAGAAGGTTGACAGGAAGGGTTTATCACACCAGACTGGGGTCGGAGCACAGTCTGGCTCAGGCCATGTTGGAACAGACAGTGCTGGAGCAGGCCTTAGGGGACTGAATTGCTGGCAGCAATGGCAGTTTTCAGACTTCTCAACACACAAACACCAAGGACAGTATAGAAGGTCAGTGAGAAAACTGTGTGGGACCCGGGTGAAAGAAGACCATGGTCTGGCCTCAGCCCTGGGGTAGTAGAGGTGGCAATAGCAGCAGAAGCTGCTTCCGGAGCTCTGGGCCCACAGATGGTGGCGGACTGAGTGGCTGATACAAAACCTCTGAAGCCTGGGACAGTACACCAACCCCAACCCCCACCCCCACCCCCACTGGAAACAGAGTCCTACCTTGAAAAAGAGTTAGAAAGTCAAGTATTTGGCTGGGAAGATAAGCAAACAGTGTGTTTAAAAAAAAAAAAACCTCAGACTATAGAATCTTACTTTCGTGACAAAGAAGATCAAAGCATACAACCAGAAGAATACAACAAAGTCAAAGCTCCTACATCGAAAGCCTCCAAAAAAAAATATGAATTGATCACAGTCCATAGAAAAGCTCAAAAAGGATTGTGAAAATCAAGTAAGAGAAGCAGAAGAAAAATTGGGAAGAGACATGAGAGTGATCCAAGAATATAATGAAAAACGAGTCAACAGTTTGCTAAAGGAGACCGACCAAAAATACTGAAGAAAATTACACCTTAAAAAATAGACTAATGTCAAAAGAGGTCCAAAAAGCCAATGAGGAGAAGAATGTCTTAAAAAACAAAATTGGCCAAATGGAAAAGGAGATCCAAAAGCTCATTGAAGAAAATAATTCCTTAAAAATTAGAATGCCTTTTTGTAATTTGTCTTATGTTTTTCTTTTTTCTTTTCATGGTTTTCTACTCCTGTATCTCACAACACATCACCTTAACTGTCTTCCCCCTATAGCACTAGCATTAGAACTTTCAAGATTGCTTCAGTTGTTTTTATGGATTGTTTGATCTTTTCATAGGAACGATGGAGGGAAATAATGACTAGATCTCTTCTAATTCTAAAGGTTATAAAATGGTAAACAACAGCAACAAAAAAGGTGTCTGTTTTGTTTTTAGATTTAATGTGGGAGGGAAAGGAATTAAAGGAGGGCAAATGATGTTGATAATGTACCACAGAGAAAAGGTAGCATTATTCAGCTACTTTATTCCTCATTTTCTGCCGAAAAGAATGATCTTTAGAGTGGAAAGAACAGAAGTGAGATGGCTAAAAAGGACTAAAGATGTGAGAGAGCACTAGGGTAATTTTTTATATGTCGAAGTCCAGATAAAGTATATCTCTAGGTGCTGAAAGAACTGGGCAACTCTGATTGCCAAACCATTCTTAGTGGTGTGTGTGTGTGTGTGTGTGTGTGTGTGTGTGTTTGTGTATTTGAGAAAGACAGATGGAAAGACAGACAGAGCTAGAAAGTTTGGGTAGGAAAGAGGAAAGAGGTGGGGGAGGGGAAGAGAGACATACATTTTTAAGAACAACAATTTTTAATCCAGAGGTCCAACAACAAAACATACCTCCTCTATGCCCACTTTCCCAATAAAATTATTGAATTTATAGATTGCCTTTCTTTTGAGGATCTTGTTGAGTTCTTTGTAGAATTTATCTCCTTTTTTGTCCTCTGAAACAGATGTTACCATATAATTTACAACTTTTCAGAGAGGTACTAAATAATAGATGTAGAATAAGACATTTTGTCAAACATGGACATTTGCTATTTTGTTTTGCGTAACTACACTTTGTTACAATAGAGGTTTCTATTGGGGGAGGTCATTG